>NC_041388.1:485636901-485639594 GCF_002162155.2 Triticum dicoccoides
GGCCACCCCGCGCGTCGCCACTCGGTTGGTCACCTCATAACCACCCGACCGTCCCGCGCGTCGTCATCGGTTGGTCACCTCATCACCACTCGGCCGCCCCGCGCGTCGCCACTCGGTTGGTCACCTCATAACCGCTCGGCCGCCCCGCGCGTCGCCACTCGGTTGGTCACCTAATAACCACTCGGCCGCCCCGCGCGTCGCCACTCGGTTGGTCACCTCATCACCACTCGGCATCCCCCAGTGGGTGACTTAGCTGTGAATCTTTTTCGCCTAAGTTCAAGAAATCCTACCGAGTAATGAGTCAGCCTCTCACTCGGGGGCTTAGCTGCGAATCTGTTTCGCCTAAGTTCAAAAAATTCTACCGAGTGGAAAGCAAACCTCCCACTCGGGTGCTTAACTGCAGTCCAGTACTCGCCTAAGTTTGAAAAAATCCTACCGAGTGGAGAGCAAACCTCCCACTCGGGGGCTTAGCTGCAGTACAATACTCGCCTAAGTTTGAAAAAATCCTACTGAGTGGAGAGCAAACCTCCCACTCGGGGGCTTAGCTGCAGTCCAGTACTCGCCAAAGTGTTTGAAATCCTACCGAGTGGAGAGCAAGCCTCCCACTCAGAGGCTTAGCTGCAGTCCAAGGACTCGCCTAAGTAGCCAAAATCCGACTAAGACAAGAGCAAACCTCTAACTCAAGGAGTTGCATCACAAGTATAATGTGTGCTCCATCCCTATCTGCAAGGACACCGAGACGAAGGTCGACTGTCACCATCGCCTCGTAACCACTCGGCCACTCGCGCACCTTCAGACAGCTAAGTCATTTTACATTCTGTTATTTCCGTCTTCTCGAGTGTCCTGTAATTCACACATCACGTTCACTCGGAGGCCACGCCACCGAGTGTACCTCTACGCTCGGCTGCTTATTTTCACCTACTTGCTTAGTACTGGTTATGTGACTCCTGAGTCCAACTTCCATTTTTTCGCATACATCATGCACGAACACCATGTGTCGTTCTTCATTTCGAGTTTGCATCGGTCCTCTGGGGCTACAACTCAGTTGAAACACTACACTTCCGTTTTATTTGAGCCATTATTCCAATGAGTTTAATCGGATCCGTCGCTTCAACAAGTTCGAATAGATCCTTCGCTCTTTCAAACTCTTGCTGGTTAACCAGCAAGCCCCTTGCACTCCCAGCGGGTGTCTATGGGTGTTATTCACACAAATCATTTCAGCACACATCAAATTTCCTCGAGAAATTATTTCGTTGGCTTGTGTCGTTTTTTACACAAGTTACAGGATCACTCGACGGCCCTATGCGCCAACTTCATCGCTGCTCGGACTTGGTCACCTTACCGGTCCCAGCGCACCACAACACCGACCTTGTCGCTCTGTTGACTTCAAACACATCCGGTCAACCCCTCTGCGGAATCCTCTTCATTGTATCAATAACATAGACCTCGTCAGGCATGAGACAGATATGTCCCTTTTATAATCAAACTTCACAGTTCACTCCTTTGCGAGTTTGCCTCTTTAGAGCACCACTCGGAAGCTTCTCCTCATCTTTACCCGAGTCCGACTCGATGAATTGCAAATCATCCATTCAAAACTATATTTCTCGTATTCCGACATGCCCATTGTCGAAGCCTGTAGTACGCTCGGGGGCTACGCCGCACTCGGGGACTGCATCTCATTTGGAATGACACTCTCCTGAGTGGTCGAGTACTTCATCACTAGTCAGATCCTTCACTTCAACAAGCGCATTCAATCCGCCACTTTGACAAGTTTTATAATCACCCAGGATGCTCTGCGCGCCATCTTCATTCCTACTCAAACTCAGTTGTCACGCCGGTCTTGTTGCGTCGCAACCACACTACATCAACCTCATCAATGCATTAGCTTCGAAAGCATCTCGCTAACTCCTTCAAAGACAATTTTAGCCACTTGGCTGGACACGCAATCTTTCACTCGTCTGCCCCGCGCGTCGTCACCTGGCCACGCCGCGCGTTGTCACTCGGCCACCCCACCATCACCACTTGGCTGGATACGCATTCCTTCACTCGGCCACCTCGAGCATCCTCACTCGGCCATCCCGCACGTCGTCATCGGTTGGTCACCTCATCACCACTCGGCCACCCCGCGCGTCGCCACTCGGTTGGTCACCTCATAACTGCTCGGCCGCCCCGCGCATCGCCACTCGGTTGGTCACCTCATAATCACTCGGCCGCCCCGCGCGTCGCCACTCGGTTGGTCACCTCATCACCATTCGGCATCCCCCAGTGGGTGACTTAGCTGTGAATCTTTTTCGCCTAAGTTCAAGAAATCCTACCGAGTGATTAGTCAGCCTCTCACTCGGGGGCTTAGCGGCGAATCTTTTTCGCCTAAGTTCAAGAAATCCTACCGAGTGATGAGTCAGCCTCTCACTCGGGGGCTTAGCTGCGAATCTGTTTCGCCTAAGTTTAAAAAATCCTACCGAGTGGAGAGCTATCCTCCCACTCGGGGGTTAGCTGCAGTCCAGTACTCGCCTAAGTTCTCCCACTTGAGGACTTAGCTGCAGTCAGGCACTCGCCTAAGTTTGAAAAAATCCTACCGAGTGGAGAGCAGCCCTCCCACTCGGGGGCTTAGCTGCAGTCCAGTACTCGCCTAAGTTCTCCCACTTGAGGACTTAGCTGCAGTCAGGCACTCGCCTAAGTTTGAAAAAATCCTA
>NC_041388.1:485639725-485694055 GCF_002162155.2 Triticum dicoccoides
CAGTACTCGCCTAAGTTCTCTCACTTGAGGACTTAGCTGCAGTCAGGCACTCGCCTAAGTTTGAAAAAATCATACCGAGTGGAGAGCAGCCCTCCCACTCGGGGGCTTAGCTGCAGTCCAGTACTCGCCTAAGTTCTCTCACTTGAGGACTTAGCTGTAGTCAGGCACTCGCCTAAGTTTGAAAAAATCCTACCAAGTGGAGAGCAGTCCTCCCATTCGGGGGCTTAGCTGCAGTCCAGTACTTGCCTAATTTCTCTCACTTGAGGACTTAGCTGCAGTCAGGCACTCGCCTAAGTACAAAACACATCCCACTCTGCAGTAATGAGGTGCAGGTCGACTGCCACCTCCTCCTTGGGGAGCTTCGCCAGAAATACAACATGCACTCCATCCTGCTCTACAGTAACAAGGTGCAGGTCGACGGCCACCTCCTCCTTGGGGAGCTTCGCCACAAATACAACGTGCACTGCATCCTGCTCCGCAGTAACAAGGTCGATTGCCACCTCCTCCTTGGGGAGCTTCGCCACAAATACAACGAGCGCTCCATTGACGATCCGCAAGGATGACGAGGTACATGTCGACTGCTACCTTCTCCTTCGGAGCTGTGCCACAAATACAAAAAAGTTGTCTCGAATGAAGAACTATTTCCACTCGACGGGGGATTCATAAAGATATTCAATGATAAACCAAGTTCAGATAAATCCTAAAGGTTCCGGACCACAGATCAAAGTGCTCAGGCATTCAGCCCGAAAGAGTTTAATGGTTACAAAAACCACTCGGCATTCCAAGGCAAATTTAAGGTGAGGCATAAAAGTTTGTTCACTCCGCAGGAGGAGGGCTGGCAGGCTCGACGAACTCATCCAGGTCGAAGCTGTCAGCGATCCGAGTGGCTGCAGCGATGAAAGTCTCCATAAAAGTTCGGAAGTCATGCTTCTGGGTGTTGGCGACCTTGATTGCTGCCAGTTTGTCTTGTCGCACCTCCTTGCAGTGGACACGAACCAAAGACAGAGCCACATCAGCACCACACCGAGCAGAAGACTTCTTCCACTCCTGCACTCGGTCAGGGATTTCGTTAAGACGAGTCATCAGGGACTCAAGATCATTTTGGAGCGTGGCATGTGGCCAAAGTGCCGGGTCAATCCATGACATGGCGACCTTCAGTCGAGCCAAGTAGTCCACGACACCGTCGATGCGGGATTCCAGTCAGAGCAGATTCATGGCAGTTTCATCTTTCACGGGAGAATTGATTGGATCCAAACCAGGTTCGATCCGCCCAGTCTCCTCCTCGAAGTTCTGGCAAAATTCTGCATCACGATCCAAGAATAATTCATTTTACATATGCCGAGTCGACAAAAAAAAAATCAGTCGGAACAAAATGTGCACCTTCAAGCTTGATGAACAACTTCTTGGCAAGGCTCCTCAGATAGCTCTCCAGATCGTCCCTCCTGCGAGTGATGCCTTCCATCTTCTCGCCCAGGTTGAGGTTCTCCTTCTTCCAGCGCGAGCACTCCTTGTTGGCTTCGTTCAGAGCAGATTTCAGCTTGGTATTCTCTTCTTCCAACTGGCCGACCGAAGCCAGCTTCTGTTCACCCAGAGCGGTTCTGTCGTCAGCTTCCTTGCGAGCAACAACCAAATCCTGATCCTTCTTCGTCAGAGCTTCTCTCAGTTTTTCTGCGAAGAAACAATGCTTGGTTCAGAAAGAGCGGAAGGGTACTCAAGCCTAAGACAGACCAGTCGACAAACTCGTCTTACCAGTGGCGCCGTCCTTGACTTTTTGCAGTTCTTTCTTGGCCAGCTCCAAGTCAAGGTTTAGTTGGATCTGCTGTCTCTCCAAGTCAGCAAAGCGAGCTCCAAGATCACAAGATTTCTGAAATCAAAGAGGAGAAGTTATTTTATAGTGAAAAACGACAAGGACAATAAGTACTAAGACTACGATCGACTGCCCGTAGTCCACCATAGTCTCGGGGACTACACCCAGTGGGTGCACTTTGCGTGCCCCCACCGGTTCTGATCCCACTCGACCGGCCCGTCGGAGTCGAGTGCAGGGAGTAAAAAAAAGGGAGAGAAAATAGAACTCAGACCACAGTCGACTGCCAGCAGTCGACCGTGGTCTCGGGGACTACACCCAGTGGGTGCACTTTGCGTGCCCCCACCGGTTCTGATCCCACTCGACCAGACCGAGTGGAAGAGACAAACTACAAAGACTACAGTCGACTGTACAAAAACTACAAAAACTACATAACGTTAGGGGCTGTTCAAAGTTCAATCGACAAAATCGCATCATCCAATGGTACACATTGCAGTTGAATCGACCAAAATAAAGACAGAATGGCAGAAATCATACCCAGATTAGAAGTGACCGCATCCTCCATCACCTCATCATCGTCCCTATAAGCTGAGGTCCCGGAAGTAGCAGTGCTGCCAGTTCCCAAGTCCGTCTGGTTAAAACGAGAAAAACAAGCAGCACATGGCTTTGAGTGAAGATAAAAAGAGAACTCACGCAGAAGCGATGGGGATGTCAATCTTAATCTTCGGCAACGCCTTCCTAAGCTTCGGCTCTGCCACTTTGGGATTCTTTGGCGCTTTCTCAGTCGGAGTTGGCGAAGAGGTCCGAGGACGCTTTGAAGACTGACTAGCTTGAGCAATCGATTTTTCACGAGCGCTCGGCCGTTCTTGGTCAAGTTTGGACCGCCTCTCCCTGCGAGGAGGCGACTCGACTTCTTCTTCGTCACTCGGGTCGTCGCTTTCTTCGTCCCCTCCACCGTCAGACTCCCACTTGCCACTGTCGTCGCCGCTCGCCTCTCCTTCCGGGTCCTGCTCCTGTTCTCCGTTGGGCATTGAATACATTTCAATAATGGCCTAAAAGAAAGCAGTGAGAACAAAGTCAGTCGACTCAGCATAGGCAGCCGCGCGAGTGGATTCAGATTACAAAATAAAAACTCAGAATCAGACCTTCTCTGGTACATGAGACTGGTCAAATGGAGGAACTCTCCTGGCTCCCCTGGGGTTGTCCTTGTTTCCGGTCATGCCCGAAAGCCACTTCTCTAGTGTGTCGTCATCGACCTCCTCCGGGTGAATCTGAGTGGAGTCTTCAAGACCCGAATACATCCACATCGGGTGGTCTCGGGCTTGAAGAGGCTGGATGCGCCGCTGAAGGAAGACCTCCAAGAGATCCATACCGATGACCCCGTCACGGATAAGCTGGACCACTCGCTCGACCATCACCCTCACCTGCGCTTTCTCCTCCGGGAGCACCTTCAAAGGGGATGGTTTCCTCACTCGGTCCATGGTAAAGGAAGGGAGGCCAGTCGACTAGTCTTTACAGTAAAACCAGGTCGACTGCCATCCGCAGACTAAGTCGGGAAGAATCATGGCCAGAAAAGAACTTTTCCCTCTCATCTGGATACCAAGACCCCCACACATCTGGATCACTTGAGTCCTCTCGTCACTCGGATTAGTCTTTTTCACTGTCTGGGAGCGACAAGTGAAAATATGCTGAAAAGACCCCAGTGAGGCCGGCAACCCAGGAAATTCTCACACAAAGAAATGAAAGCGTCGAGATAAACGATTGTGTTGGGAGTAAAATGGTGGAGTTGTGACCCAAAGAAGTTCAGAAATCCTCGAAAGAAAGGGTGAGGAGGCAAGGAAAATCCACGGTCAACGTGGGTGGCAAGAAGAACGCGCTCACCCTCCCGGGGTTGCGGCTCGGATTCCTTCCCCGGAAGCTGCGCCGAGTCGTAGGGGATCAACCCTCCTTCGGCCAGGTCATCAAGGTCTTCTTGGGTGAGCTTCGAGTGGATCCAGTCGCCCTGGATCCAGCCCTTCGGCAGGCCGGTTCGCAAGGAGGATCCGCCCCGGCTGGTCGCCTTCCCCTTCGACCTCGCCGTCGCCTTCTTTGCTCGCTCCAGAGCCGCCGTCTTCTCCTTCCCCATCGTCGCCGGCGAGACGCGTACGGAACGGTGGCGCGAGGGAGAGAGCGAGAGCGAGCGCAGCGGAGGAGCGTGAAGAGGAGAAGAGACAATGGGGACGCACTGTTCGGGAGACCCCGGTCCAACGCCTTATATGAGGCCGCTTCCGAGTGGCTGACGGGTAGGCCCGGGTGGTTTTGTCAAATCCCGTAACAATCATGCGCGCGATACGTGGCAAAAAAGGTGGCGCGGGGATCGAGGCGGCTTCACTCTATCCTATCCGATTACTGTGGCCTCCCCCGTCCCGCGCGCTTCCCAAAATTCAGATCCCACAAAATCTGCGGGCAGCGGAACAACTTGTCAGACCAAAGATCTCCTCCGCACCGTCACTCGGAGCCTTACAAGTAAAGAAACTCACTCGACAAAAACCTAAGAATGGATCAAGGCGACTGGAAAGGGAGTCACTGCCATCGCTCAGGTTCATTGATCCGAAACAAGAAATGCTCATGGCATGAAAAATGAGTCGGAGAAATGCTCAATCCCTTTCCCACTCAAACGTCGATCCATTCGGGGGCTAATGATGAAGCTATGTACCTAGGGTAGGGGCATGGACCTGTCCAAACTGACCTACCCAAGGACATCTCCAGAAGAAATCATCTTTCAATCGACTTGGAGGTGTTCCACTCGACAGACTTGAAGATACTCAACCAAGAAGCAACCACTCGACCAAGACCAAGCCACTCGACAGTCAGAGACCTAAAGGCACTCCGCATGCTAACTGTCGGTTATTAAGTAGCTTTTATGGTCATCATAGCACTTTATTACTAGCGTTACCAGTAAAGCCTTGCCTTAATGTACATTGAACCCTTTGTAACGTGGGCTGGCTGGGGTCCTGGCGCACTCTATATAAGCCACCCCCTCCTCCGAGACAAGGGTTCGCACCCCTGTAATTCATACACGCATAATCCAGTCGACCGCCTCCGGGCTCTGAGACGTAGGGCTATTACTTCCTCCGAGAAGGGCCTGAACTCGTAAACCTTGCATGCTTACAACTTCTCCACAGCTAAGATCTTGCCTCTCCATACTTACCCCCCTACACTACCGTCAGACTTAGAACCACGACACTAGGTACCAGTCCACAGTTGCAGAATGGGCTAAGTTGATGAATGCCCCAGAAGAGAGTGAAAATGACTTGGATGTCTATGCCAAGAAGAAGAAGGATCACAACACCATGGCACACATGTACAAGGAGATCCCAGATGCTGCTCTTGAGACACACAAGTTTGGTTCTATACATTACCTTCTGTCAGGCTTGCCAACTATCAACTGGATCCTCAGGCACACTCTCTTTCCAAAGTCAGGTGATCACAAGATGATCAGAGGCCATGCAATTAACTTGCTTAACATCTTTGATGTCCCACAGAAGTTCAAAGTCATGAGTCTAATAGTGGAAACCATAAAGAGGACAGCTGCAGATCAGAAGAGGAGTTGTGGGTATGCCCCACAGATCCAGGAGCTGATTAACTCCAAGATGGGCACTGGCACATATCTGCTGGACAAGGAGCACCTGCCCATCTACCCAGACTTTGAGGATAACACTATGGTGATGGATGAAAATGAACCATCTTCTGTGCATGCACAAGCCAAGAAGGAGAAGGAAAAGGCTGCAAGGATGCCAACTACTGAAGAAGCATCTCAGTATCTTCTGAAGAGAAAGCAAGATCAGCTTGGCTACTTGATTGCCTGCACTCTGAGGATTGAGAAGGGACTGGCCACCCTGACTCAAAACCAGGAGAGCTTAGAGAGGAATGTGGAGCAGAAGTTCTATGACTTAGATGTGAAGGTCACTGAGATCCAGTCAGTCATTGAGAAACTTCAGGATGAAGTGTAGGAGAAGAAGGGCAAGAAAACCACTGATGCTTTTGCTAGAGTGCCCAGAGGTCAGAGGTCTGCTGCTATACCTATTCCAGACACCAGAGCTACTTCATCTGCACCAGCGACAGCTGCAGTGCCACCAGCTCCAGCACCTACTCCACCAGCTCCATCTACATCGACTATTTCCTTCATTCTTGGAGTTCTGTCTACACAACCACCTGAAGACCAAGCCTGAGTGTCGATCTAGCACTATGCATTTTTTATGAACTTTTTGGCAACTTCTTGCCAAAGTGGGAGAAAATGCATAGATCATAGGCTTCGAGAGAGAGCGTTGCTTTTTATTCTCTCTTTTTGTTTGGTGGTTAAACTTCATTTATTTGCTTGGTTGAGATACTTTATGCCTTTGTGCTTACTTGGATGACCATGTGTTTGATCATATGCTACCTTAATGCTTGTTGGATGACATTATCCTTTTTATATTCCATATGATCATTCACTTTGCTTGGTGATGAGTGCATGTATTTTAATTATTATCATTTTGAGCGCTCCACCAAGATGTATGTGACATGGAAGAGTAACCCATGATCCTAACTCTTTGTGCATTTGCAGTCCAAAGCAAATCTTAAACTATGCACAAATTTAGGGGGAGCTCTTGCTTTTCACATACTTCTCAAAGCGACAATGTTTTTCACTCTTATTATCATTTGTCGAAGCTTTGATCTATATGTTGTCATCAATTACCAAAAAGGGGGAGATTGAAAGTGCAACTATCCCTAGGTGGTTTTGGTAATTCCTAACAACATATAGCTCATTGAGCTAATGCTATTTCAAGATTAATATCTCAGGAAAGCTCAATGATTGGCATGGCATGGATGAGAAAAGTGGACCCCTCAAAATGCTAAGGACAAAGGATTGGCTCAAGCTCAAAGCTCAAGACTCTACATTTTCTATTTTAGTGATCCAAGATCACATTGAGTCTATAGGAAAAGCCAATACTATCAAGGAGGGATGAGGTGTTGCTTAATGAGGTTCTTGCTCAAAATGCTTAGTGATATGCTCCAAAACCCTCAACTACTTTCTCACATCCACATATGACCTAAACCAAAAGTCAAACTTGGCCCCACCGATTCTTTCTATCCAACGCCACCGAGTTTCAAATGTCATAGCCACTACCACAAACCCTAGGCAAATCGGTCACACCGATAGGGATCTCGGTCTCACCGAGATGGGGTTGTAATCTCTCTGTTTCCCTTCGTAATGTTTCGGTCTCACCGAGATGAGCGATCGGTCCCACCGAGATTGGAATGTAAACTCTCTGTTTTGCCTTCGTAACATTTCGGTCTCACCTAAATGAGCGATCGGTCTCACCGAGTTTACCTGACCAACTCTCTGGTTAGCTTATTACCAAAATCGGTCTCACCGAGATTACGTTATGCCCTAACCCTAATCATATCGGTCCTACTGAGTGTTGGGTAACGTTGCAGAAAACAAAAATTTTCCTACGGTTTCACCAAGATCCATCTATGAGTTCATCTAGCAACGAGTGATCGGATTGCATCTACATACCTTTGTAGATCACGCGCGGAAGCGTTCAAAGAACGGGGATGAGGAAGTCGTACTCGACGTGATCCAAATCACCGGAGATCCTAGCACCGAACGGACGGCACCTCCGTGTTCAACACACGTACGGTCAGCGTGACGTCTCCTCCTTCTTGATCCAACAAGGGGGAAGGAGAGGTTGATGAAGATCCAGCAGCACGACGGCGTGGTGATGGACGCAGGGGTCACCGCAGCAGGGCTTCGCCGTTCTACTGCGAGAGGGAGAGGTGTAGCTGGGGAGAGGGAGGCGCCAAGACTCAAGGGTGCGGCTGCCCCTCCCTCCTCCCCCCTTTATATAGCCCCCCTAGGGGTGCGCCGGCCCTAGGAGATGGGATCTCCTGGGGGGCGGCCAAGGGGTGGAGTGCCCCCAAAGCCAGGTGGGGCGCCCCCCACCCTAGGGTTCCCAACCCTAGGCGCATGGGATGGGCCAAGGGGGGCGCACCAGCCCACTATGGGCTGGTTCCCCTCCCCACTTAGCCCATGGGGCCCTCCGGGATGGGTGGCCCCACCCGGTGGACCCCCGGGACCCTTCCGGTGGTCCCGGTACATCACCGGTGACCCCCGAAACTCTCCCGATGGCCGAAACTGCACTTCCTATATATAATTCTTCACCTCTGGACCATTCCGGAACTCCTCATGACGTCCAGGATCTCATCCGGGACTCCGAACAACTTTCGGGTTACTGCATATTCATATCTCTACAACCCTAGCGTCACCGAACCTTAAGTGTGTAGACCCTACGGGTTCGGGAGACATGCAGACATGACCGAGATGGCTCTCCGGTCAATAACCAACAACGGGATCTGGATACCCATGTTGGCTCCCACATGCTCCTCGATGATCTCATCGGATGAACCACGATGTCGAGGATTCAAGCAACCCCGTATACAATTCCCTTTGTCAATCGGTACGTTACTTGCCCGAGATTCGATCGTGGGTATCCCAATACCTCGTTCAATCTCGTTACCAGCAAGTCACTTTACTCGTACCGTAATGCATGATCCCATGACCAGACACTTGGTCACTTTGAGCTCATTATGATGATGCATTACCGAGTGGGCCCAGAGATACCTCTCCGTCATACGGAGTGACAAATCCCAGTCTTGATCCGTGTCAACCCAACAGACACTTTCCGAGATACCCATAGTATACCTTTATAGTCACCTAGTTATGTTGTGACGTTTGGTACACCCAAAGCACTCCTACGGTATCCGGGAGTTACACGATCTCATGGTCTAAGGAAAAGATACTTGACATTGGAAAAACTCTAGCAAACGAACTATACGATCTTGTGCTGTGTTTAGGATTGGGTCTTGTCCATCACATCATTCTCCTAATGATGTGATCTCGTTATCAATGACATTCAATGTCCATAGTCAGGAAACCATGACTATCTGTTGATCAACGAGCTAGTCAACTAGAGGCTTACTAGGGACATGTTGGTGTCTATGTATTCACACATGTATTACGATTTCCGGATAACACAATTATAGCATGAATAAAAGACAATTATCATGAACAAGGAAATACAATAATAATCCTTTTATTATTGCCTCTAGGGCATATTTCTAACAGTCTCCCACTTGCACTAGAGTCAATAATCTAGTTACATTGTGATGAATCGAACACCCATGGAATTCTGGTGTTGATCATGTTTTTGCTCTAGGGAGAGGTTTAGTCAACGGATCTGCTACATTCAGGTCCGTATGTACTTCACAAATATCTATGTCTCCATCTTGAACATTTTCACGAATGGAGTTGAAGCGACGCTTGATGTGTCTGGTCTTCTTGTGAAACCTGGGCTCCTTGGCAAGTGCAATAGCTCCAGTGTTGTCACAGAAGAGTTTGATCGGCCCCGACGCATTGGGTATGACTCCTAGGTCGGTGATGAACTCCTTCACCCAAATCGCTTCATGCGCTGCCTCCGAGGCTGCCATGTACTCCGCTTCACATGTAGATCCCGCCACGACGCTCTGCTTGCAACTGCACCAGCTTACTGCCCCACCATTCAAAATATACACGTATCCGGTTTGTGACTTAGAGTCATCCAGATCTGTGTCGAAGCTAGCGTCGATGTAACCCTTTACGACGAGCTCTTCGTCACCTCCATAAACGAGAAACATTTCCTTAGTCCTTTTCAGGTACTTCAGGATAGTCTTGACCGCTGTCCAGTGCTCCTTGCCGGGATTACTTTGGTACCTACCTACCAAACTTACGGCAAGGTTTACATCAGGTCTGGTACACAGCATGGCATACATAATAGAACCTATGGCTGAGGCATAGGGGATGACACTCATCTCTTCTATATCTTCTGTCGTGGTCGGACATTGAGCTGAGCTCAATTTCACACCTTGCAACACAGGCAAGAACCCCTTCTTAGACTGATCCATATTGAACTTCTTCAATATCTTATCAAGGTATGTGCTTTGCGAAAGACCTATGAGGCGTCTTGATCTATCTCTATAGATCTTGATGCCTAATATATAAGCAGCTTCTCCAAGGTCCTTCATTGAAAAACTCTTATTCAAGTAGGCCTTAATGCTGTCCAAAAGCTCTATATCATTTCCCATCAAAAGTATGTCACCTACATATAATTTGAGAAATGCTATAGAGCTCACACTCACTTTCTTGTAAACGCAGGCTTCTCCATAAGTCTGCATAAACCCAAACGATTTGATCATCTCATCAAAGCGAATGTTCCAACTCCGAGATGCTTGCACCAGCCCATAAATCGAGCGTTGGAGCTTGCACACCTTGTCAGCATTCTTAGGATCGACAAAACCTTCCGGCTGCATCATATACAATTCTTCCTTAAGGAAACCACTAAGGAATGCCGTTTTGACGTCCATTTGCCATATCTCATAATCATAGAATGCGACAATTGCTAACCTGATTCGGACGGACTTCAGCTTCGCTACCGGTGAGAAAGTCTCATCGTATTCAACCCCTTGAACTTGTCGATAACCCTTAGCGACAAGCCGAGCTTTATAGATGGTCACATTACCATCCACGTCTGTCTTCTTCTTAAAGATCCATTTATTTTCTATGGCTCGCCGCTCTACGGGCAAGTCAGTCAAAGTCCATACTTCGTTTTCATACACGGATCCTATCTCGGATTTCATGGCTTCCAGCCATTTGTCGGAATCCGGGCCCGCCATTGCTTCTTCATAGTTCGAAGGTTCACCGTTGTCTAACAACATGATTTCCAAGACAGGGTTGCCGTACCATTTTGGTGCGGAACGTGTCCTTGTGGACCTTCGAATTTCAGTAGGAGATTGATCAGAAGTATCTTGATCATCATCATTAACTTCCTCTCTAATTGGTGCAGGCACCACAGGAACATTTTCCTGAGTTGCGCTACTTTCCGGTTCAAGAGGTAATACTTCATCAAGTTCTACTTTCCTCCCACTTACTTCTTTCGAGAGAAACTCCTTCTCTAGAAAGGATCCATTCTTGGAAACAAAGATCTTGCCTTCGGATCTGAGGTAGAAGGTATACCCAATAGTTTCTTTAGGGTATCCTATGAAGACGCATTTTTCCCACTTGGGTTCGAGCTTTTCAGGTTGAAGTTTCTTGACATAAGCATCGCATCCCCAAACTTTTAGAAACGACAGCTTAGGTTTCTTCCCAAACCATAATTCATACGGTGTCGTCTCAACAGATTTCGACGGAGCCCTATTTAAAGTGAATGTGGCAGTCTCTAAAGCATAGCCCCAAAATGATAGTTGTAAGTCGGTAAGAGACATCATAGATCGCACCATATCTAATAGAGTGCGATTACGATGTTCAGACACACCATTACGCTGAGGTGTTCTAGGCGGCGTGAGTTGTGAAACTATTCCACTTTTTCTTAAGTGTGTGCCAAATTCGTGACTCAAGTATTCTCCTCCACGATCTGATCGCAAGAACTTGATTTTCCTGTCACGTTGATTCTCAACCTCACTCTGAAATTCCTTGAACTTTTCAAAGGTCTCAGACTTGTGTTTCATTAAATAGACATACCCATATCTACTCAAGTCATCAGTGAGGGTGAGAAACATAACGATAACCACCGTGAGCCTCAACACTCATTGGACCGCACACATCAGTATGTATGATTTCCAATAAGTTGGTTGCTCGCTCCATTGTTCCTGAGAACGGAGTCTTGGTCATTTTACCCATGAGGCATGGTTCGCACGTGTCAAATGATTCATAATCAAGAGACTCTAAAAGTCCATCTACATGGAGCTTCTTCATGCGTTTGACACCTATGTGACCAAGGCGGCAGTGCCACAAGTATGTGGGACTATCATTATCAACCTTACATCTTTTGGTACTCACACTATGAATATGTGTAGCATTATGCTCGAGATTCATTAAGAATAAACCATTCACCATCGGAGCATGACCATAAAACATATCTCTCATATAAATAGAACAACCATTATTCTCGGATTTAAATGAGTAGCCATCTCGTATTAAACGAGATCCTGACACAATGTTCATGCTCAAAATTGGCACTAAATAACAATTATTGAGGTTCAAAACTAATCCCGTAGGTAAATGTAGAGGTAGCGTGCCGACGGCGATCACATCGACCTTGGAACCATTCCCGACGCGCATCGTCACCTCGTCCTTCGCCAGTCTCCGCTTATTCTGCAGCTCCTGCTTTGAGTTACAAATGTGAGCAACTGCACCGGTATCAAATACCCAGGAGCTACTACGAGTACTGGTAAGGTACACATCAATTACATGTATATCACATATACCTTTCGTTTTGCCGGCCTTCTTGTCTGCTAAGTATTTGGGGCAGTTCCGCTTCCAGTGACCACTTTCCTTGCAATAAAAGCACTCAGTATCGGGCTTGGGTCCATTCTTTGGCTTCTTCCCGGCAGCTTGCTTGCCGGGCGCGGCAACTCCCTTGCCGTCCTTCTTGAAGGTTTTCTTACCCTTGCCTTTCTTGAACTTAGTGGTTTTATTCACCATCAACACTTGATGTTCCTTTTTGACTTCTACCTCTGCTGATTTCAGCATTGCAAATACTTCAGGAATGGTCTTTTCCATCCCCTGCATATTGAAGTTCATCACAAAGCTCTTGTAGCTCGGTGGAAGTGACTGAAGGATTCTGTCAATGACCGCGTCATCCAGGAGATTAACTCCCAGCTGAGTCAAGCGGTTATGTAACCCAGACATAGTGAGTATGTTCTCACTGACAGAACTATTTTCCTCCATCTTACAACTGAAGAACTTGTCAGAGACTTCATATCTCTCGACCCGGGCATGAGCTTGAAAAACCATTTTCAGCTCTTCGAACATCTCATATGCTCCGTGTCTCTCAAAACTCTTTTGGAGCCCCGGTTCTAAGCTGTAAAGCATGCCACACTGAACGAGGGAGTAATCATCGGTACGTGTCTGCCAAGCGTTCATAACGTCTTGTTCTGCAGGGAGAATAGGTGCTTCACCTAGCGGTGCTTGTAGGACATAATCTTTCTTGGCAGCTATGAGGATGATCCTCAGGTTCCGGACCCAGTCCGTATAGTTGCTGCCATCGTCTTTCAGCTTGGTTTTCTCTAGGAACGCGTTGAAGTTGAGGACAACGTTGGCCATTTGATCTACAATACATGTTGTAAAGATTTTAGACTAAGTTCATGATAATTAAGTTCATCTAAATCAAATTATTCAATGAACTCCCACTCAGATAGACATCCCTCCAGTCATCTAAGTATAACATGATCCGAGTTAACTAGGCCGTGTCCGATCATCACGTGAGACGGACTAGTCAACATCGGTGAACATCTTCATGTTGATCGTATCTTCTATACGACTCATGCTCGACCTTTCGGTCTTCTGTGTTCTGAGGCCATGTCTGTACATGCTAGGCTCGTCAAGTCAACCTAAGTGTTTGCATGTGTAAATCTGTCTTACACCCATTGTATGTGAACGTTGGAATCTATCACACCCGATCATCACGTGGTGCTTCGAAACAACGAACTGTCGCAATGGTGCACAGTTAGGGGGAACACTTTCTTGAAATTATTATGAGGGATCATCTTATTTACTACCGTCGTTCTAAGTAAACAAGATGCAAAAACATGATAAACATCACATGCAATCAAATAATAATAGTGACATGATATGGCCAATATCACATAGCTCCTTTGATCTCCATCTTGGGGCTCCATGATCATCTTGTCACCGGCATGACACCATGATCTCCATCATCGTGTCTCCATGAAGTCGCTCGCCAACTATTACTTCTACTACTATGGCTAACACGTTTAGCAATAAAGTAAAGTAATTTACATGGCGTTTCTCAATGACACGCATGTCATACAAAAAATAAAGACAACTCCTATGGCTGCTGCCGGTTGTCATACTCATCGACATGCAAGTCATGATTCCTATTACAATAGCATGAACATCTCATACATCACATATATATCATTCATCATTCATCACAACTTTGGCCATATCACATCACAAAACACTTGCTGCAAAAACAAGTTAGACGTCCTCTAATTGTTGTTGCAAGTTTTACGTGGCTGCAATTGGGTTCTAGCAAGAACATTTTCTTACCTACGTGAAAGCCATGACGTGATTTGTCAACTTCTATTTACCCTTCATAAGGACCCTTTTCATCGAATTCGCTCCAACTAAAGTGGGGGAGACAGACACCCGCCAGCCACCTTATGCAACTAGTGCATGTTAGTCGGTGGAACTGGTCTCACGTAAGCGTACGTGTAAGGTTGGTCCGGGCCGCTTCATCCCACAATACTGCTGAAGCAAAATAAGACTAGTAGCGGCAAGAAAGTTGACAACATCTACGCCCACAACAAATTGTGTTCTACTCGTGCATAGAGAACTACGCATAGACCTAGCCCATGATGCCACTGTTGGGTAACGTTGCAGAAAACAAAAAAATTCCTACGGTTTCACCAAGATCCATCTATGAGTTGATCTAGCAACGAGTGATCGGATTGCATCTACATACCTTTGTAGATCACGCGCGGAAGCGTTCAAAGAACGGGGATGAGGAAGTCGTACTCGACGTGATCCAAATCACCGGAGATCCTAGCACCGAACGGACGGCACCTCTGTGTTCAACACATGTACGGTCAGCGTGACGTCTCCTCCTTCTTGATCCAGCAAGGGGGGAAGGAGAGGTTGATGAAGATCCAGCAGCACGACGGCGTGGTGATGGATGCAGGGGTCACCGCAGTAGGGCTTCGCCGTTCTACTACGAGAGGGAGAGGTGTAGCAGGGGAGAGGGAGGCGCCAAGACTCAAGGGTGCGGCTGCCCCTCCCTCCTCCCCCCTTTATATAGGCCCCCTAGGGGTGCACCGTCCCTAGGAGATGGGATCTCCTAGGGGGGGCGGCCAAGGGGTGGAGTGCCCCCAAAGCCAGGTGGGGCGCCCCCCACCCTAGGGTTCCCAACCCTAGGCGCATGGGGTGGGCCAAGGGGGGCGCACCAGCCCACTATGGGCTGGTTCCCCTCCCCACTTAGCACATGGGGCCCTCCGGGATGGGTGGCCCCACCCGGTGGACCCCCGGGACCCTTCCGGTGGTCCCGGTACAATACCGGTGATCCCCGAAACTCTCCCGATGGCCGAAACTGCACTTCCTATATATAATTCTTCACCTCCGAACCATTCCGGAACTCCTCATGACGTCCAAGATCTCATCCGGGACTCCGAACAACTTTCGGGTTACTGCATATTCATATCTCTACAACCCTAGCGTCAACGAACCTTAAGTGTGTAGACCCTACGGGTTCGGGAGACATGCAGACATGACCGAGATGGATCTCCGGTCAACAACCAATAGCGGGATCTGGATACCCATGTTGGCTCCCACATGCTCCTCGATGATCTCATCGGATGAACCACGATGTCGAGGATTCAAGCAACCCCATATACAATTCCCTTTGTCAATCGGTACGTTACTTGCCCGAGATTCGATCGTCGGTATCCCAATACCTCGTTCAATCTCGTTACCGGCAAGTCACTTTACTCGTACCGTAATGCATGATCCCGTGACCAGACACTTGGTCACTTTGAGCTCATTATGATGATGCATTACCGAGTGGGCCCAGAGATACCTCTCCGTCATACGGAGTGACAAATCCCGGTCTTGATCCGTGTCAACCCAACAGACACTTTCGGAGATACCCGTAGTATACCTTTATAGTCACCCAGTTACGTTGTGAAGTTTGGTACACCCAAAGCACTCCTACGGTATCCGGGAGTTACATGATCTCATGGTCTAAGGAAAAGATACTTCACATTGGAAAAACTCTAGCAAACGAACTATACGATCTTGTGCTATGTTTAGGATTGGGTCTTGTCCATCACATCATTCTCCTAATGATGTGATCTCGTTATCAATGACATTCAATGTCCATAGTCAGGAAACCATGACTATCTGTTGATCAACGAGCTAGTCAACTAGAGGCTTACTAGGGACATGTTGGTGTCTATGTATTCACACATGTATTACGATTTCCAGATAACACAGTTATAGCATGAATAAAAGACAATTATCATGAACAAGGAAATACAATAATAATCCTTTTATTATTGCCTCTAGGGCATATTTCCAACACTGAGTTGCATGTCGGTCCCACTGAAAACCCTAACGGTCACTAGCTTTGCTAAATCGGTCAGACCGAGTTTAACCATTCAGTCCCACCGAATTTGGAAAGTTATGTGTAACGGTTAGATATTGTGTGGAGGCTATATATACCCCTCCACCTCCTCTTCATTCATGGAGAGAGCCATCAGAACAAACCTACACTTCCAACCTATATTTTATGAGAGAGAACCACCTACACTTGTGTTGAGACCAAGATATTCCATTCCTACCATATGAATCTTGATCTCTAGCCTTCCCCAAGTTGCTTTCCACTTAAATCTTCTTTCCACCAAATTCAAATCCTATGAGAGAGAGAGAGTTGAGTGTTGGGGAGACTATCATTTGAAACACAAGAGCAAGGAGTTCATCATCAACACACCATTTGTTACTTCTTGGAGAGTGGTGACACCTAGATTGGCTAGGTGTCACTTGGGAGCCTCCGACAAGATTGCGGAGTTGAACCAAGGAGTTTGTAAGGGCAAGGAGATCGTCTACTTCATGAAGATCTACCCCTAGTGAGGCAAGTCCTTCGTGGGCAATGGCCATGGTGGGATAAACAAGGTTGCTTCTTCATGGACCCTTCGTGGGTGGAGCAATCCATGGACTCGCGCAACCGTTACCCTTCGTGGGTTGAAGTCTCCATCAACGTGGATGTACGATAGCACCACCTATCGGAACCACGACAAAACATGTGTGTCTCCAATTGCGTTTGAATTCTCCAAACCCTTCCCTTTACATTCTTGCAAGTTGCAAGCTTTACTTTCCGCTGCTCATATACTCTTTGCATGCTTTCTTGAATTGTGTTAAGATTGCTTGACTTGTTCAAAGTTGCTAAAATCTGCCAAGAACTAAAATTGGGAAAGGCTAGATTTTTATTTGGTCAAGTAGTCTAATCACCCCCCTCTAGACATACTTCCGATCCTACACAATTATTGACCTGGACAACTGTGTACAGCGGGAGGATGAATCGGCCCACCATTGGGTTCGCCGGGTCTCAGCTATTATCCACTCATTGCGGCGGTCTCTACTGTTCTGATTCTGGAAAATAATTTTCACTTTACCCCCCTCAAGCAGAAGCTTGGGTGGCTTAAGCGTCACTATAGCGACATGAGGGAGCTCATGGCAGCTCTCATTAAGTATGCTGACTCTGATACTACCAAAGACCCTAGATCCGATGATGACAGGTCCAACAAGGGAAAGAACGGTGGTAATGGTAAGGGTGAGCAACAGAATGTGACAGGACATAATGGTCACAAACCAGGGTAATGGTGGTAAGCGCAGACAGCCTGATGGTGGGTCAGATCTGGTAGCTAACACCAACACTAGATATAAAAATCAGCGTCGCAAGGGTAACCACAATTTAGAGGACCAAAATTTAACCTGGAGGCAATGCTTAATGACCCTTGACCAAAGCATAGTCTGTCTGGTCAGCCGTCAACTCACGCATGGACGGATAGTTTCATAATGCGGGAGTACCGGAATTATAATCCAGGTCACAGCAATAATAATGGGCCGCCAGGCAGGTCAGGATCCGGCTCTCAAGGGCCTGACTTTGGTGGTGGTGTCTCAAATTCCGGGTATCAAGGACAGGGCAATTAGGGTACTTATAACCAACAGTCTGGTGAGGGTAACTAGCAGCATCAGTCAGGATACCAGAGTAATCCAAAGAAGCTTAACGATGGCCAGTACCATGTTTTCACCACAAGTCTTTGCAAGAGAGATTAGAAGGTTAATAAGCATGTAGTCAGTGCAGTTGAGCCGGTGGTACTTCAATACTTGCGATGGTCAGAGCAGCCAATCACATGGAGTCGAGAGGATCACCCACCGCGGGTTGACAATCCGGGTGAACTTGTGTTGGTGGTAGCCCCTCAGGTTGGGGGTTATAAATTCACTAAAGTGCTCATGGACAGTGGCAATAGTATCAATATCCTATATTATGATACTTTTCGTCGGATGAATTTAACTGATAAGGAGCTTAAGCCGTCCTCTACAGTTTTTCATGGTGTGGTCCCTGGTAAGTCGGCATACCCAGTGGGGAAGATTGCCTTGGAAGTGGCTTTTGGACTATGATTACCGAGCAGAGACATTATGGTTTGAAGTGGTTAAAATCAAGAGCCCTTATCATGCCTTGTTTGGACGGCCGGCTTACGCCAAGTTTGTGGCGCAGCCTTGTTATGTTTATTTGCAGCTTAAAATGCCAGGGTGCAAGGGCCTGATCACAGTCCATGGTGATCAAAGAATTGCATTGGGATGTGAGGAAGGAGATGCTACCTATGCTGAATCAGCCTGTGCAACTGAGGAGCTTAAGTTTTATAAGGATAATGTTGACCCGGCTGATATGACCCCCGTTGAAGAAGCCCACCACGGAGCAAGACCCTCTGTTGAAGTTTAAGTCGGCTGGTGATACTAAGAAGGTTGACTTTGTCCCTTGCGACTCATCTCAGTAGTTCACAGTAGGGGCTAATATGGATCCTAAATAGGAAAGCGCGCTCATCGAGTTCATCCATGAGAATCGGGACATCTTTGCATGGAAACCTTCTGACATGTCGGGTGTACCGAGAGAATTCACTGAGTACACTCTCAATGTTGATCCTAAGTTTAAACCAGTCAAATAGTTCCTTCGTCATTTCAATGAAGAGCGGCGTAAGGCCATTGGAGAAGAGGTGGCCCGGCTCTTGGCAGCTGGGTTTATCATTAAAGTCTTTCACCCTGAGTGGTTAGCTAACCCAGTGTTGGTACTTAAGAAAAACGACACCTGGCGTATGTGTGTTGATTACACTGATCTTAACAAGGCTTGCCCAACTGATCCATTTGCTCTCCCTCGCATTGACCAGATTATTGATGCTACGGCGGGTTGTGAGAGCTTATGTTTCCTTGACGCTTATTCTGGTTATCATCAAATCAAAATGGCAGTTAAAGACCAGGAGAAGATGGCTTTCATCACGCCTTTTGGAGCTTTCTGCTATGTCTATATGCCTTTTGGGCTCAAGAGTGCCCAGGTGACTTATCAACACTATGTTCAGAATTGCTTTCACAATCAAATTGGGCGTAATTTGCATGCTTATGTGGATGATATTGTGGTTAAATCTAGGAAAGAGGAGATGCTCTTGGATGATTTAAGGGAGACTTTTGACGATCTCCAGATCTATAAGATGATGCTTAACTCGGCCAAGTGTGTTTTTGGTATACTTGCAGGCAAGCTCTTGGGTTTTTTGGTCTCAAAAAGAGGCATTGAAGCTAACCCGGAGAAAATTAAGGCTACTGCTTCATTGGCTAAGTCGGCGTGTGTTAATGACGTCCATCGCCTGGCGGGTCGCATTGCAGCCTTGAGCCGGTTCATAAGCCGCATGTGCGAGAAGGCGATTCCTTTATATTAGATGATGAAGAAAACAGATCATTTTGTCTGGAGTGACGCTGCTGATAAAGCATTTGAGGAGCACAAAAAGCAATTAACTGAGCTGCCCATCCTTTCATCTCCCGTTGAGAAAGAACATTTGCTCCTGTATGTGGCGGCTAACAGTAAAGCCGTCAGTGTGGCGGTTGTGGTGGAGCGCAAGGAGTCGGGTAAGGAATACCCAGTCTAGAGGCCAGCTTATTATGTTAGTGAGGTATTGATTGATTCCAAATAACGATAGCCACATTGGCAGAAATTGGTATGGAGTATTCATGGTGAGTCGCAAGCTGAAGCATTATTTTCTCGGTCATCCTATTATTGTGGTCAGTTCTTCCCCTTTAGGAGACATCATTCAAAACAGGGAGGCCACAGGCTGGTTTGCTAAGTGGGCAATAGAACTCGGACCTCATGGTCTGAAATATGTGCCAAGAACAGCTATCAATTCTTAGGCTCTGGTGCATTTCATCAATGACTAGACGGAATTGTAGATGCCCGAGGAGAAGCCCGATAACACATATTGGACAATTCACTTTGATGGATCCAGGCAGTTAGAAGGCTCGGGGGCTGGGGTCATATTGACTTCCCAATGAGGTGACAAGTTTTGCTATGTTTTGAGACTAATGTTTCCTTGTACTAAAAATGCAGCTGAGTATGAGGCTTCACTCCACAGCCTTCGCATGTCCAAGGAGATGAATTTGAGTCGGGTCAGGTGTTTTGGTGACTCAGACCTTGTGGCTCAGCAAGTTTCAGGTACATGGGATTCCAAAGACCTGCTCATGGCGGCTTATCGCCGGGCGGTTGATAATATTGCTGGTCATTTCAAGGGTTATCAGGTGGAGCACCTTGATCGAAGGAAAAATGAGGCGACTGATGCCTTGAGCCGGTTGGGATCCTAGCGTAAGCCGGTACCTCCTAATGTGTTTCTTGATGTATTGCATAATGCTTCAGTCAAGGTACTGTCAGAGGAGGATCTTGCTATCCCTGACCCGGCAGCCCAGTTGGTGGCGGCTCTCCACGCTATTCCTGATTGGGCACTTCCCTACTTGGCTTATATGACCCGAGGCGAGTTACCTAAGGATGAAACTTTGGCCAGGCAGATAACCCGACGGTCTAAGTCTATGAATATTGTCAATGGCAAGTTACACCGATGCAGCGTAACTGGTGTGCTCGAGCGTTGTGTTTCTCCCGAGGAAGGCCGTGAAATCTTGCATGAGATTCATGAAGGCGGTTGTGGTCATCACGCCGACTCAAAATCTTTAGTAGCCAAAGCTTTTCGTCATGGTTTTATTGGTTGACGGCTCACGCCAATGCGGAGGATATCGTCAGTAAATGTGATGGCTGTCAGAAGTTTTCTCGACGGGCTCATGTGCCGGCTCAACAGTTTAGGATGATTCTAATTACTTGGCCGTTTGCAGTCTGGGGGCTTGATATGATTGGACCTTTCAAACAGTCTAAAGATAAGAAAACCCACCTCTTGGTGGCGGTTGACAAATTTACCAAGTGGATTGAAGCAGAGCCAGTCAGCAAGTGTGATGCAACAATGACAGACCAGTTTGTTAAGAAGTTGATCTTCCATTTTGGTTACCCTCAAGTATCATTACTGACAATGGCACTGATTTATCTAAGGGTGCTATGAAGGAGCTCTATCAACGAGAGCATATTTGTCTTGACGTCTCTTCTGTGGCTCATCCGCGGTGTAATGGTCAAGCTGACAGAGCTAACCAAGAAATTTTGAGAGTCATAAAACCCCGGCTTATGGTTCCTTTGAAGCGAACACCGAGTTGTTGGGTTGAGAAGTTACCTTCAGTACTCTGGAGTATCAATACCACCCCCAACAGGTCAACAGGCTATACGCCTTTCTTCATGGTTTATGGGGCAGAGGTGGTTCTTCCAAGTGATATCCGTCATGACTCGCCTCATGTGACGGCTTATGTTGAAGCTGATAATTAAATAGCACGTCAAAATGCACTCGATGCTTTGGATGAGGAGCTTGACCTGGAGGCGGCTCATTTGGTGATATACCAACAAGACCTGCGTCGCTATCATAGCCGCAGAGTTAAGACCCGGGTGTTTCAAGAAGGCAATTTGGTGCTCCAGCTAATCCAAGATCAAACAGATATGCACAAGTTATCCCCACCTTGGGAAGGACCCTTTGTGGTTAGCAAGAACCTGAATAATGGGTCATATTACCTCATTGATGTGCATGAGCACAAGGATTCCCGCAAGTCAGAGGAGGAGACACGCCATCCGTGGAATATTGCACATCTTCTGCCTTACTACACTTGAGCCGCCAGCTCTTATCTTTGTACATACTTTTTTCAATGTATATAACTTTTTATGATAAATATAATAAAGTCGGCATCCCCAAATTACGGGGCATCTTCTATTTCATTTTGGAGTATCTGAGCCTTTATTGATTGATCATAAGGTCACTTGGGGGCTTCCAACCACTGGGTTTAGCTTTCATACCCTCTTGACCGACTTGAATGCCACTTTTTATAGGTCTTCCTGCCTGTTTGAGCCTTGCTACTCTGCCAGGTGACCCGCCAAACTCTTAACAGTCAATCTTTTTAAAGACCCTGAACTTGTTAAGGTCAAAACGGCGGCTTGTGTCACATGAGAGCCGGCTTATAGTGAGCTAGGTAAAACCATGGCTGTTGCAGCCTTGAAAGAAATCATGAGGCATGAGTGCCAAACGGCTGTTGCAGCCTTGAAAGCAAACATGAGGCATGAGTGCCAAATGGCTATTGCCGCCTTGAAAGCAAACATGAGGCCTGAGTGCCAAACGGCTATTGTAGCCTTGAAAGCAAATATGTGGCTTGAAAGCCACCTTTTTCGGTCATACCTTAAAAGCTGGCCTATGGAATTATGAGATTTGCATATTTTCTGTTTGGATTTTCAGATGCTTTTATGTTTTCAAGTTTTGGTTTTGAGATCTCTGAGTCGCTTGTTTCCGGGTTATGATAGTTATGGTTGATTGTTTCAGGTGACAACCCGCCCTGGTTTTGGACGTTGAGTCGCCAGTTCATTTTGACTCAAAAAGCTAAGATGATGATTTTTTAGTCATGAAAAGCTACTTCTATTGGGGTTGTCACCCACCTGGCTATTTAATTTATAAGTCGCTAGTACAAATATTGATTGGTTTCTCATAGACGAACAAGGTCTTCAGGAGAAAACAAGAGCAGTGGTGCAAATCATATGTTTGGCTAAGTTTAAACATGCATCACAATACTTCTGACAAGCAGTTTTAATAAACAAGCACGATGGCATGACAAGGAGGATCATTGCTTCAAAAGACTACTCTTATACAAGGCTCTCAAATAAGCCCAGGCGATCTTTAGATCAAAGTGTTCTTTGGAGATGTAACCCGGCCTGATAAGCCGCCTAGCTTATGTTGATTATAAGTTAATTTTCTTCCTAACGCCTTGAAGGTTCTGCATCATCCTGCACCGCCTCTTCGTCGTCGACCATCTGAAGGTCGGCTGTTGGTGCTATAACTATTAGGTATGACCCGCCCAGGAGGGGCCGGGTTATACCTATGGCGATTCATGAAGCCCAAGATAGCTTTGTAAGATGGTGGTTCAGTTAAGGGCCCAAGACCCAAAGGTGACTCAAGGCCTGTAGAGATAAACTGCCATGTATGCATAACTTGTATTGTGAGGCAGGAATAGTTAGAGACCGAGCTGGACACTGTTTATGAGCCGGCCGGGATTCTATGAGATGTCGGGTGTCAGCCTCTGTATATAAAGGGACGACCCGGCGGCGGTTCAGGGCAAGAAACAACAGATCGAGAGCCAGGTTAAGTGTATTCGCTCCCTGGTCATCGAAACCCTAGCAATACCACCTCAAACTGGATTAGGCCTTCTACCTTCACCGCAAGGGGCCAAACCGGTATAAACTCCTCGTGTCCTTTGTCCCGTTTAACCCCTTTAAGCTTCCTAGTTGTGATGGCTCCACGATTAAGTCATTTCACTAGGACATCTCCCGTGACAATTCTAGGACAGTTGGCGCCCACCGTGGGGCCTGCGCATGGTGGATTTGAGTTCTTGAAGGGCATCCTCGAAGGGATCAAGGGATACGTTGTGGGTCGGATGACCAAGAGTCGTCGCGGCAAGCTCTACATCGACGGCGCAGGCTGGGGCCCTGACGCCAGCTCAATTGAGTACGGGTACCGGGTCCCCTTCGGCGGAATCCACATCTTCATCGGCTAGATCGGCGAGCCGGGCCTTGAGCCGGACATCTGCACCGACATCATCGAGATGGCTCAGTGCCCGAGACCCGCCCGGACTCATCCCGCCATGAAGCGTGCCTTCATGGGATGCATCCATGGAGGAGAATTTTCTGAAGGATCTGTGACTGGCGGTGAGACGGCCATCTACTCTAACGGTGGGTCGTACACAGGTGAGACGGATTCATTGTATCAATTGCAAGACGGTGGGCTTGGGGGATGTTCCGCTGGAAGCAGTATTCCGGACCCCTTTGAGCCGCCAAACAGGGCAGGGATCTTCATGACTGGCACGCAGCCCGTTCAAAACTCTACAGCTACGGCAGTGATAACCCCCGGGTCAGCGGCGAC
Source organism: Triticum dicoccoides (assembly GCF_002162155.2). Taxonomy (NCBI): domain Eukaryota; kingdom Viridiplantae; phylum Streptophyta; class Magnoliopsida; order Poales; family Poaceae; genus Triticum; species Triticum dicoccoides. The sequence goes on from NC_041388.1 coordinate 485,663,685, forward strand.
TAGGGCAGGAGGCCCTGCGCGCCCGACGGCTCAGGTACTGATGGATCTCATGGATAGGATGACATCCCTGTTAACTGTCATGGTTAACCCAGCGGATCAGGCCTAGCATGATGCGGAAGTGGCACGGCTACGTGAGGAGGTAGCACAAGCCAAGGAAAACCTAGCAGCGGAGGACGTAAGGATGGCCGCGGAGCGAGCGGCTTTGGATGCTCGAGCTCAGCAGATTCAATCAGAGGCTTTCCAGCTTACGATGGATCTAAACGCATCAAATGAGGTGATGAGGAGAAGACATCAGAAGGCTCAATCTCGTCTACCTTTGACTTATGATCCTAGAAACCTCTTCCGCACACCCACTGCAGGCCCCAGTAACCCGCCGGAGGTAAACTGGGTTGCAACGCCCGGGGCTGGGGCGCCGGTTCAACCACGGGTGATGGAACCTCCTCGTATCAATACTGCTCCACCTCCTTATGTACCAACACCACCAGGTCATTATTCTAGCCCTTTGGAGAACATGATCGCTGCGGCGGTGCGATTGGTGGTTCTCCCAGCTAAGGGTGACTCTCCGACGGTGATTGAAAACCAAAGGGTCAGAGAACTTCTTTAGACGGCTCTGGCGCAGCAGGAGGCATATTCTTATAGTCAAGACAAGATTCATTCAACCCCTCGCCCAAGCCGGAGCCCGAGTTATAGCAGGCAGATAGATTCAGCAGCCGTTTCAAGCAACGCCCGGCATCGTGACCAGCCGTGCGGGCATGACCCGACGTGTGATGGAGCTCCTAACTTGGTTGACCAGGACAAGTTTTGCCAAGAGGTTGAGCGGGCGGCTAAACAGGCAGCTAAGCAGGCGGCTCAGCGGGCGGCTCACCAGTCTTTTCTGGTTCATCCGACAACCTCTATTGAGGCAGGCGTGATCACAAGGACTGGAGGTGTCCCTTGCTTGGTACCGGCTCTGCGTACTGAGCGTTTTCCCAAGGATTTCAAGGGGCCTCGAAAGGTGCCTATTACACGGCCGATTTACAGCCAGGGGCATGGATTGAAAGCTATGAGATGGCCATGGAACTACTGGAGGTTAGTGATGCGGCAATGGACAAGTACTTCACCATGATGTTGGATGGAACGACCCGCACTTGGTTGAAGGGGCTGCCACCCAATTCCATTGGTTCATGGGCAGAATTAAAAGCCCGATTTATTCAGAATTTGAAAGACAAATGCAAGCAGCCCATGTCAATTGTGGATTTGACTAATTGTAAACAAGAGGAAGGCGAGTCCACGACCCATTGGGTGCGCCGGGTCAAAGCCATAATACATTTATCTGATAAGATGGATGCCGGCTCTGCAGTCTTAATGTTGGAGAAAAATTGCCGTTTTACGCCTCTAACAGAAGCTGGGGCGGCTCAAGCGCGATTGTAATGACATGGGCCAGCTAATGGCGGCTCTAGTCAAGTACACTGACTCTGATAGTACCAAGGATCCCGAGTCTGGCGATGAGAAGACAGGGAAGGGGAAGAAGAACGACAATGCCAAGGGTCATCAGCATAACCCGGCGAATCAAGGAGGCAATAATAAGCGTAAGGCTAATGATAGCTCGGAGTTTGTGGCTAACACCAATGCACAGGGCAACAGTCAGTGAGGTAAGGGGAGGCCACCTCCTCGGTCCGGCGGGTCAGGTCCCACTCTTGAGCAGCTATTAAATGAGCCTTGTCCAAGGCACGGTACTCAGCAGAAACCAGCCACTCACCTATGGAAGGACTGTACGATCATGAAGGCTTTCAAGAACTCTAACATGTTCAATAGCAATCATGGGCCGGACGGCGGCTCAGGTGGCGGCGGTTTTCATGACCTGGGCGGCGGTTCAAATACCAACTTTCAAAGCTCTCAAGGAAATCAAGGTGGCTATAATCAGCAATCTGGCCAGGGAGGTCAGCAGCAGCAACAATCTGGATATCAAAGCAATCCAAAGCAGTTGAATAGTGAACTGTGTCATGTGTTCACCACCAGTTTATGCAGACAGGACCAGAAGCTTCATAAGAGGGCTGTGAATGCTGTTGAGCCGGTAGTCCCTCGTTATTTGAGATGGTCTGAGCAGCCTATTCTATAGAGTAGGGAAGATCACCCTCCCGGGTTGACAATCTGGGTCATGCTACCTCTTGAGGATGCGTTGGTTTTCCCTTGAAGAGGAAAGGGTGATGCAACAAAGCAGCGTAAGTATTTCCCTCAGTTTTGAGAACCAAGGTATCAATCCAGTAGGAGACCACGCGTGAGTCACTTCATACCTACACAAACAAATAAGAACCTCGCAACCAACGCGATAAAGGGGTTGTCAATCCCTTCATGGCCACTTGCAAGAGTGAGATCTGATAGAGATAATAATAATAAGATAAATATTTTTGGTATTTTTATGATATAAATTGAAAGTAAAGATTGCAAAATAAAATATATTGGAAACTTGTATGATGAAAAATAGACCTGGGGGCCATAGGTTTCACTAGTGGCTTCTCTCAAGATAGCATAAGTATTACGGTGGGTGAACAAATTACTGTCAAGCAATTGATAGAATTGAGCATAGTTATGAGAATATATAGGTATGATCATGTATATAGGCATCAAGTCCGTGACAAGTAGATCGACTCCTGCCTGCATCTACTACTATTACTCCATACATTGACCGCTATCCAGCATGCATCTGGAGTATTAAGTTCATAAGAACGGGGTAACGCTTGAAGCAAGATGACATGATGTAGAGGGATAAACTCATGCAATATGATATAAACCCCATCTTTTTATTCTTGATGGCAACAATACAATACGTGTCGTTTCCCCTACTGTCACTGGGATTGAGCACCGCAAGATTGAACCAAAAGCTAAGCACTTCTCCCATTGCAAGAAAGATCAATCTAGTAGGCCAAACAAAACTGATAATTCAAAGAGACTTGCAAAGATAACTAATCATGCATAAAAGAATTCAGAGAAGATTCAAATATTGTTCATAAATAATCTTGATAATAAACCCACAATTCATCGGATCGCAACAAACACGCAAAAGAAGATTACATCGAATAGATCTCCAAGAGAATTGAGGAGAACTTTGTATTAAGATCCAAAGAGAGAGAAGAAGCCATCTAGCTAATAACTATGGACCCGAAGGTCTGAGGTAAACTACTCACATATCATCGGAGAGGCTATAGTGTTGATGTAGAAGCCCTCCGTGATCAATGCCCCCTCCAGCGGAGTGCCGGAAAAGGCCCCAAGATGGGATCTCACGGGTACAGAAGGTTGCGGCGGTGGATTTAGGTTTTCGTGGTGCTCTCTGATGGTTTGGGGGTACGTAGGTATATATATATATATATAGGAAGAAGAAGTAGGTCGGTGGAGCCACGAGGGGCCCACGAGGGTGGAGGGCGCGCCCAGGGGGGGTAGGCATGCCCCCTGCCTTGTGGCCTCCTCGTTGATTGCTTGACGTCCACTCCAAGTCCTCTGGATCACGTTTGTTCCAAAAATCACGCTCCCGAAGGTTTCATTCCGTTTGATGTTCTTTTTCTGCGAAACACTGAAATAGGCAAAAAAATAGCAATTTGGGATGGGCCTCCGGTTAATAGGTTAGTCCCAAAAATAATATATAAGTGTATAAATAAGCCCATTAAACATCCAAAACAGAATATACAATAGCATGGAACAATAAAAAATTATAGATACGTTGGAGACGTATCAGGTCACCTAGCATTGGTGGTGGCACCACAGGTTGGTGGATATAAATTCACTAAAGTACTCATGGACGGAGGTAGTAGCATCAACATCCGCTATTATGAGACTTTCCGTCGCATGGGATTGACTGACAAAAATCTTAAGACATCCAACATTGTTTTCCATGGAGTGGTGCCTGGTAAGTCGGTGTACCGAGTGGGTAAGATTGAACTAGAAGTAGCCTTTGGAGATGAGCATGATTCTAGGGCCGAGAAGTTAACTTTTGAGGTGGTCAAAGTCAAGAGCCCGTATCACGCCCTATTTGGACGACCGGTTTATGCCAAGTTCATGGCACGGCCGTGTTATATTTATTTGCAGCTTAAAATGCCGGGTCATAAGGGCACCATCACAGTGCATGGGAGTCGGAAGATAGCCTTGGAATGTGAGGAAGGTGATGTTGCTTACACTGAATCTGTTTGTGCAACAGAGGAGTTGAAGTTCTACAAGGACAATGTTGACGCGGCAGACATGACATCTTTGAAAAAGCCAACTACAAAACATGATCCGGTGCTGAAGTTTAAGTCGGCTGATGACACCAAGCTTGTCGATTTTGTTCCAGGTGACTCATCTAAGTAGTTTAGTATCAGTGCTAATCTAGATCCCAAATAGGAAGGCACGCTCATCGAGTTCATCCGTGCGAACCGGGACATCTTTGCATGGAAACCTTCTGACATGCCGGGTGTACCGAGAGAACTCGCTGAGCACACTCTAAATATAGATCCAAAATTTAAGCCGGTAAAGCAGTTTCTTCGGCGGGTCAATGAGGAGAGGCACAAGGCCATTGGTGAGGAAGTGGCCCGGCTCTTGGCGGCCGGGTTCATTATTGAAGTTTTTCATCCAGAGTGGTTGGCTAACCCGGTGCTCATGCTTAAAAAGAATGGCACCTGGCGTATGTGCAGATTACACGGACTTAAACAAGGCTTGTCCGGCTGATCCTTTCGCTCTCCCCCGTATTGATCAAATCATTGATGCTACGGCGGGTTGTGAGTGTTTGAGCTTTTTGGATGCTTATTCTGGTTATCATCAGATCAAGACGGCAGTTAAGGACCAGGAGAAGACGGCTTTTATTACTCCGTTTGGAGCCTTCTGCTATGTGTCTATACCTTTTGGGCTTAAGAGTGCCCAGGCGACTTATCAGCGATGTGTGCAGAACTGTCTTCACAATCAGATTGGGCGCAATGTTCATGCTTATGTGGACGATATTGTGGTGAAGTCCAGAGAGAAGGAGACCTTGATAGATGATCTGAAGGAAACCTTTGATAACCTCCGGGTCTACAAGATGATGCTTAACCTGGCCAAGTGCGTTTTTGGAGTACCAGCGGGCAAGCTTTTGGGTTTTCTGGTTTCTAACAGAGGCATCGAGGCTAACCCGGAGAAGATCAAAACAATCACTTCTTTGGCTAAGCCGGCGTGCATCAATGATGTTCAGCGTTTGGCAGGTCGTATTGCTGCTTTAAGCCGGTTCATAAGCCGGTTAGGTGAGAAGGCCATACCGCTGTATCAAATGATGAAGAAGACAGACGATTTTGTCTGGAGTGATGTTGCTAACGCCGTCTTTGAAGATCTGAAGAGATAGCTCGCTGAGCCGCCGATCCTTGCTGCTCCTATTGATAAGGAGCCATTATTATTATATGTGGCTGCTAACACACATGTTGCAGTGTGGCCATTGTAGTAGAGCGCAAAGAGGCTGGCAAGGAATATCCGGTTCAATGGCCGGTTTACTACGTCAGTGAGGTGCTTATTGAGTCCAAACAGAGATACCCACATTGGCAGAAACTTGTTTATGGGGTGTTCATGGCGAGCCGGAAGCTTAAGCAATATTTTCAGGGTCATCCCATGACTGTGGTTAGTTCTGCTCCTTTAGGAGATATCAGTCAAAATAGAGAAGCCACAGGACGAGTCCCCAAGTGGGCCATTGAGCTTGGGCCTCATGACTTAAAGTATGTGCCACACACTGCTATCAAGTCTCAAGCACTGGTGGATTTCATCAACGATTGGAAAGAGCTGCAGATGCCTGAAGAGAAGTCGGACAACACATATTGGACTATTCATTTTGATGGGTCTAGGCAATTAAAGGGCTCAGGGGCTGGAGTTGTTTTAGCTTCCCCTCGAGGTGACAAATTTTGTTATGTGCTACGGTTGATGTTTCCCTGTACTAACAATGCACCTGAGTATGAGGCCTTGCTCCATGGTCTTCGGATGGCTAAGGAGATGCGCTTGAGCCGGGTAAGGTGCTTTGGCGACTCAGATTTCGTGGCTCAACAAGTATCAGGCAAGTGGGATTCCAAAGATCCTCTCATGGCGGCTTATCGCCGTGAAGTTGATGCCATTGCTGGACACTTCAAGGGTTACCAAGTGGAACACATTGATCACACAAAGAATGAAGCGGCTGATGCTTTAAGCCGGCTGGGGTCTCAATGTAAGCCGGTGCCACCTAACACTTTCTTAGATGTTCTACATAACCCTTCTGTCAAGTTGCCTATGGAGGAAGACTTGGCTATTCCAGACCTGGAAGCACAATTGGTGGTGGCTCTTCACATCATCCCAGATTGGACGGTGCCTTATTTGGCTTATATGACCCGGGGTGAGTTGCCTAAGGATGAAACCTTGGCTAGACAGATAACCCGGCGGTCTAAATCAATGACAATTGCCAATGGTGAGTTGCATGATCGCAGTGTCACAGGGGCATTTCAATGCTGTGTCTCTCCTGAGGAAGGTCAAGAAATTCTTCGTGAAATCCATGAAGGAGATTGTGGCCATCATGCCGGTTCAAAGTCCCTTGCAGCCAAAGCCTTCTGTCATGGCTTTTACTGGCTGACGGCTCACGCCGATGCGGAGGATCTGGTTAGTAAATGTGATGGTTGCCAGAAATTCTCATGACGGGCACACGTGCCAGCTCAAGAATTGCGGATGATTCCAATTACTTGGCCCTTTGCAGTCTGGGAGCTCGACATGGTTGGACCTTTCAAAAGATCCAAAGATAAAAAGACACACCTTTTGGTGGCAGTTGACAAATTCACAAAGTGGGTTGAGGCAAAGCCGGTTAGTAAGTGTGATGCAGCCACAGCGGTTCAATTCATAAAAAAGGTGTCTTTCGTTTTGGCTTTCCACACAACATTATAACTAACAATGGTACTAATCTGTCCAAGGGTGCTATGGAGGAATTCTGCCAGCGTGAGCATATCTGGCTTGATGTTTCATCAGTAGCTCACCCCCAATCCAATGGTCAAGCTAAAAGAGCCAATCAGGAAATCTTGGGAGGTCTCAAGCCCCGGCTTATGGTTCCTTTACAACAGACGCCGGGTTGTTGGGTGGAGGAGTTACCCTCTGTGATATGGAGCATCAATACTACCCCTAACAGGTCTACGGGTTATACGCCTTTCTTCATGGTTTACGGAGCAGAGGTAGTCCCGCCTAGTGACATCCGTCATGACTCGCCCCGCGTGGTGGCTTACGTTGAAACTGATAACGAACAAGCCCGTTAGGATGCACTTGACCTGTTAGATGAAGAGCGTGACTTAGCAATAGCCCGTTCGGCGATTTACCAACAGGACCTGCATTGTTATCACAGCCGTCGAGTTAAGTCCAGAACCTTTCAGGAAGGTGACTTGGTGCTCCAGCTCATCCAGGATCAAACCGATGCACACAAGTTATCCCCACCTTGGGAAGGAGCTTTTGTGATCAGCAGGAACTTGAACAACGGGTCATACTACCTTATCGATGTTCGAGAGCACAAAGACTCACGTAAGTCAGAGGAAGAGACCCGCCGGCCGTGGAATATCGCTCGTCTTCGGCCTTACTATACTTGAGCCACCGGCTCTCATGATGTACATACTTTGACGTTGTATATATTATGATAAGTAATAAAGCAGGACCTTTGTCCTTTTTATACTCAATAATCATATGTCTTCATCATTATAATTTCCAAATGACCAATTGGGGGCTGATTGTGTTCAAATTCAGCTTAACCCTTTGGTCCGGCTCATGATCGTATTCGAATCTAGCCGTTAAACCATATGATCACTAGGGGGCTTCCTGTTCAAACATAGGTCGTATTTGAACCAAAGAGAACGTAGCTATCGGTACCCTCTTGATCGGTACAATGCCAAACTCACTAGGGGGCTTCTTGATCGTATTCGAATCATAGCTTAACCCCTTTTGGGTCCGACTTTGATTGTATTCGAATCAGAGTCGTTAAAAAATTCTCAAGGTCATTTGGGGGCTTCCTGTTCAAACATAGGTCGTATTCGAACCAAAGAGAACATAGTTGTTGGTACCCTCTTGATCGCTGCAACGCCAAAGCCATTGGGGGCTACATGATCATATTCGAATCCTAGCTTAATCCATTTGGTCCGGTTTGCTAATCGTATTCGAATCAGAAGCCATTAAATTTCTCTTTTTATTTGGCTTAAGTTTTTGAAAAACAATCTTTGTTTTTTATTCTGCAGCTTTTTCGTCTAGATCTAAGTATAAGTATGGTTTCAATTTAAACCGGCTTGGTTTTTGATGATAAGTCGCCAGTGTATGAAAATTATCATACATGGGGAAGTGTTGGCTTCTAAAAGACTGGGTTATCACCCTTACTGTTCGGGTCACATGAACCGGCAGTGCAAATTCAAAATCACAGGTATGATATTACCGTTGTGTTTCAAAGTTAAAATTCATAACAGGTTTATCTATGTCTCTTCTTTCAATATTAATGGTCGTATGTAAGATATTATGACCCACCCTGTGGTAAGACACCAATATAATTCAATATCATAGGAATTATATATTTCATGTTGATTATTCTTGCATCCAGCCTTAGTTATACAGCTATGTTGGTTTCCTTGGTTGTGTATTGGGCGTTATGACCCGTCCGATGATAAACCGCCAGGACAATTTTCATATATTGCATGCAGGAACAGATTCAACACTACTGATATTGTAAAGGATGTAAAGCATATCTTCACATGATGGATAAAAGTATTGTACGCAGCACAATATGCACGATGGCATAAGCAGAACATGAAGTTTTAAGTTAGCCTATTACAAGGCACTTGGAGCCCAAAAGGATAATACTGTTTTTTACTCTCGCACATAGTAGATGATAAACTGGAGCCGGTTCATGAATCTTGGCCGGGTTGAATGGATGGTTGCGACTCATCCCTTGCCGGTTCGTCCTCCTCCACCGTTTGGAAATTGGATTTGGACCAATCAAATCCATGAAGGGTGATGACCCACAAGTGTAGGGTATCTATCGTAGCCTTTTCGATAATTAAGAGTGTCGAACCCAATGAGGAGCAGAAGGAAATGATAAGAAGTTTTCAGTAAGGTATTCTCTGCAAGCACTGAAATTATCGGTAACAGATAGTTTTGTGATAAGGTAATTTGTAACGAGTAGCAAGTAATAAAAGTAAATAAGGTGTAGAAAGATGGCCCAATCCTTTTTGTAGCAAAGGACAAGCCTGTACAAACTCTTATATGAAGGAAAGCACTCCCGAGGACACATGGGAATTATCGTCAAGCTAGATTTCATCACGCTCATATGGTTCACGTTCGGTACTTTGATAATTTGATATGTGGGTGGACCGGTGCTTGGGTACTGTCCTTACTTGGACAATCATCCCACTTATGATTAACTCCCATTGCAAGCATCCGCTACTACAACAGAAGTATTAAGGTAAAACTAACCATAGCATGAAACATATGGATCCAAATCAGCCCCTTACGAAGCAACGCATAAACTATGGTATAAGCTTCTGTCACTCTAGCAACCCATCATCTACTTATTACTTCCCAATGCCTTCCTCTAGGCCCAAATAATGGTGAAGTGTCATGTAGTCGACATTCACATAACACCACTAGAGGAGAGACAACATACATCTCATCAAAATATCGAACGAATACCAAATTCACATGACTACTAATAGAAAGACTTCTCCCACGTCCTCAGGAACAAACGTAACTACTCACAAAGCATATTCATGTTCATAATCAGAGGGGTATTAATATGCATAATGGATCTGAACATATGATCTTCCACCAAGTAAACCAACTAGCATCAACTACAAGGAGTAATCAACACTACTAGCAACCCACAGGTACCAATCTGAGGTTTGGATACAAAGATTGGATACAAGAGATGAACTAGGGTTTGAGATGAGATGGTGCCGGTGAAGATGTTGATGGAGATTGACCCCCTCCCGATGAGAGGATCATTGTTGATGACGATGGTGATGATTTCCCCCTCCCGAAGGGAAGTTTCCTCGGCAGAACAGCTCTGCCGGAGCCCTAGATTGGTTCCGCCAAGGTTCCGCCTCGTGGCGATGGAGTTTCGTCCCGTGAGCTTGCTTATGATTTTTTTTCTCGGATGAAAGACCTCATGTAGCAGAAGATGGGCATCAGAGGGCCACTAGGGGGCCCACGAGGCAGGGCGCGCCCAGGGGGGTAGGGCACGCCCCCCACCCTCGTGGCCAGGGTGTGGGCCCCCTCTAGTGGATTCTTTCTCTATTATTTTTTTATTAATTCCAAAAATGACTTCTAAGAAGTTTCAGGACTTTTGGGGCTATGCAGAATAGGTCTATAATATTTGCTCCTTTTCCAGCCCAGAATTCCAGCTGTCGGCATTCTCCCTCTTCATGTAAACCTTGTAAAATAAGAGAGAATAGGCATAAGTATTGTAACATAATGTGTAATAACAGCCCATAATGGAATAAATATCGATATAAAAGCATGAAGCAAAATGGACGTATCAATTCCCCCAAGCTTAGACCTCGCTTGTCCTCAAGTGAAAGCCGATATCAAAAAATATGTCCACATGTTTAGAGATAGAGGTGTCGATAAAGTAAAATACAGACATGAGGGCATCATGATCATTCTTAGAACAACAACATATATATATATATATATATATATATATATATATATATATATATATATATATATTGTCATATGATCTCTTATGCTAAAGTAACAATTCAATCACAATTTCAAGTATGAATCATAAACTTCATTGAGAACCAACAAACTCTAATCTCGGTCATTGAGGCAATTGCAATTTATCATAACATAGGAAAGAGTCAATATAAGAGCTTTTCAGCAAGTCCACATACTCAACTATCATTTAGTCTTTCACAATTGCTAACACTCACGCAATATTTATGGGTATGAAGTTTTAATCAGACACAGAGAAAGATAGGGGCTTATAGTTTTGCCTCCCAACTTTTTACCTCAAGGGTAATGTCAACAATAATAGTTCATGAAAACTTACATCCAATTAGCTATATATATTAGGATCTTTCCAACACATTGTTCTTGCCAAGGGATAAAATGTAAAAAGGAAAGGTGAATATCACCATGACTCTTATATAAGGTAGAGGATAAAAGTAAAAAAGATAGGCCCTTCGCAGAGGGAAGCAGAGGTTGTCATGCGCTTTTATGGTTGGATGCACAAAATCTTAATGCAAAAGAACGTCACTTTATATTGCCACTTGTGATATGGACCTTTATTATGCAGTCCGTCGCTTTTATTTATTCCACATCACAAGATCGTATAAAGCTTATTTTCTCCACATTAATAGATCATACATATTCAGAGAGCAATTTTTATTGCATGCACCGATGACAACTTATTTGATGGATCTTACTCAATCCATAGGTAGATATGGTGTACTCTCATGGCAAAACTGGGTTTAGGGATATTTGGAAGGACAAGTAGTATCTCTACTTGGTGCAAAGAAATTGGCTAGCAAGAGAGGGAAAGGCAAGCTCAACATGTTGGATGATCCATGACAATAGAATTTATCTCAGCTGTAAGAAAACATAACCCATTACAATGTCTTCCTTGTCAAACGTCAACTCTTTAGCATATCATACTTTAATGAGTTCTCACAATTATAAAAGATGTCCAAGATAGTATATTTATATGTGAACCTCTCTTTCTTTATTACTTCCTATTAATTGCAACGATGACCAAAACTATGTTTGTCAACTCTCAACAACTTTTATTCATCACTCTTTATATGTGAGCTCATTACTCTCCATAAGATCCATATGATCTCTTTATTTATTTCTAGTTATTCTCTTTTATTTTATTCTCTCAAGATCATAGAAAAATAATCAAGCCCTTGACTCAACACTAATCTTTATTATATATAGCTCACGGACTCGATTACATAAGAAGATCATAAAGCAAAACTCACAACTAGATCATACTAAAACTTTATTCTATTAGATCAAGATATTATCAAAAGGATAGAACTATGAAAAACGGTAAAGATAAAAGTGATGGTGATACGATACCGGGGCACTCCCCGAAGCTTGGCAGTTGCCTAGGGGAGTGTCCATACCCGATGCTCAGTTCTTCTTTGTTGATGAAGAAGATGATGGCGTTGTCGAGGGGGTAGGCTTCTTCCTTAATTTGCACTTGAGGACAGAATTTTGATCCCTCGGGTCATCGATCTCCTGCTCCAGGCATAGTATCTTTTTGCATAATTCCTGCTTGTTTTCCTGCAAGAGGCAAAAAGGGATAAACTCGATCTTAGGTTTCTTTACTCTATCCGGGAGTCTTGACTTTTTGAACTCCACATGCATGTCCCCAGGTTGAGGTAATGGGACTTCATCTTCACCTGAGCTCGTCTCCGCCTTTCCCTTAGGTTCATAGTCCTCTTCTTCTTCCATAGTACAACCACAATGCTCCACATCCCCATAGACCTTAGGATCTGCAAGGTAATCAGCCACATAGCTTTCTCCTTCCGAATGTTGGGACGACATGTTGCTCAAATCTGCAGTAGGACAACTCGAAACAAAGACATGAGATATTTGCGTGATACGGTGGTCAAAACATTCGGGAGATTATATAATGAATTTTTACCGACCAAAAGAAGTATCGTGTAAGAAAACGGAGTCCGGAGAGCACACGAGGTGCCCACGAGGCAGGGGGCGCGCCCAGGGGGTAGGGCGCGCCCTCCACCCTCGTGTCCTTTCCGGTCTTCTTCTTATTTTCCTATTTTCTTAAATATTCCAAAACGGAGAAAAATTGCCATTAGAATTGTTTTGGAGTCGGTTTACTTACCGTACCACATACCTATTCCTTTTCGGAGTGCGAAACGTTCTGGAAAGTGTCTCTTATGTATTCCTTCGGGGTTACGGTTTCAATAACATTGGTTTCAACATTTATAGGATTACCTGAGATATAATGTTTGATTCTTTGGCCGTTCACCACTCTCGGATATGTGCCTTCGAAGTTGTTGATTTTTATGGCACCGGAACGATAGACCTCCTCGATGACGTAAGGACCTTCCCATTTAGAGAGAAGTTTGCCTGCAAAAATATTAAACGAGAGTTGTATAGCAATACATAATCACCTAAATTAAACTCACGTTTTTGTATCCTTTTATCATGCCATCTTTTAACTTTTTCTTTAAACAGCTTGGCATTTTCATAGGACTGGGTTCTCCATTCATCAAGTGAGCTAATGTCAAAAAGCCTCTTCTCACCGGCAAGTTTGAAATCATAATTGAGCTCTTTAATGGCCCAATATGCCTTATGTTCTAATTCAAGAGGTAAGTGATATGCTTTTCCATAAACCATTTTATACGGAGACATACCCATATGATCTTTATATGCAGTTCTATAAGCCCATAATGCATCATCAAGTTTTTTGGACGAATTCTTTCTAGACCTAATAACAGTCTTTTGCAAAATTAATTTGAGCTCCCTGTTACTCAATTCTACTTGACCACTAGACTGTGGATGATATGGAGATGCAATTCTATGATTAACATCATACTTAGCAAGCATTTTACGAAAGGCACCATGAATGAAATGTGAACCATCATCAGTCATTAAATATCTAGGGACTCCAAACCTCGGAAAAATAACTTCTTTAAGCATCTTAATAGAGGTGTTATGATCAGCACTACTAGTTGGAATAGCTTCTACCCACTTAGTAACGTAATCAACAGCAACTAAAATATGTATATACCCATTAGAGGAAGGAAAAGGTCCCATATAATCAAAGCCCTAAACATCAAATGGTTCAATAATGAGTGAATAATTCATAGGCATTTCTTGATGTCTACTAATATTACCAATTCTTTGACATTCATCACAAGATAAGATAAACTTACGACATCCTTGAAGAGAGTAGGCCAATAAAAACCGGATTGCAATACCTTATGTGCAGTTCTATCTCCAGCATGGTGTCCTCTATAAGCTTCGGAGTGACACTTGCGTAGGATCTGTTCTTGTTCATGCTTGGGTATACAACATCTAATAACACCATCTACTTCTTCTTTATAAAGGTGTGGGTCATCCCAGAAGTAATGTCTTAAATCATAGAAAACCTTTTTCTTTTGCTGGTATGTGAAACTAGGTGGTATAAATTTAGCAACAATGTAATTAGCATAATCAGCATACCATGGAGTAGTACGAGAAGCATTTATGACATTTATTTGTTCATCAGGAAAGCTATCATCAATAGGTAGTGGGTCATCAAGAATCTAACCTAGACAAGTTGTCAGCAATGGGATTCTCAGCTCCCTTTCTATCAATAATATGCAAATCAAATTCTTGTAGCGGGAGAACCCATCTAATAAGTCTAGGTTTAGCATCTTTCTTTTCCATAAGATATTTAATAGCAGCATGATCAGTGTGAATAGTTACTTTAGAATCAACAATATAAGGTCTGAACTTATCACAAGCAAATACAACTGCTAAGAATTCCTTTTCAGTAGTAGCATAATTTCTCTGGGCATTGTCTAGATTTTTACTAGCATATTGAATAACATTTAATTTTTTATCAACTCTTTGTCCTAGAACAACACCTATAGCATAGTCACTAGCATCACACATGATTTCAAAGGGTAAATTCCAATCAGGTGGCTGAACAATAGGTGTAGAAATCAAGGCTTTCTTAAGTATTTCAAATGCTTCTACACAATCATCATCAAACACAAAAGGAATATCTTTTTGTAATAGGTTAGTCAGAGGCCGGGAAATTTTTGAGAAGTCCTTAATGAACCTCCAATAAAAACCGGCATGACCAAGGAAACTTCTTATACCTTTGATGTCCTTGGCACACGGCATCTGTCGGTGTCAAAACCGGCGGATCTCGGGTAGGGGGTCCCGAACTGTGCGTCTAGGCCGATGGTAACAGAAGGCAGGGAACGCGATGTTTTACCCAGGTTCGGGCCCTCTTGATGGAGGTAAAACCCTACGTCCTGCTTGATTAATATTGATGATATGGGTAGTACAAGAGTAGATCTACCACGAGATCAAGGAGGCTAAACCCTAGAAGCTAGCCTATGGTATGATTGTTGTATATGAAGTTGATTGCCTACGGACTACAACCCTCCGGTTTATATAGACACCGGATAGGGTTAGGGTTACATAGAGTCAGTTACAATGGTGGGAGATCTTGAATATCCACATCGCCAAGCTTGCCTTCCACGCCAAGGAAAGTCCCATCTGGACACGGGACGAAGTCTTCAATCTTGTATCTTCATAGTCCAGGAGTCCGGCTGAAGGTATAGTCCGGCTACCCGAACACCCCCTAATCCAGGACTCCCTCAGTAGCCCCCAAACCAGGCTTCAATGACGACGAGTCCGGCGCGCAGATTGTTCGGCATTGCAAGGCGGGTTCTTCTCCAAATCTTGTGTACCTGTAGGAATAATGTCCAATTTTTGTAATGTAGTGCTCCTCGGCTTCCACGCCCAATAATGGCCGTCTTCCACGTGTCAAACGAATGCGAAAAGCCGGGGTCTCTTTACATCCACACCCCTAGCCGTATAAACGAGCCGCCTATTTAACAGGATGGGGATTTAGGTCCAAACCACATCTTCTCCTTTCCGTGAGTTATCACCAGAGCGCTTCCAGCAAAGGTCCATTCCAACATGACCAGCCGTCCCAGCTCCTCCCCTCGCCCCTCCGGTTCCAAACCCGGGGACTGGGAGAGTTGCACCATCCCGCATAGCGAGTTAGTGTCGCTTCAGGCCAAGGGATTTCTCCCTTAGGCATACATGTTCCCGGTCCGAGCCGGTCTCGCCACCTACAATGGCGGAAAACAAGCGGAGAGCACCCCCAATCCTTCTAAAGGAGAGCGGGTGTGCCTCGTCCCCTATCTAATAAGGGGACTGGGATTTCCAATTCATCCATTTCTCCGCGGGCTTCTCAAGTTCTACGGCCTCCAGCTGCACAATCTCACGCCCGCCTCCATATTGCATATTGCGGGTTTCGTCGCCCTTTGCGAGCTATTTTTAGGCGTTGAGGCTCATTTCGCGCTGTGGAAGAGGTTATTCTGCCTGGTGCCCCGTTCTCAAAAGCGGTCTATATACCAAGTGGGCGGAGCCAAAGTATGGCGCATCGCCGGGACCGGATACCTATCCGGAACCCCAAAGAAGGCGTCCGAGGACTGGCCTTCGGAATGGTTTTATATAGATGACATCCTGCTACCGGACCCTATCCGGGTCGGTCTCCCTGAGTTCAATAGTGCTCCATTGAAGAAACGCTTGAGCTGGCGTCCGCGGAGCTCCCAGAGAGAAAGCGACAGAGACGTCCTTTACCTTATGGGCCGGATAAGACTGTTGGCTCATTCCGGACTAACCATTATTGGAGTCATGGCCGCATGCATTATGTGGGGGGTGCAGCCGCTTCAATATAGAGGCCACCCCATGTGGGATTTCAACGGGGAGGATGACGCCACACATTACGGTCGTAAGGGGCCGGCCTCAGCCGCTTCCTTAGTAAAGATCTTATCCTCTTTGTACAAGGGAGAAAAGGAGGAATTCCTCCACGTCAACCCGCAGGCTGGATTCAGTATGTACGATCCTCCAAGTTGGGTAAGTGAACAATTGTGCTTGCCCGTTTGTTTTATACTCCCGTGGTTAGATAGGTAGTCTAACGACTTCAATGCAGGAACTGCGACAGGAGGTAAAGGATATAAGCAGCCGCCCTCCACAGCCCGAGGACCTAGAACGGTCCCTCAATCCGGACTCCGAAGAGGATCCAGACGTATCGGTGGAGCTTATCGACGGGGTGTTCCATCAGCTAAGCAAGGACAATACCTTGGTAGCCATTGCGGCGGATTACCCAGGGTTAATCCCGGCCTCCCAGGTGACAGAAACCGGGGTCTTATTCCCTTGAAAGAGATTCCACCCTCATGTAGCCCGGTGTTTCTGACGACAGCCATGTTTTGCAGGGGAGATTTCTGAGGCAGGAGGCCGAACCTGCAGCGGCTAGCCAACGAGGGGCCGCAGAGCCCCGTGGGGCAAAAAGGAATGAAGTCCGGACTGAGATGTCGGCGCAAAGGTATAGTGCACCCTCTGTTTCCCTGGAGTTATTCTGTCAGGGCATATTAACGTTCGTGCTATCTTCAGAACGAAGAGACCTCGTCGGACAACATCCGGAGAGGTTGCCAATCGCGCCTCCACCAGCCAGGCTCCAATGTCTGGCCAAGAAGCGGAGGCGAGCACAAGGCGCGCACCAGACGCTCCTCCGACAGAGGATGCGGACAGGCTGTCTGCCACAAATTCTGAAGTGGAGACTGCCATGAACCACAGGCATCGCCAGACAATTCTACGCGACGCTTGTTTCTCCCAAGAGGCTTTAGATGCCTTTAATTCGGGAGATGCGTACCTCCGTGCCGCTCAAAATGGTTTAGCCAGAGCCACGAAGCAGTATGTAAAAGACATACGGGTAAGAAAATTTTGGTTAAATATATATATGCCAGTAGCCCCCGAGACTTGAAGCAGTTAGAGCAACTGATTTAAGGATCACTTAATATGTAGCTTCTTACAGAGAAGAATGTCGTACTATCCCAGGAGCTGGAAAAGTGCAAGGCCCAACTAGAGGCCGCACTAGCCGCAGCAGGGGAGCCTAAAGAGACCCCCTCAGGTAAGATACACTTTGAAAGATTAGTATTGTGCGGTGTGGGTGCAACTCTGACAAATCATATTGCAAATGGCGCCGGACTCGATCCGGACAAGCAATAACTCTTACGCCGGCTAAAGGCCAGTGAGAGTATGTTGACAAAGGTGAGGCGAGAGAAGAATGACCTTCAGGATGCCAACACCAAGCTGGACGTCGAACTTAAAGATGTTCGTGGCCAGCTGTCGGACTCCACGAAGGAGAATCAGCGGCTTCGACGCGGCATTTTTAGTAAGTGCTTGAACGAACTTTGAAAAAAGAGTTCGGCGAGGAAGTCGACTAACAGAGTAATGTCTGTAGGTATGCTCACAGGTCGTCCTGTAGAGGAGATGCCCGGTTCTACGGGTGACCTTCTTCCCGAACTCTTGCAACTGCACGAGCGAATTCGGCAGGCAATGCGGGGTATGGCCCAAGCCTTATGGCCTGCCCAATCCGTGCCCGAGGGCCTTGGAGAGCTTGCGGAGAAGCTGAAGGGAGCTCGGCGGCGCTTCCGGTTATGGAAGATATCGGCCTACCGACAAGGCGCTAGGGAGGCCTGGGCCATGGTGAAGACCCGTTTTACGAAGTCTGACCCAAACCACATGGCCGAGGTCGGACCAGTGGGGCCTGACGGGAAGGAGATCCCTGTAAGCTTAGTATACGGCCAAGTAGAGTTGGCCTCGAAGTATTCCCAGCAGGACTGTAAATTAGACAGCCTGTTAGATGGTATAGAAGAGGAATACAATCAGTCGGAATGACTATGTAATTTTAAATGACATGTGTAATGCCTTCTAGCCGGATTGTAGATCGTTTGTCGTTGCCGACCTTTTCGCTTCAACCTCGGGACCTGACGGTTCGGAGTGTGTTCGAATACCATAGCGGTTATGTAAGAACCGGGGTATGCGTGGAGACCAGGCGTAGGGGTCATTAGTGCTTTATCAGACAAGTGCCCAACTAGTTATGTTATATTACATGGTTAGTAAGAAACATCTTCCAGAGAGAATAGTTCCGTTAGGGGTTCCTTTCGCTGGGAGGCATGCCCTAAAGTGCATGTCCGGACTGTGTGAAAAAACGCAGAAAAAAGCATCTGGGGGCGCATAAAATGGGTAAAAAGATCATCTTTTATTTCACCGACCGAATATTCCCTTAAGAATGCTAGCTTTCGGCTTCACCCAGTCTGAGGTACACATCCGGCTGACCCGGCAGTAACAATTGCAGAGGTGCTCCCTTTACCACCTAGCCGAACAATCGAGAACGTAGGGGTAAGCACAGGAGCCATGCAACCCAGCTTGGCCAAAACTTAAGTCATATCGATGCATATAATGGTGAAGAAAAAGGTACATGCAGAAGTTTGACGCATGTGTTGGGCGTGAAGCCCGTATAAATAAGCTTCTGTTAAAGAAGCCCCCAGGTTTAATGAGCGCGAGTGGCGCGTCACTGGATGAGCCTTTAAGGGCTATAAAAGAAAAGAGGGGAAGGGAGAAATGTAAGACAGAAAAATGCAAAAAATGGACAGAGGAAGGAGATGAACACAGAATCTGGCGCTAGGCGTAGAATCTTCGGAGACGGGTGGCGTTCCATGGGTTCGGCTCGAGTCGGTTATCCGACGCATCTCGTAGGCGGTACGCCCCACCAGTCAGGACTTGGTCGATTATGAATGGACCTTCCCACATGGGCTTGAGTTTGTCCTTTTTCTTATCCGGCAGGCGTAGAACTAGTTCGCCAACATTGTAATTTTTGGCCCGTACTTCTTTGCTTTGATATCTTCGGGCCTGCTGTTGATAAAATGCGGAACGGGCTTTTGCCACGTCACGCTCCTCCTCCATGGCGTCCAAGTTGTCCTGCCGATCGAGCTTGGCTTCTCTTTCTTCGTACATGCGCACTCTAGGTGAGTCATGAATTATGTCACAGGGCAGAACTGCCTCTGCGCCGTACACCATGAAAAATGGTGTGTATCCAGTGGTGCGATTTGGCGTGGTCCGCAGCCCCCATAGCACGGAGTCGAGCTCCTCTACCCAGTGCGTGTTAGAATCCTTGAGGGACCGCACCAGTCTGGGTTTAATGCCGCTCATGATAAGACCATTTGCGCGTTCGACCTGGTCGTTGGTTTGTGGGTGATAGACGGAAGCATATCGAGCTTGATGCCCATGTTTTTGCACCAGAGTTTTACCTCATCGGCGGTAAAGTTTGTACCGTTATCGGTTATGATCCTGTGGGGGACGCCATAACGGTGCACAACCCCGGATATGAAGTCTATCACAGGTCCGGATTCGGCCGTTTTAACAGGCTTGGCTTCTATCCATTTGGTGAACTTATCCACCATGACCAGTAAGTATTTTTTCCTATCGGTCCCGCCTTTAAGGGGTCCGACCATGTCAAGCCCCCAGACCGCAAAAGGCCAGGTGATGGGTATAGTTTGGAGTGCAGTGGGTGGCATATGGCTTTGGTTGGCGAAAAGTTGGCAACTAGCGCATCGTTGGACTAGGTCCTGAGCGTCTGCCCGGGCCGTCGGCCAATAAAAGCCTATACGGAAAGCCTTGCTAACAAGGGACCGAGCAGCGGCATGGTGACCACCGAGTCCGGCATGAATTTCAGCCAGAAGGTTCCGCCCTTCCTCTTCGGAGATGCACCTTTGAAGGACTCCGGTAGTGCTTTTCTTATAAATATCTCCCTCGTGGACTCTATAGGCTTTAGATCGCCGCACTATGCAGCAGGCCTCGTTTTGGTCCTCCGGGAGTTCCTGCCTAGTAAGGTAGGCTAGGAGTGGTTCTGTCCACGGGGCGATAACCGCCATTATTACGTGGGCTGAAGGTGTAATTTCATTGGCAGAGCCTCCAATTGTGTCAGATTGTTCGGCGTCGAGTGGTGTGGTTGGGTCCGGGCTGTTATTTGCGGGTTCCCCCTCCCATGCTACAGATGGTTTGAACAATCTTTCCAAAAAGATGTTGGGGGGGACTGCATCGCGTTTTGCTCCGATGCGTGCCAGGACGTCCGCTGCTTGATTGTTTTCTCGGGCTATATGGTGAAACTCCAGCCCTTCGAACATTTTTAGGACGGCGTTGCGGTAAGCTGCCATTTTTGGGTCCTTGGCGTCGAAGTCTCCATTTATTTGGGATATCGCAAGGTTTTAATCCCCGCGTACCTCTAGGCGCTGGATACCCATGGATACTGCTATCTGGAGACCATGTAGGAGGGCCTCATATTCGGCTGCATTGTTGGAATCCGTGTACATGATCTGGAGCACATATTGGACTGTGTCTCCTGTGGGGGACGTCAGGACGACGCCAGCCCCCAGTCCGGCCAACACTTTGGAGCCGTCGAAATGCATAATCCAGTTTGAATATGTGTTGTACTCTTTAGGGAGCTCGGCCTCCGTCCATTCTGCGACGAAGTCGGCCAAAACTTGCGATTTAATAGCTCGCCGTGGCTTATAGGTTATATCGAACGGGAGAAGCTCGATGGCCCATTTTGCAATCTGGCCCATTGCTTCGCGGTTGTTGATAATATCGTTGAGTGGTACTTCCGAGGCTACTGTTATGGAACACTCTTGAAAGTAGTGTCGTAGCTTCCGGGATGCCATGAATACCGCGTATGCAATATTTTGGTAATGCGGGTACCATGATTTGCATGGAGTGAGGACAGTGGACACGTAGTAGACCGGCCTTTGAAGGGGGAATTTGTGTCCATCCGTTTCCTGCTCGACAACGAGCACTGCGCTGACAACTTGATGTGTAGCTGCAATGTATAATAACATTGATTCACCGGTGTTCGGCGTGGCCAGGACTGGGTTTGTTGCCAATATGGCTTTTATTTCATCAAGTCCGTCCATGGCGGCATCCGTCCACTCGAAGTGTTCGGTGCGCCGAAGGAGGCGATAGAGGGGTAGTGCCTTTTCTCCCAAGCGGGAGATGAAGCGGCTTAAAGCCGCCACGCATCCGGTTAATTTTTGTATTTGTTTGAGGTCCTTTGGGACATCCAATTGTGACAAAGCTCGGATCTTGGATGGGTTTGCTTCAATTCCTCTACCGGATACAATGAAGCCCAAGAGCTTTTCGGCTGGAACGCCGAAGACGCATTTTTCTGGGTTGAGCTTGATGTCATATTGTCGGAGGTTATCGAATGTAAGCCTCAAGTCGTTTACTAGGGATTCGACATGTCTTGATTTGATGACCACATCATCCACATACGCCTCCACTGTTTTGCCGATCTGGTTTGCCAGACATGTCTGGATCAAGCGCTGATATGTTGCGCCGATGTTTTTCAGCCCGAAGGGCATTGTGTTGATGCAGAATGGGCCGTATGGTGTGATGAATGCTGTTGCAGCTTGGTCTGATTCTGCCATCTTGATTTGATGGTAACCGGAGTATGCATCGAGGAAACACAACAAATCGTGTCCTGCGGTGGCATTTATAATTTGATTGATGCGGGGGAGGGGGAAGGGATCCTTTGGGCAAGCCTTGTTAAGGTCTTTAAAATCGACACACACGCGCCAGGATTTGTCCTTCTTTGGTACCATCACCAGGTTTGCTAGCCAGTCCGGATGTTTTATGTCTCTGATGAATCCGGCCTCCAATAGCTTGGCTAGCTCCTCTCCCATAGCCTGTCTCTTGGGTTCGGAAAAACGCCGAAGGGCTTGTTTGACAGGTTTAAATCCTTTTAGGATATTTAAGCTGTGTTCGGCAGCCTGCATGGGATCCCTGGCATGTCTGAAGGGTGCCAGGTGAAGATGTCCCAGTTCTCTCGTAGGAACTCTCGCAGTGCGGCGTCTGCATCAGGGTTCAGTCGTGCCCCGATTGAAGCTGTTTTATTGGGGTCCGTTGGATGGACCTGGAATTTGACTATTTCGTTGGCTGGCTTGAAGGATGTGGATTTGGATCTCTTATCGAGTATCACATCATCCCTGTTAACCGTGGAGCGCAGCGCAGTCAGTTCCTCGGCTGCTAAGGCTTCGGATAGCGCCTCAAGGGCTAATGCGGCCGTCTTGTTTTCGGCGCGGAGTGCTATGTCCGGATCAGTAGCTAGAGTGATAATTCCATTCGGCCCGGGCATCTTAAGCTTCATGTACCCGTAATGGGGTATTGCTTGGAAGATTGTGAATGCTTCCTGCCCTAGTAGCGCGATATCCACTCTTAAATGGGGCCACATGAAACGTGACTTCTTCGGACCTGTAATTATCCGGTGTGCCGAACACCACATCTAGTGTGATTTTTCCTGTGCAGCACGCTTCCCGACTGGGGATTATTCCTCTAAAGGTTGTGCTGCTTCACTCGACGCGGTTCCAGTCAATTTCCATTTTTTAAAGAGTTTCCTCATAAATGAGGTTCAGTCCGCTGCCTCCATCCATGAGCACCTTGGTGAGGCAAAAGCCGTCCACTATGGGACTGAGGACCAATGCGGCTGGTGCTCGGGCTGTTCGGAATCTAGGTTCATCACTTGCGTTGAAGGTAATGGCAGTGTCACTCCATGGATTTATTGTTGCAACTTGATAGACTTTGGCGAGGCTGCGGAGTGTTCTTTTTCGCACATTGTTTGATGCGAAAGTCTCGAAGACTGTGAGAACGGTACTGGTGTCCTTGGGCTGGCTTTCTGCGGCCTCCAGAATTAAGAGGTCCTCGCCGATTTTGGCCACCTGCCGGAGTATCCAACATGCTCTAAGGCTGTGAGTTGGTGTGGCATCCTCTGTACTGTGAAATCTACAGGGTCCATCAAGCCAACTTTCCAGTACGGTTTCATGCCCTGTAGAGGGTTTTGGCTTTTTGGTGTTTATTTCGGGTGTCCTGTGATGATGCACCCTCTTAGTTCGGACGGGATTACTATTCAAGGCCGGATTATCCCAAAAATTTATTTCGGTTTTCCAGGCGCTTTCCATCGCACAGTATTTTTGTACTATGGATGCCAAGTCAGCGAAGCATGTGATATCACGACGACTTACGGCGTTAAGGATTCCCTTGTCCGTGCAATTACTGCAAAAAATTGAGATTGCGTCTTCCTCGCGGCAATCCTTTATCCTGTTCATAACCAGGAGGAATCTGGCCCAGTAATGATGTACTATTTCCTCGGGCCTCTGCCTGATTTGGGAGAGATCGCTTATGATTGGGTGGGCGGGTGTCGTTGAATTTGAAACCTCACCCAATCCAAGATTCGGAGGCCGAAGAGTTTCCGAACTCTGAAGTTCGGATTCTTGGATGTTGTCCAGTGAATCTGGCCCGTTGCCTGATCCTAAGCTCAGGTCTTGAGTTATATCTCCCCCTCCGAGGGTATCCGGCTTGGAGGGGTCGGGAATTCGGACGTAGCTAGTCCTTAAAATAGATGAAGGGTCTCCGCACAGCGTCTCTATGACGGCAACGTGGTGGGTGACCTGGGGAGAGTTAATTTCTCTTAGATCGGGTTTAAGCCCAACCTGGTCGTAATCAATAGCAACCCCCAGGGCAGCGATGTGATCCAAGAGCTCGTTTACGGAAGAGAGCTCCATTGGATCTAGCTGCTCGATGAGCTCCGAGCTGACGTGTAGGTTGCTTTTGATGACCCGAGAGGTCACCGTCGGCGCAACAGCCGAACAGGCGGTCATGAGGAAACCACCTAGCCGGAGGGTTTGGCCAATAGCCAAGGCTCCCTTAGCAACGGCGCTGTCTTTAAAGACGGGAGGAGGCATCCTTCCTGATTGTGACGGCACAGAGGAACTCTCAATGAAAGCCCCAATGTCGGTGTCAAAACCAGCGGATCTCGGCTAGGGGGTCCCGAACTATGCGTCTAGGCCGGATGGTAACAGGAGGCAGGGAACACGATGTTTTACCTAGGTTCGGGCCCTCTTGATGGAGGTAAAACCCTACGTCCTGCTTGATTAATATTGATGATATGGGTAGTACAAGAGTAGATCTACCACGAGATCAAGGAGGCTAAACCCTAGAAGCTAGCCTATGGTATGATTGTTGTATATGAAGTTGATTGCCTACGGACTACAACCCTCCGGTTTATATAGACACCGGATAGGGTTAGGGTTACATAGAGTCGGTTACAATGGTGGGAGATCTTGAATATCTGCATCGCCAAGCTTGCCTTCCACGCCAAGGAAAGTACCATCCGGACACGGGACGAAGTCTTCAATCTTGTATCTTCATAGTCCAGGAGTCCGGCTGAAGGTATAGTCCGGCTACCCGAACACCCCCTAATCTAGGACTCCCTCAGCATCTTTTCAATACCATCAACTTTAGCTTTGTCAACTTCAATACCTCTTTCAGAAATTTTATGCATGCTACGTCCATTTTGCATCATGCTTTTATATCGATATTTATTCATTATGGGCTGTTATTACACATTATGTCACTATACTTATGCCTATTCTCTCTTATTTTATAAGGTTTACATAAAGAGGGAGAATGCCAGCAGCTGGGGTTCTGGGCTGGAAAAGAAGCAAATATTAGAGACCTATTCTGCACAGCTCCAAAAGACCTGAAACTTCACGGAAGTCATTTTCAGAATATATAAAAAATACTGAGCGCAAGAAGTTCCGGAGGGGGGCCACACCCTGCCCACGAGGGTGGGGGCGCGCCCTACCCCCTGGGCGTGCCCCCTGCCTCATGGGCCCCCTGGTGGCCCTCCGATGCCCATCTTCTGCTATATGGAGTCTTTCGTTGAGGAAAAAATCATAAGCAAGCTTTCGGGACAAGACTCCGCCACCACGAGGCGGAAACTTGGCGGAACCAATCTAGGGCTCTGGCGAAGCTGTTCTGCCAGGGAAAGTTCCCCCCGGGAGGGGGAAATCATCGCCATCGTCATCACCAATGATCCTCTCATCGGGAGGGGGTCAATCTCCATCAACATCTTCACCAGCACCATCTCCTCTCAAACCCTAGTTCATCTCTTGTACCCAATTTTTGTCTCTAAGTCCGGGATTGGTACCTGTGGGTTGCTAGTAGTGTTAATTACTCCTTGTAGTTGATGCTAGTTGGTTTATTTGGTGGAAGATCTTATGTTCAGATCCTATATGCATATTAATACCCCTCTGATTATGAACATGAATATGCTTTGTGAGTAGTTACGTTTGTTCCCGAGGACATGGGAGAAGTCTTGCTATTAGTAGTCATGTGAATTTGGTATTCGTTCGATATTTTGATGAGATGTATGTTGTCTCTCCTCTAGTGGTGTTATGTGAACGTAGACTACATGACACTTCACCATTATTTGGGCCTAGAGGAAGGCATTGGGAAGTAATAAGTAGATGATGGGTTGCTAGAGTGACAGAAGCTTAAACCCTAGTTTATGCGTTGCTTCGTAAGGGGCTGATTTTGATCCATATGTTTCATGCTATGGTTAGGTTTACCTTAATACTTTTGTTGTAGTTGCGGATGCTTGCAATAGAGGTTAATCATAAGTGGGATGCTTGTCCAAGTAAGGGCAGTACCCAAGCACCGGTCCACCCACATACCAAATTATCAAACGCGAATCATATGATCGTGATGAAACCTAGCTTGACGATAATTCCCATGTGTGCTCGGGAGCTCTTTTCTCTATATAAGAATTTGTCCAGGCTTGTCCTTTGCTACAAAAAGGATTGGGACACCTTGCTGCACTTTATTTACTTTTGCTACTTGTTGCTCGTTACCAATTATCTTATCACAAAACTATCGGTTACCTATACTTTCAGTGCTTGCAGAGAATACCTTGCTGAAAACCGCTTATCATTTCCTTCTGCTCCTCGTTGGGTTCAACACTCTTACTTATCGAAAGGACTACGATAAATCCCCTATACTTGTGGGTCATCAAGACTCTTTTCTAGCGCCGTTGTTGAGGAGTGAAGCGCCTTTGGTAGGTGGAACTTGGTAAGGAAAAATTTATATAGTGTGCTGAAATTCACTGTCACTTGTTACTATGGAAAGTAATCCTCTGAGGGGCATGTTCGGGGTATCTTCACCCCGACCAGTAGAGCAAATAGTTTCTCCTCAACCTACTGAACCTACTGAAAATGAAAATGTCTACTTTGAGATTCCTTCGGGTATGATAGAAAAACTGCTAGCTAAACCTTTTGCAGGAGATGGAACATTACATCCTAATGAGCACTTAATATATGTGGATGAAGTTTGTGGATTATTTAAGCTTGCAGGTGTGCCCGGTGATGTTATCAAGAAGAAGGTCTTCCCTTTATCTTTGAAGGGAGATGCATTGACATGGTATAGGCTATGTGATGATATGGGATCATGGAACTAGAAACAATTGAAATTGGAATTTCATCAGAAGTTTTATCCTATGCATCTTGTTCATCGTGATCGCAATTATATATATAGTTTTTGGCCTCACGAAGGAGAAAGCATCGCTCAATCTTGGGGGAGGCTTAAGTCAATGTTATATTCATGCCCCAATCATGAGCTCTCAAGAGAAATGATTATTCAAAAAATTTATGCTCGGCTTTCTGATAACAATCACACCATGCTCGATACTTCTTGTGCTGGCTCTTTTATGATGAAGGCTATTGAATTCAAATGGGATTTGTTGGAAAGAATTAAACGCAACTCCGAAGATTGGGACCTCGACGAAGGTAAGAAGTCAGGTATGACACCTAAGTTTGATTGTGTTAAATCTTTTATGGATACCGATGTTTTCCGTAAATTTAGCACTAAATATGGACTTGACTCTGAAATAGTAGCTTCTTTCTGTGAATCTTTTGCTACTCATGTTGATCTCCCTAGGGAGAAGTGGTTTAAATATCATCCTCCCATAGAAGTAAAAGTAGATGCACCTATTAAAGTTGAAGAAAAGACTGTCACTTATATGATCCTATTGTTCCTACTGCTTATGTTGAGAAACCACCTTTTCCTGTTAGGATAAAAGAGCATGCTAAAGCTTCAACTGTGGTTCGTAAAAGCAATATTAGAACCTATACACCTCCTGAGCAAGTTAAAGTTGAACCTAATATTGCTATTATTAAAGATCTCTTGTCTGATAATATTGATGGGCATGTTATTCACTTCTGTGATGAGACTGCTAGAATTGCTAAACCTTGTGCTAAAAATAAACATAGACCTGTGGTAGGCATGCCTGTTATTTTTGTTAAAATAGGAGATCATTGTAATCATGGCTGGTGTGATATGGGTGCTAGTGCTAGTGCAATACCTATTGACTTATACAAAGAAATTATGCATGATATTGCACCTGCTGAGTTAGAAGATATTGATGTCACAATTAAACTTCCCAATAGAGATACTATTTCACCAATTGGAATTGTTAGAGATGTTGAAGTCTTGTGTGGGAAAACTAAATATCATGCTGATTTTCTTGTTCTTGGTTCCCCACAGTTAATGCTAAGATAGATTGCGAAAATGATGTTGTTACTATTGGTTTAGGTGATATGTCTCATGAATTTAATTTCTCTAAATTTCGTAAAGAACACCGTGAAGAGGAATTGCCTAGTAAAGATGAAATTATTGGTCTTTCTTCTATTGACGTGCCTCCTAGTGATCCTTTAGAATAGTATTTGCTAGACCATGAAAATGATATGTTTATGAATGAAAGAAGAGAAATAGATGAAGTATTCTTTAAATAGGAAGCCATCCTGAAACACAATTTGCCTGTTGAAATCCTAGGGGGGTCCTCCTCCACCCAAGGGTGATCCCGTGTTTGAGCTCAAACCATTACCTGATACTCTTAAATATTCTTATCTTGATGAGAAAAACATATATCCTGTTATTGTTAGTGCTAACCTTTCAGAGCATGAAGAAGAGAGATTATTGAAAACTCTGAATAAGCACCATGCTGCTATTGGATATACTATCAATGATCTTAAGGGCATTAGTCCCACACTATGTCAACACAAAATAAATTTGGAGAAAGATGCCAAACCAGTTCATGATCACCAACGACGGCTGAATCCTAAGATGAAAGAAGTGGTAAGAAAGGAAATACTAAATCTCCTTAGGGCAGGTATAATTTATCCCGTTGCTGATAGTCAGTGGGTAAGTCATGTCCATTGTGTCCCTAAAAAGGGAGGTATTACTGTCGTTCCTAATGATAAAGATGAATTGATTCCGCAAAGAATTATTACAGGTTATAGGATGGTAATTGATTTCCGTAAATTAAATAAGGCTACTAAAAAAGATCATTACCCCTTACCTTTTATTGATCAAATGCTAGAAAGATTATCCGAACATACACATTTTTGCTTTCTAGATGGTTATTATGGTTTCTCTCAAATATCTATGTCAGCTGATGATCAATCTAAGACCGCTTTTACTTGCCCATTCGGTACTTTTGCTTATAGAAGTTATGCCTTTTGGTTTATGTAATGCACCTGCTACCTTCCAAAGATGCATGATGGCTATATTCTCTGACTTTCGTGAAACGATTTGTGAGGTTTCATGGACGATTTCTCCGTCTATGGATCCTCTTTTGATGATTGCTTAAGAAACCTTGATCGAGTTTTGCAGAGATGTGAAGAAACTAACCTTGTCTTGACTTGGGAGAGGTGCCACTTTATGGTTAATGAAGGTATTGTCTTGGGGCATAAAGTTTCTGAAAGAGGTATTGAAGTTGATAAAGCTAAGGTTGATGCTATTGAAAAGATGCCATGTCCCAAGGACATCAAAGGTATAAGAAGTTTCCTTGGTCATGCTGGTTTTTATAGGAGGTTCATTAAGGACTTCTCAAAAATTTCTCGGCCTCTGACTAATTTATTACAAAAAGATATACCATTTGTTTTTATGCCTATTGTGAAGGAAATATGCCCTAGAGGCAATAATAAAGTTATTATTTATTTCCTTATATCATGATAAAAGTTTATTATTCATGCTAGAATTGTATTATCCGGAAACATAATACTTGTGTGAATACATAGACAAACTAAACATCACTAGTGTGCCTCTACTTGACTAGCTCATTAATCGAAGATGGTTATGTTTCCTAACCATAGACATGTGTTGTCATTTGATTAACGGGATCACATCATTAGGAGAATGATGTGATTGACATGACCCATTCCATTAGCTTAGCACCCGATCGTTTAGTATGTTGCTATTGCTTTCTTCATGACTAAAACATGTTCCTGTGACTATGAGATTATGCAACTCCCGTTTGCCGAAGGAATACTTTGTGTGCTACCAAACGTCACAACGTAACTGGGTGATTATAAAGGAGCTCTACAGGTGTCTCCAAAGGTACATGTTGGGTTGGCGTATTTCGAGATTAGGATTTGTCACTCCGATTGTCGGAGAGGTATCTCTGGGCCCTCTCGGTAATGCACATCACATAAGCCTTGCAAGCATTGCAACTAATGAGTTAGTTGCGAGATGATGTATTACGAAACGAGTAAAGAGACTTGCCAGTAACGAGATTGAACTAGGTATTGAGATACCGACGATCGAATCTTAGGCAAGTAACATACCGATGACAAAGGGAACAAAGTATGTTGTTATGCGGTCTGACCGATAAAGATCTTCGTAGAATATGTGGGAGCCAATATGAGCATCCAGGTTCCGCTATTGGTTATTGACCGGAGACATGTCTCGATCATGTCTACATTGTTCTCGAACCCGTAGGGTCCGCACGCTTAACGTTACGATGACAGTTTCATTATGGGTTTATATATTTTGATGCACCAAAGTTTGTTCGGAGTCTCTGATGTGATCTCGGACATGACGAGGAGTCTCGAAATGGTCCAGACATAAAGATTGATATATTGGACGACTATATTCGGACACGGGAAGTGTTCCGGGTGATTTCGGAGAAAACCGGAGTGCCGGAGGGTTACCGGAAC
>NC_041388.1:485694382-485701334 GCF_002162155.2 Triticum dicoccoides
ATGGGCCCTAGTGGAGAGAGAGAGGGGCGGCCAGGGTGGGCCGCATGCCCCCTCCCCCTCTGGTCCGAATTAGACTAGGAGAGGGGGGGCGGCGCCCCCCTTTCCTTCTACCTCTCCCCCTTCCTTTCCCCCTCCTAGTAGGAGTAGGTAAGAGGGGAGTCCTACTCCTACTAGGAGGAGGACTCCTCCTCCTTGGCGCGCCCAAGGGCCGGCCGGCCTCCCTCCTTGCTCCTTTATATACGGGGCAGGGGGCACCTCTAAACACACAAGTTGATCCTCGTGATCGTTTTCTTAGCCGTGTGCGGTGCCCCCCTCCACCATACTCCTCGATAATATTGTAGAGGTGCTTAGGCGAAGCCCTGCGACGGTAGAACATCAAGATCCTCACCACGCCATCGTGCTGATGGAACTCTTCCCCGACACTTTGCTGGATCGGAGTCTAGGGATCGTCATCAAGCAGAACGTGTGCTAAAACTCGGAGGTGCCATAGTTTCGGTGCTTGATCGGTCGGGCCGTGAAGACGTACGACTACATCAACCGCGTTGTCATAATGCTTCCGCTGTCGGTCTACGAGGGTATGTAGACAACACCCTCCCCTCTTGTTGCTATGCATCACCATGATCTTGCGTGTGCGTAGGATTTTTTTTGAAATTACTATGTTCCCCAACAGTGGCATCCGAGCCTAGGTTTTATGCGTTGATGTTGTGCACGAGTAGAACACAAGTGAGTTGTGGGTGATTAAGTCATACTGCTTACCAGCATGTCATACTTTGGTTCGGCGATATTGTTGGATGAAGCGGCCCGGACCGACATTACGCGTACGCTTACGCGAGACTGGTTCTACCGATGTGCTTTGCACACAGGTGGCTGGCGGGTGTCAGTTTCTCCAACTTTAGTTGAACCGAGTGTGGCCACGCCCGGTCCTTGCGAAGGTTAAAACAACACCAACTTGACAAACTATCGTTGTGGTTTTTGATGCGTAGGTAAGATTGGTTCTTGCTTATGCCCGTAGCAGCCATATAAAACTTGCAACAAGAAAGTAGAGGATGTCTAACTTGTTTTTGCAGGGCATGTTGTGATGTGATATGGTCAAGACATGATGCTAAATTTTATTGTATGAGATGATCATGTTTTGTAACCGAGTTATCGGCAACTGGCAGGAGCCATATGGTTGTCGCTTTATTGTATGGAATGCAATTGCGCTGTAATGCTTTACTTTATCACTAAACGGTAGCGATAGTCGTGGAAGCATAAGATTGGCGAGACGACAACGATGCTACGATGGTGATCAAGGTGTCGCGCCGGTGATGATGGTGATCATGACGGTGCTTCGAAGATGAAGATCACAAGCACAAGATGATGATGGCCATATCATATCACTTATATTGATTGCATGTGATGTTTATCTTTTATGCATCATATCTTTCTTTGATTGAGGGTAGCATTTTAACATGATCTCTCGCTAATTATCAAGAAGTGTTCTCCCTGAGTATGCACCGTTGCGAAAGTTCTTCGTGCTGAGACACCACGTGATGATTGGGTGTGATAGGCTCTACGTTCAAATACAACGGGTGCAAAACAGTTGCACACACGGAATACTCAGGTTATACTTGACGAGCCAAGCATATACAGATATGGCCTCGGAACACAGAGACCGAAAGGTCGAGCGTGAATCATATAGTAGATATGATCAACATAGTGATGTTCACCAATGAAGCTACTCCATCTCACGTGATGATCGGACATGGTTTAGTTGATTTGGATCACGTGATCACTTAGAGGATTAGAGGGATGTCTATCTAAGTGGGAGTTCTTTAGTAATATGATTAATTGAACTTAAATTTATCATGAAATTAGTACCTGATAGTATCTTGCTTGTTTATGTTTGATTGTAGATAGATGGCCCATGCTGTTGTTCCATTGAATTTTAATGCGTTCCTTGAGAAAGAAAAGTTGAAAGATGATGGTAGCAATTACACAGACTGGGTCCGTAACTTGAGGATTATCCTCATTGCTGCATAGAAGAATTACATCCTGGAAGCACCGCTAGGTGCCAGGCTTGCTGCTAGAGCAACACCAGATGTTATGAATGTCTGGCAGAGCAAAGCTGATGACTACACGATAGTTCAGTGTGCCATGCTTTACGGCTTAGAATCGGGACTTCAACGACGTTTTGAATGTCATGGAGCATATGAGATGTTCCAGGAGTTGAAGTTAATATTTCAAGCAAATGCCCGGATTGAGAGATATGAAGTCTCCAATAAGTTCTATAGCTGCAAGATGGAGGAGAACAGTTCTGTCAGTGAGCATATACTCAAAATGTCTGGGTATAATAATCACTTGGTTCAATTGGGACTTAATCTCCCAGATGATTGCGTCATTGACAGAATTCTCCAATCACTTCCACCTAGCTACAAGAGCTTCGTGATGAACTATAATATGCAAGGGATGAATAAGACAATTCTTGAGCTCTTCACAATGTTGAAAGCTGCGAAGGTAGAAATCAAGAAGGAGCATCAAGTGTTGATGGTCAACAAGACCACTAGTTTCAAGAAAAAGGGCAAAGGGAAGAAGAAGGGTAACTTCAAAAAGAACAGCAAGCAAGTTGTTGCTCAGGAGAAGAAACCCAAATCTGGACCTAAGCCTGAAACTGAGTGCTTCTACTGCAAGCAGACTGGTCACTGGAAGCGGAACTGCCCCAAGTATTTGGCGGATAAGAAGGATGGCAAGGTGAACAAAGGTATATATGATATACATGTTATTGATGTGTACCTTACTAATGCTCGCAGTAGCACCTGGGTATTTGATACTGGTTCTGTTGCTAATATTTGCAACTCGAAACAGGGACTACGGATTAAGCGAAGATTAGCTAAGGACCAGGTGACGATGCACGTGGGAAATGGTTCCAAAGTCGATGTGATCGCGGTCGGCACGCTACCTCTACATCTACCTTCGGGATTAGCATTAGACCTAAATAATTGTTATTTGGTGCCAGCGTTGAGCATGAACATTATATCTGGATCTTGTTTGATGCGAGACGGTTATTCATTTAAATCAGAGAATAATGGTTGTTCTGTTTAGAGTAATATCTTTTATGGTCATGCACCCTTGAAGAGTGGTTTATTCTTATTAAATCTCGATAGTAGTGACACATATATTCATAATGTTGAAGCCAAAAGATGCATAGTTGATAATGATAGTGCAACTTATTTGTGGCACTACCGTTTAGGTCATATCGGTGTAAAGCGCATGAAGAAACTCCATATTGATGGACTTTTGGAACCACTTGATTATGAATCACTTGAACGTGCCTTATGGGCAAGATGACCAAAACACCGTTCTCCGGTACTATGGAGAGAGCAACAGATTTGTTGGAAATCATACATACAGATGTATGTGGTCCGATGAATGTTGAGGCTCGTGGCGGATATCGTTATTTTCTCACCTTCACAGATGACTTAAGCAGATATGGGTATATCTACTTAATGAAACATAAGTCTGAAACATTTGAAAAGTTCAAAGAATTTCAGAGTGAAGTTGAAAATCATCGTAACAAGAAAATAAAATTCCTACAATCTGATCGTGGAGGAGAATATTTGAGTTACGAGTTTGGTGTACATTTGAAACAATGCGGAATAGTTTCGCAACTCACGCCACCCGGAACACCATAGCGTAATGGTGTGTCTGAACGTCGTAATTGTACTTTACTAGATATGGTGCGATCTATGATGTCTCTTACTGATTTACCGCTATCATTTTGGGGTTATGCTTTAGAGACGGCCGCATTCACGTTAAATAGGGCACCATCAAAATCCGTTGAAACGACGCCTTATGAACTGTGTTTTGGCAAGAAACCAAAGTTGTCGTTTCTGAAAGTTTGGTGCTGTGATGCTTATGTGAAAAAGCTTCAACCTGATAAGCTCGAACCCAAATCGGAGAAATGTGTCTTCATAGGATATCCAAAGGAAACTATTGGATACACCTTCTATCACAGATCCGAAGGCGAGACTTTTGTTGCTAAATTCGGAAACTTTCTAGAGAAGGAGTTTCTCTCGAAAGAAGTGAGTGGGAGGAAAGTAGAACTTGATGAGGTAACTGTACCTGCTCCCTTATTGGAAAGTAGTACATCACAGAAACTGGTTTCTGTGACACCTACACCAATTAGTGAGGAAGCTAATGATGATGATCATGAAACTTCAGAACAAGATACTACTGAACCTCGTAGATCAACCAGAGTAAGATCCGCACCAGAGTGGTACGGTAATACTGTTCTAGAAGTCATGCTACTAGATCATGATGAACCTATGAACTATGGAGAAGCGATGGTGAGACCAGATTCCGCAAAATGGCTTGAAGCCATGAAATCTGAGATGGGATCCATGTATGAGAACAAAGTGTGGACTTTGGTTGACTTGCCCAAAGATCGGCAAGCAATTGAGAATAAATGGATCTTCAAGAAGAAGACTGACACTGACGATAATGTTACTGTCTACAAAGCTCGACTTGTCAAAAAAGGTTTTTGACAAGTTCAAGGGATTGACTACGATGAGACCTTCTCACCCCTAGCGATGCTTAAGTTTATCCGAATCATGTTAGCAATTGTCGCATTTTATGATTATGAAATTTGGCAGATGGATGTCAAAACTGCATTCCTGAATGGATTTCTGGAAGAAGGGTTGTATATGATGCAGCCAGAAGGTTTTGTCGATCCAAAGGGAGCTAACAAAGTGTGCAAGCTCTAGCAATCTATTTATGGACTAGTGCAAGCCTCTCGGAGTTGGAATAAATGCTTTGATAATGTGATCAAAGCATTTGGTTTTGTACAGACTTTTGGAGAAGCCTGTATTTACAAGAAAGTGAGTGGGAGCTCTGTAGCATTTCTGATATTATATGTAGATGACATATTACTAATCGGAAATGATATAGAATTTCTGGATAGCATAAAGGGATACTTGAATAAGATTTTTTCAATGAAAGACCTCGGTGAAGCTGCTTACATATTGGGCATTAAGATCTATAGAGATAGATCAAGACGCTTAATTGGACTTTCACAAAGCACATACCTTGACAAAGTTTTGAAGAAGATCAAAATGGATCAAGCAAAGAAGGGATTCTTGCCTGTGTTACAAGGTGTGAAATTGAGTAAGACTCAATGCCCGACCACTGCAGAAGATAGAGAGAAAATGAAAGATGTTCCCTATGCTTCAGCCATAGGCTCTATCATGTATGCAATGCTGTGTACCAGACCTGATGTATGTCTTGCTATAAGTCTAGCAGGGAGGTACCAAAGTAATCCAGGAGTGGATCACTGGACAGCAGTCAAGAACATCCTGAAATACCTGAAAAGGACTAAGGATATGTTTCTCATATATGGAGGTGACAAAGAGCTCATCGTAAATGGTTACGTTGATGCAAGCTTTGACACTGATCCGAACGATTCTAAATCGCAAACTGGATACGTGTTTACATTAAACGGTGGAGCTGTCAGTTGGTGTAGTTCTAAACAAAGCGTTGTGGCGGGATCTACATGTGCAGCGGAGTACATAGCTGCTTCGGAAACAGCAAACAAAGGAGTCTGGATGAAGGAGTTCATATCTGATCTAGGTGTCATACCTAGTGCATCGGGTCCAATGAAAATCTTTTGTGACAATACTGGTGCAATTGCCTTGGCAAAGGAATCCAGATTTCACAAGAGAACCAAGCACATCAAGAGACGCTTCAATTCCATCTGGGATCTAGTCCAGGTGGGAGACATAGAGATTTGCAAGGTACATATGGATCTGAATGTAGCAGACCCGTTGACTAAACCTCTTCCACGAGCAAAACATGATCAGCACCAAAACTCCATGGGTGTTAGAATCATTACTGTGTAATCTAGATTATTGACTCTAGTGCAAGTGGGAGACTGAAGGAAATATGCCCTAGAGGCAATAATAAAGTTATTATTTATTTCCTTATATCATGATAAAAGTTTATTATTCATGCTAGAATTGTATTATCCAGAAACATAATACTTGTGTGAATACATAAACAAACTAAACGTCACTAGTGTGCCTCTACTTGACTAGCTCATTAATCGAAGATGGTTATGTTTCCTAACCATAGACATGTGTTGTCATTTGATTAACGGGATCACATCATTAGGAGAATGATGTGATTGACATGACCCATTCCATTAGCTTAGCACCCGATCGTTTAGTATGTTGCTATTGCTTTCTTCATGACTTATACATGTTCCTATGACTATGAGATTATGCAACTCCCGTTTGCCGAAGGAACACTTTGTGTGCTACCAAACGTCACAACGTAACTGGGTGATTATAAAGGAGCTCTACAGGTGTCTCCAAAGGTACATGTTGGGTTGGCGTATTTCGAGATTAGGATTTGTCACTTCGATTGTCGGAGAGGTATCTTTGGGCCCTCTCGGTAATGCACATCACATAAGCCTTGCAAGCATTGCAACTAATGAGTTAGTTGCGAGATGATGTATTACGAAATGAGTCAAGAGACTTGCCGGTAACGAGATTGAACTAGGTATTGAGATACCGACGATTGAATCTCGGGCAAGTAACATACCGATGACAAAGGGAACAAAGTATGTTGTTATGCGGTCTGACCGATAAAGATCTTCGTAGAATATGTGGGAGCCAATATGAGCATCCAGGTTCCGCTATTGGTTATTGACCAGAGACATGTCTCGGTCATGTCTACATTGTTCTCGAACCCGTAGGGTCCGCACGCTTAACATTACGATGACAGTTTCATTATGAGTTTATATATTTTGATGCACCGAAGTTTTTTTGGAGTCCCAGATGTGATCTCGGACATGACGAGGAGTCTCGAAATGGTCGAGACATAAAGATTGATATATTGGACGACTATATTCGGACACCTGAAGTGTTCCGGGTGATTTCGGAGAAAACCGGAGTGCCGGAGGGTTACCGGAACCCCC
>NC_041388.1:485701594-485708919 GCF_002162155.2 Triticum dicoccoides
TGGGCCCTATTGGAGAGAGAGAGAGGGGCGGCCAGGGTGGGCCGCGCGCCCCCTCCCCCTCTGGTCCGAATAGGACTAGGAGAGGGGGGGCTAATGGGGTCATGTACCTAGGGTAGGGTCACGAACCTGATCTAAGTACCTTACCCAAGGACACCCTTAGAAGAGGTCGCCTTCCAGTCGACCAACGAGGGACTCACTCGACTGACTTGAAGGACTCGACCACAAAGATTCACTCGACCACCTGAAGGTCAAGAGGCACTCTGCACTGCAACGGCCTGTAATTAAGTAGGCTTTATGATAGTAAAGACACTTTATGTGGGGCGTTACCAGTAACGCCCCGGACTTAACTCACCTTAAACCCTCTCCTACGTGGGCTGGCTGGGGTCCTGGCGCACTCTATATAAGCCACCCCCCTCCACAGGCAGAAGGGTTCGGCACCTTGTAACTCATATACTCATAATCCACTCGACCGCCTCCGGGCTCCGAGACGTAGGGCTATTACTTCTTCCGAGAAGGGCCTGAACTCGTACATCCCTTGTGTTTACAACCTCTCCATTGCTAGGACCTTGCCTCACCATACCTACCCCCACTCTACTGTCAGGCTTAGAACCACGACAGTTGGCGCCCACCGTGGGGCAGGTGTTTTAGCGATTTTTGTGGAGAAGTTGCGATTCTTCCGAGTACTTTCATCATGGTGTCTGCTGGAGTTTTGGTCGGGGGTCAAGAGATCCGTCTCGGCACTCTCACCTTCATCGCCGATGACTCCGCGTGGCTCCAGGAGGCTCCACTCGACGTTGATGCGCTCCCCGTCCACGGTGCGACGCATTTTCGCGCATGTGTCCGCGGCGTTCTGCTGCGGCAACCGTCGACCCAGTATCGGTCGGCTCTTCCATCGTCCACCCTCCCGGTCTCCCGCCAGCGCAAGCGCTCGAGCCGGTCGAGGCTTCAGTGATGGGTGAGGCACGCGGTGGCTCGCCAATCGGCCACCACCCAAGTTGCGGCAATCGAGCCCGACGAATCTCTCTACGGCTTGTTCGATCTGTCGACTGGCTCCGTAGAGAATGCATCCGAGTGCGGTAGCAGTGATCCAGCGGCGGAAATCTTGATGGTCGACGGGCCCCGCAGTCCCCCTGGCTTCGCCCGTGATGGAGGAGCAGGTGACGGAGGCGACCCCGCACGAGGCCACGAAGAGTACCAGCCCGAGCCACTCGACTCTCTGCAAAGAGAGGAACTTCGCCGCAGGAACGTGGATGCCCTGCGTACTCCCATCGCAGGAGAAACCCCCGAGGCTCGTGCCTTGGAGGAGGCACGTCTGGCCAATTTGGCCGAACGCACTCGACTGGAGAATCTTCAGCGAGCACTCGACGAGCGTGCGTGGCAACGAGTTCCCGACACCAGTCGACGCCAACTCTTCCCGCCGACTCAGGTATATCGAACCCCAATCCAGAATTTAGCAGCTGCAACCCGTATAGCAGAGTCCATCCAGCCTTCGCAGTCGGAAGCTGGCAGAGGTTTGCTGCAGATCAGGGATGTGCTCCGGGCAGCAGGAGATCAGAATTCAGCCGTGTCTCAGTCGCGCAACAGAATTCACAGTCGATCCGTCACTGCGAATACGGTTCAGTCGGCTCACAGCCCCAGATCGCCTCCGCGGCGTGAGGGGCACGAGAATCGGCGAGGCCAATATGGTGACCGACTCGACCGAGATGATAGGCGTCGAGTGCCCCATTCCCCTCCGAGGGGTGGGTCTTACGCTCCTCGGCAGCAAGATGATAGGCGTCAGTACAGTACAGGGCTAAGGGTTCCAGTCGACCCCAGAGAACCAGGCTTCGACGCGCGATCCATTATCGTGCAAGGTTTGGTCGACCGGAACAGAGCCCATCGGGGCGGACTCGACAGAGATGCGCCCACAAGCGGTCGAATGCATATTTCTGGTCCTGAATGTTTCAGCAGAGCTATCAGAGCCGCAGTTATCCCTCCCAATTTCAGGTTGGCAACAGGAGTCAGCAAGTTCACTGGTGAGTCTAAGCCTGAAACTTGGCTTGAAGACTACCGAGTGGCAGTTCAGATTGGCGGTGGGAACGACGAGGTGGCCATGAAGCATTTGCCCCTCATGCTGGAAGGTTCTGCCAGGGCATGGTTGACTCAATTACCTCCTAGCAGCATTTACGCTTGGGAAGATCTGTCCCGAGTGTTCATCAGAACGTTTGAAGGGACTTGCAAGCGACCAGCTGGATTGACAGAGTTGCAAGTCTGCGTGCAGAAGGCTAATGAGACTCTCAGAGAGTATATTCAGAGGTGGATCACTTTGCACCACACTGTGGAGAATGTGTCTGATCATCAGGCAGTCTGCGCCTTCAAAGATGGCGTCAAGAACAGAGAACTGAGTTTGAAGTTTGGTCGAACCGGTGACATGACCTTGAGTCGGATGATGGAGATTGCTACCAAGTACGCCAACGGCAAAGAAGAAGACCGACTCCGAAGCGGCAAGCACAAACCGAGTCAGTCGGAAAAAGGAAACACCAGTCGGAAACAGAAGTGGAAGGCTGAACCAGTAGCTCCTGGAGAGGCTCTGGCCGTGACTCAGGGAAAGTTTAAGGGGAAACCAAAAGGATCCTGGAACCCCAAGAAGGTAAAGGATAAAGAAGGGAACGACGTAATGGATATGCCATGTCACATCCACACGAAGAAAGACGAAGAGGGGAATATCATCTACCCGAAGCACACCACTCGCCAATGTCGACTCCTGATCCAGCAGTTTCAGGGAAAACAGTCTAAGGACAAGGAGAAGGAGTCGGACAAGGCCGAAGACAAGGAGGACAGTGAGGGAGGATATCCGCATATCAACTCCACTCTGATGATCTTTGCAGATGTGGAGAGCAGGAGTCGACTGAAAGTCATTAGCCGAGAGGTGAACATGGTTGCCCCAGCAAAAGCAAATTATCTGAAATGGTCTCAAATACCCATCACATTCGACCAATCTGATCACCCGACTCATATTGCCACCCCTGGGAGGCAAGCTTTGGTGGTCGATCCAGTTGTCGAAGGCACTCGACTGACAAAGGTGCTGATGGATGGTGGAAGTGGGCTGAATTTGTTGTATGCAGACACACTGAAAGGAATGGGCATTCCGATGTCCCGACTGAGCACTAGTAACATGAGCTTTCATGGAGTTATACCAGGGAAGAAAGCCGAGTCACTCGGCCAAATAGCTTTGGATGTGGTGTTTGGTGATTCAAAACATTTTCGCAAAGAAAAGTTGACGTTTGAGGTCGTGGATTTTCAGAGTGCATATCATGCCATTTTGGGGAGACCAGCTTACGCACGGTTCATGGCTCGACCATGTTACGTGTACCTCAAATTGAAGATGCCCGGCCCCAAAGGAGTGATCATTGTCACCGGTGATAGGAAAAAGGTAGAAGAGTGCTTTCAGAAGGGCTCAAAGATTGCCGATTCCCAGGTGACAGCGGTCGAGTTCGAGGAATACAAGCAAAACGCAGATCCGAGTGACTTGCTGCGATCAAAGAAACCCGCCACAGAGTCTGCATTTCAATCGTCCGGTGAGACGAAGCCTGTTCACATTCACCCGACCGATCCCGATGCAGCTCCGACCCGCATCTCCACAACACTCGACCCAAAATAGGAAGAAGCGCTCATCCAGTTCCTCCGTGAGAACTGGGACATTTTTGCATGGAAGCCCGCTGACATGCCAGGTGTTCCCAGGGGACTGGCTGAGCATCGCCTAAGAGTCGACTCGTCTGCAAAACCAGTCAAAGAGCATCTTCGGCGGTCCGCCGTCCAGAAGAGAAAAGCCATTGGTGAAGAAGTGGCTCGACTGTTGGCGGCAGGTTTTATCCGAGAGATATACCACTCCGAGTGGCTCGCTAATGTCGTCATGGTTCCTAAGAAGGACAAGTCGCTCCGAATGTGCATTGATTTCAAGCACATCAACCGGGCCTGCCCGAAAGATCATTTTCCTCTCCCTCGCATAGATCAAATTGTTGACTCGACCGCGGGATGCGAGAGGCTATCTTTTTTAGATGCCTACTCCGGGTACCACCAGATCCGTCTGTACGGACCCAACGAGGTAAAAACAGCTTTCATCACTCCATTCGGGTGCTTCTGCTATATCACCATGCCATTCGGCCTCAAGAATGCCGGAGCCACATTTATGCGAATGATTCAGAAGTGTCTACTCACTCAAATCAGTCGGAATGTGGAAGCATATATGGATGATATCGTTGTCAAGTCACGAAAAGGTTCCGACCTGCTCGCTGATCTCGCCGAAACATTTGCCAACCTCAGAAGATATGATATCAAGCTCAATCCATCAAAGTGCACATTTGGAGTTCCTGGTGGCAAGTTACTCGGTTTTCTCGTTTCCGAACGGGGAATCGACGCTAACCCAGAGAAGATTGGCACTATTCTCCGAATGAAACACCCTGTGCGAGTGCACGATGTCCAGAAGCTTACTGGATGCTTGGCCGCATTAAGTCGATTCATCTCACGACTCGGTGAAAAGGCATTGCCTCTTTACCGACTGATGAAGAAGACAGACAAGTTCGAGTGGACTCCAGAAGCTGATGCAGCGTTTGCCGAGCTAAAAGCTCTGCTCTCCACCCAGCCAGTGCTTGCTGCTCCAATCAGCAAAGAGCTTCTGTTGCTCTATATCGCAGCCACAGGACAAGTTGTCAGTACTGTGCTTACGGTCGAGCGGGAAGAAGAAGGAAAAGCTCTCAAAGTTCAGCGCCCAGTGTATTATTTGTCTGAAGTCTTGACTCCATCCAAGCAGAGATATCCTCATTATCAGAAGCTTGTGTATGGAATATACATGACCACAAAGAAGGTTGCTCATTATTTTTCTGATCATTCCATCACAGTCGTCAGCGACGCTCCACTATCAGAGATTTTGCACAACAGAGATGCAACTGGTCGAGTGGCCAAATGGGCGATTGAACTTCTTCCCCTTGATATCAAGTTTGAGGCAAAGAAAGCCATTAAGTCCCAGGCAATAGCAGATTTCCTCGCCGAGTGGATTGAACAACAGCAGCCGACTGAAGTTCACTCGGAGCATTGGACCATGTTCTTTGATGGCTCTAAGATGTTGAATGGTTCCGGTGCTGGGGTTGTCCTGGTTTCCCCCAGAGGAGATAAGCTCAGATATGTGCTCCAGATTCACTTTGATTCCTCCAACAATGAGGCAGAATATGAGGCCCTCTTATACGGGTTGCGCATGGCTATTTCACTCGGCGTCCGTCGCCTGATGGTCTATGGCGACTCGGATTTAGTGGTCAACCAGGTGATGAAAGAGTGGGACGTGAGAAGCCCAGCCATGACTGGATACTGCAGTGCAGTGAGGAAGCTGGAAAAGAAGTTCGAGGGGTTGGAGCTCCATCATATACCCCGACTGAAAAATCAAGCAGCTGATGATCTAGCAAAGATAGGTTCCAAGAGAGAAGCCATTCCGAGTGGTGTGTTCTTGGAGCATATACACACTCTGTCAGTCAAAGAAGATCCTTTCACCGAAGAAACTCCACAGCCCAAGAGTGCCACAGATCCGACTGAAGTTGAAGTCCCAGCGGTGGTCGACTTGATCATGGAGGTTTTGGTGGTCATTCCCGACTGGACAGTTCCGTATGTCGCATATATCCTGAGAAAAGCGCTTCCGGAGGATGAGGAAGAGGCTCGACAGATCGTCCGTCGATTTAAGGCCTTTACCGTAATCAAAGGACAATTATACAGAGAAAGCGCGACTGGAGTTGGTCAGAAGTGCATAACACCAGAAGAAGGTCGACTCATCCTCAATGATATTCACTCGGGGACCTGTGGTCATCATGCGTCCTCTCGGACCATCGTGGCCAAAGCATACCGAGCCGGATTTTACTGGCCAAAGGCGAATGAGATGGCAAAAGAGATAGTAGATAAGTGCGAGGGATGTCAGTTCTACTCGAATATGTCGCACAAGCCTGCGTCGGCCCTGAAGACCATCCCACTCGTCTGGCCTTTCGCAGTATGGGGACTGGACATGGTCGGTCCTTTGAGAACAGGACGAAGTTGCTTCACGCATGTACTGGTGGCAGTCGACAAGTTCACCAAGTGGATCGAGGCTAAACCAATCAAGAGCCTTGACACCGGTACTGCTGTTAGCTTCATCAGGGAACTAATATTCAGATATGGAGTCCCGCACAGCATCATTACGGATAATGGGTCGAACTTTGACTCA
This sequence comes from Triticum dicoccoides, assembly GCF_002162155.2. Classification (NCBI taxonomy): domain Eukaryota; kingdom Viridiplantae; phylum Streptophyta; class Magnoliopsida; order Poales; family Poaceae; genus Triticum; species Triticum dicoccoides. The sequence goes on from NC_041388.1 coordinate 485,707,815, forward strand.
GAGGAATTCAGAGATTTCTGCAACTCCCAAGGCACACGGGTCGACTACGCTTCAGTCGCCCATCCGCAGTCGAATGGACAAGCAGAGCGAGCTAATGGACTGATTCTTAAGGGATTGAAGCCTCGACTGATGCGTGATCTCAAACACGCGGCTGGAGCTTGGGTCGACGAACTTCCCTCAGTGCTTTGGGGGCTGCGGACCACACCTAATCGGTCGACCGGAAGAACTCCATTCTTCTTGGTCTACGGAGCTGAAGCAGTCTTGCCGAGTGATCTTCTCCACAATGCTCCTCGAGTTGAAATCTACAACGAAGCAGAGGCTGAACAAGCGCGGCAGGACGCAGTCGACCTTTTAGAGGAAGAAAGGGAGATGGCTCTGATCCGGTCGACCATCTACCAACAAGATTTGCGTCGTTTCCACGCCAGAAATGTGAGAGGTCGAGCCTTCCAGGAAGGGGATTTAGTTCTCCGAGTGGATCAGCACAAACCACACAAGCTTGCTCCTTCTTGGGAAGGCCCCTTCATCGTCACCAAGGTTCTCCACAACGGGGCATACCGTCTTTACAACATCGAGCATAATATCGATGAGCCCCGAGCTTGGAACGCGGAGCTACTCCGCCCATTTTACACTTAAGTTTTATCACTCGGATGAGTTGCAATAAAGTACTTCTGTAGTTCATGGACCTCAAAATAATAGTGTCATAGTTCCTCCATAATTTCTGTCACTTTTTATTTTTGTCCAAATAAAATTCCCCCTCAGTGGGTGGCTTAGCCGCGAATCCGTTTCGCCTAAGTTTGTAAAAATCCTACCGAGTGGTGAGCCAGACTCTCACTCGGAGGCTTAGCTGCGAATACGTTTCGCCTAAGTTATCAAAATCCTACCGAGTGGTAAGCCAGACTTTCACTCAGGGGCTTAGCTGCAGCCCTGTGCTCGCCTAAGTTGTAAAAAAATCCTACCGAGTGAAGAGCAAGCCTCTCACTCGGGGGCTTAGCTGCAGTCCAAGCACTCGCCTAAGTTATAAAAATCCTACCGAGTGAAGAGCAACCCTCTCACTCGGGGGCTTAGCTGCAGTCCAAGCACTCGCCTAAGTTATAAAAATCCTACC
>NC_041388.1:485709723-485734948 GCF_002162155.2 Triticum dicoccoides
CGACCCTCTCACTCGGAGGCTTAGCTGCAGTCCAAGCACTCGCCTAAGTTACAAAAATCCTACCGAGTGGAGAGCAACCCTCTCACTCGGGGGCTTAGCTGCAGTCCAAGCACTCGCCTAAGTTATCAAAATCCTACCGAGTGGTAAGCCAGACTTTCACTCGGGGGGCTTAGCTGCAGCCCTGTGCTCGCCTAAGTTACAAAAATCCTACCAAGTGAAGAGCAACCCTCTCACTCGGAGGCTTAGCTGCAGCCCAGTGCTAGCCTAAGTTATCAAAATCCTACCGAGTGAAGAGTAAACCTCTCACTCGGGGGCTTAGCTGCAGCCCAGTGCTCGTCTAAGTTACAGAAATCCTACCGAGTGGTAAGCCGGGCTTCCACTCGGAGGCTTAGCCGCAGCCCAGTGCTCGCCTAAGTGGACTAAAGGATAAGTCGATTGCAGTAAAGGCGCCTTGCTTTGAACCTGCAAAAGACATTTCGAGCCAAAGGCAATCGTATTCAAGCACCAAATGAAAGTTTGAATCGATATCTAAAGGAACCGAGAGTGCTCAGGCGTTAAGCCTGTCAAGGTTTATCGGTTACAATTCCACTCGGCATACCGAGGCAAATTTAAAGCGTCGAGCCAGAAGAAGTTTTTTACCCCTCCTGTGGAGGGCTGGAAGGTGCAACGAATTCATCAAGGTCAATTCCGTCGGCGATCCGAGTGGCAGCTGCAAGGAAAGTTTCCATAAAGGACCTGAAGTCGTGTTTCTTGGTGTTGGCCACCCGAAGGGCCGCCAGCTTCTCTTCTCGCGCGTCTTTATAGTGGACTCGGGCCAGACACAGAGCAACATCTGCACCACACCGAGCCGAGGACTTCTTCCATTCTTGCACTCGACCAGGGATCGAGTTCAAGCGGGCCATCAGCGACTCAAGGTCATTCTGAAGTGTCTCCTCAGGCCAGAGCATCGAGTCGATGCGAGAGGTGGCGGCCTTCAGCCTTGCGAGATAGTCCACGACAGCTGCAACACGAGACTCCAGTCGGAAAACATCCATGGCAACTTCGTCGTTCACCGGAGAATTGATGGGGTCGAGGTTTGGCTCCAGCCGGCTAGTTTCTTCTTCAAAGTTTTGACAAAATTCTGCAAGGATGATCACTAAGTCAAGGGGATGGTCGAATGGAAAAACCACAATTGGAAATGTTTGCCGAGCATAGAGGTTTACCTTCAAGCATAAGAAACAGCTTCTTGGCAAGACCACTCAGGAAGGCCTCCAGATCAGTTTTCTTCCCAGTCAATTTGCTGACTTGGTCGGTCAGGGCAGCTTTATCAGTTTTAAGTCGACTGACCTCCTTGTTGGCGATCCCAAGAGCAGCTTTCAGATTGGTATTGTCTTGTTCAAGCTTGGTGACTGAAGCTAACTTCTCGTCAGCAAGCTTGATCTTCTCAGCTAGTTCGAGGTCTTTCTTCTGTTGGGCCTCCCTTACCTTACCTGCAAGTTACAGCACGGTCAGATTTTGAAACAAGCAAGGGGAAAAGCAGTCGTCAGGGTCTCACCAAACATACCTTCGGTCTCCTCCTTTGCCTTCGTCAGCTTCTCCTGGACCAACTTCAAGCTCAGCTCGAGTTGAGTGTGCTTGTTTTCCAGCTCAGAGTAGCGAGCCACAAGATCACAGGAGTTCTGCGAAGAACCAATCGACTAAATGTCAAATATAATTCACTTCCGAGTGAAAAAGGAAAAAACACACGTTTCTAAGACTACAGCCGAATACAAGCATTCGACCGTAATCTCGGGGACTACACCCAGTGGGTGCACTCAGCGTGCCCCCACTAATCCTGTTGAAGATAAAGTCGACCAGTCGACCTCAAAAAGAGAGAGAGAGAGAGAGAGAGATGTATTCTTTAAGACTGTGATCAACTGCAAGCAGTCGACCACAGTCTCGGGGACTACACCCAGTGGGTGCACTCAGCGTGCCCCCACCGGTTTGTGAAATCCAGTCGACATAGTCGACTGACAGAAAGATTGACATCATAAAGCCTAAGGCCGACTGCCAGCAGTCGACCTTAGCCTTGGGGACTACACCCAGCGGGTGCACTCAGCGTGCCCCCGCTAACATGGAGTTTAATCGACACACCCAGTGGGTGACTACTATAAATTCCGGAAAGGAAAAGTTTTTGGTAGCATATCCAACAGAACAAACGGTGGTCGACTGACCTGAACATTGCTTTGGAGGGCAGAACTGGCGTCATAAGCTGCCTGGCTCGCATCCTGGATGGTCTTCAACTGCTCCATCATGATTCCCGCCTGGCGTATCGCTTCCTTCGCCGCACCAGCTTGGTCCTCTGGGACGTGGTGCGTCGTGAAGAGGGAGGGCTGCTGAGCACTCGTCAATGGATCTGCGAAGGACACCGTGTGTCGAGTGGTGTTCTCTTCCTCCGCAGTCAGAATCTCAGGCGCCGTCACATCCTGAGGCACCTTACTGGCGGACGCTTTCCGACTCCTCCTGCGCTTCAGTGGTTCTTCATCCTCATCATCATCAGGGAGATCGATAACAACATTGGGTGGAGCTACGGAGAAGAATTAGGATCAGAGATCGCGAGTCAGTCGACTAAGAACGGCGTTAAGAATACGGTACCTGGTTTCGAAGTTGCTGCGTCCTCCATCTCGTGGTCATCAGCCCGGGCTGAGGTTTCAGAAGTAGCAGCACTGCAACTCCAAAGGATCAGTCGACTAACTTCAGCGTCGACCAGAGACAAAGTTCACACAAAATAAGAAGACTTAAGCAGCACGGTTACCCTGATATGGTGGGGATGGACACCTTCATCTTCGGCAGGAGCTTGATCGGCTTCGACGAGGCCGCCCTGGGCTGCTTCGGCGCCTTTTCAGTCGGCACTGGAGAGGTGGTCCGAGGGCGTTTGGTCGATTGAGCAGCGGTCGCAACCCCCTTACCACGTTCAGTCGAAGGGTCGTGGACAAGCTTCGACCGCCTTTCCGAGCGCGGTGGTACGACCTCCTCCTCCTCTTCTTCCTCGTCTTCAACGTCATCTTCATCACCGCCATCATCGTCATCATCATCATCATCCTCTGCAACGTCCGAGTCCAATTCCTCCTCTTCCTGGCTCTCGCCCCCACTCGCCTCACCCTCCTCAGTCGGGGCTTGTGCCCCATTGGGCATCGAGTACAGCTCGGAGAGGGCCTAGCAGATATCAAGACAAGGATCAATCGACCAGTCGACAGGATAAACAGAAATAAGTGTGACAAGAACACAGTGGAGACCAGAGCAAGCGTACCTTGTTTGGATCGCTATTCTGGTCGAGTGGAGGAATCCTTCAGGCTCCGCGTGGGTTGTCCTTGTTTCCGGTAACGGCTACCATCCATCTTTCCAGAGTGACATCGTCGACTGCTTCCGGATGGACTCGAGTCTCGTCTTCAGTCCCACAGTACAACCACATGCAGTGGCTCCGGAACTGCAGGGGCTGGATGCGACGCCTAAGGAAGACCTCCAGGAGATCCATGCCCGTCACTCCCTCCCGAACCAGCTACACCACGCGCTCCATCAACATCTTCACGTCAGCTTTCTCCTCCGGAATCAACTTCAGAGAGGAAGGCTTGTTCACTCGGTCCATGGTAAACTGTGGGAGTCCACTCGACTGCCCCGGCGTCGACTGGTCCTGGCAGTAGAAACAAGTCGACTGCCAGCCTCTGACTGACTCGGGAAAGGTCATGGGCGGGAAGGTGCTCTTATTCCTCACCTGGATCCCCAGGCCCCCACACATTGGACGACTCGGGTTCTTTCATCGCCTGGGCTCGCCTTCTTCACGGTCTGAGAGCGACACGTGAATATATGCTTGAACAAACCCCAGTGCGGTCGACAGCCCAGGAAACCCTCACACATGGACACAAATGCGGCAAGATAGGCGATAGAATTTGGGGTAAAGTGGTGGAGCTGCGCTCCAAAGAAGTTCAAGAAGCCACGGAAGAAAATACTCGGCGGCAAAGAAAATCCACGATCAACATGGGTGGCCAAGAGCACACACTCACCCTCTTCTGGCTGGGGCTGCCACTCCTTCCCCGGAAGCCTCGCAGCTCCATGAGGGATCAAGCCCTCGTTGGCCATGTCGACGAGGTCTTTCTCTGTGATGGTCGACTGGATCCAGTCTCCTTGGACCCAGCCCTTCGGCAGGCGGGATCTGGACGAGGACCCGCCGCGGCTGGTAGATCTCCCCTTTGCCTTCTCCGACGCCGACGCCTTCTTCACACGTTCCAGCGCCGCCGTCTTCTCCTTGGCCATGGTTGCCGGCGAGATGCGCGAAGGGAAGTTGTGCGGGGGCGAGAGCGAGCGCACTGGACGGGGGCGAAGGGAGCAGAGAGAGAGAGAATGCTGAGGCACAACACAGAAATCCTCGCCGGGCGCATTTATAAGGTCCCTTCCGAGTGGATGACAGGTGGGCCCGGTCGATCTAATCATATCCGGGAACAGTTATGCAGACAGGATACGTGGCGAAGAAAGCGGCGCGGAGATCGAGGCGTCTATGTCCCGTCCCATCCGAACGCCGCGGTCCGCTCCACTTCGCGCGCGTCCCCAAATTTCGCATCCCGCGGAATCCGCGAACGGCAGATCAGTCTGTCAGACGCGGAGTTTCCCGCGATCCGTCGCTCGGGGATCGTCGAAGCCCGAAAGATCACTCGGCGAAAGAAGAGAATGGATCGAGTCGACTGAAGACAAGTTGCTCACCATCGACGAAGAGATTCTTTGGTCCAGAACAGCGCACGACCAGAGCGCAAAGGTTAATTGGAAACGACATCAACTCCTTCCTCACTCGAAGCCTCAATCCATTCGGGGGCTAATGATGGGGTCATGTACCTAGGGTAGGGTCACGAACCTGATCTAAGTACCTTACCCAAGGACACCCTTAGAAGAGGTCGCCTTCCAGTCGACCAACGAGGGACTCACTCGACTGACTTGAAGGACTCAACCACAAAGATTCACTCGACCACCAGAAGGTCAAGAGGCACTCTGCACTGCAACGGCCTGTAATTAAGTAGGCTTTATGATAGTAAAGACACTTTATGTGGGGCGTTACCAGTAACACCCCAGACTTAACTCACCTTAAACCCTCTCCTACGTGGGCTGGCTGGGGTCCTGGCGCACTCTATATAAGCCACCCCCCTCCACAGGCAGAAGGGTTCGGCACCTTGTAACTCATATACTCATAATCCACTCGACCGCCTCCGGGCTCCGAGACGTAGGGCTATTACTTTTTCCGAGAAGGGCCTGAACTCGTACATCCCTTGTGTTTACAACCTCTCCATAGCTAGGACCTTGCCTCTCCATACCTACCCCCCACTCTACTGTCAGGCTTAGAACCACGACAGGGGCGGCGACCCCCTTTCCTTCTACCTCTCCCCCTTCCTTTCCCCCTCCTAGTAGGAGTAGGAAAGAGGGGAGTCCTACTCCTACTAGGAGGAGGACTCCTCCTCCTTGGCGCGCCCAAGGGCCGGCCGGCCTCCCCCCTTCCTCCTTTATATACGGGGGCAGGGGGGCACATCTAGACACACAAGTTGATCCTCGTGATCGTTTTCTTAGCCGTGTGCGGTGCCCCCCTCCACCATACTCCTCGATAATATTGTAGCGGTGCTTAGGCGAAGCCCTGCGACGGTAGAACATCAAGATCGTCACCACGCCGTCGTGCTGACGGAACTCTTCCCCGACACTTTGCTGGATTAGAGTCCAGGGATCGTCATCGAGCAGAACGTGTGCTAAAACTCGGAGGTGCCGTAGTTTCGGTGCTTGATCGGTCGGGCCGTGAAGACATACGACTACATCAACCGCGTTGTCATAATGCTTCCGCTGTCGGTCTACGAGGGTATGTAGACAACACTCTCCCCTCTTGTTGCTATGCATCACCATGATCTTGCGTGTGCGTAGGAATTTTTTTGAAATTACTACGTTCCCCAACAAATTGCGTAGAAGCATTTGAAATACTTAAGAAAGCATTGATCTATGCACCTATTGTTCAGCCACCTGATTGCAATTTACTGTTTGAAATTATGTGTGATGCTAGTGATTATGCTGTAGGTGTTGTTCTAGGGCAAAGAGTTGATAAGAAATTAAATGTTATTCAATATGCTAGTAAAACTCTAGACAATGCTTAGAGAAATTATGCTACTACTAAAAAAGAATTTTTAGCAGTTGTATTTGCCTGTGATAAGTTCAAACCTTATATTGTTGATTCTAAAGTAACTATTCACATGGATCATGCTGCTATTAAATATCTTATGGAAATGAAAGATGCTAAACCTAGACTTATTAGATGGGTTCTCTTGCTACAAGAATTTGATTTACATATTATTGATAGAAAGGGAGATGAGAACCCCGTTGCAGACAACTTGTCTAGGCTAAAGAATGTTCTTGATGACTACCTATTGATGATAGCTTTCCTGATGAACAACTAAATGTCATAAATGCTTCTCACACTTCTCCATGGTATGCTGATTATGCTAATTACATTGTTGCTATACCACCTAGCTTTACATACCAGCAAAAGAAAAAGTTCTTCTATGATTTGAGACATTACTTTTGGGATGACCCACATCTTTATAAAGAAGGAGTAGATGGTGTTATTAGACGTTGTGTACCTGAGCATGAATAGGAACAGATCCTACGCAAGTGTCACTCCGAAGCTTACGGAGGACACCACGCTAGAGATAGAACTGCACATAAGGTATTGCAATCCGGTTTTTATTGGCCTACTCTCTTCAAGGATGCCCATAAGTTTGTTGTATCTTGTGATGAATGTCAAAGAATTGGTAATATTAGTAGACGTCAAGAAATGCCTATGAATTATTCACTTGTTACTGAACCATTTGATGTTTGGGGCTTTGATTATATGGGACCTTTTCCTGCCTCTAATGGATATACACATATTTTAGTTGCTGTTGATTACGTTACTAAGTGGGTAGAAGCTATTCCAACTAGTAGTGCTGATCGTAACACCTCTATTAAGATGCTTAAAGAAGTTATTTTTCTGAGGTTTGGAGTCCCTAGATATTTAATGACTGATGGTGGTTCACATTTCATTCATGGTGCCTTTCGTAAAATGCTTGCTAAGTATGATGTTAATCATAGAATTGCATCTCCATATCATCCACAGTCTAGCAGTCAAGTAGAATTGAGTAACAGGGAGCTCAAATTAATTTTGCAAAAGACTGTTATTAGGTCTAGAAAGAATTGGTCCAAAAAACTTGATGATGCATTATGGGCTTACAGAACTGCATATAAATCCTATGGGTATGTCTCCGTATAAAATGGTTTATGGAAAAGCATGTCACTTACCTCTCGAATTAGAACATAAGGCATATTGAGCCATTAAAGAGCTCAATTATGATTTCAAACTTGCCGGTGAGAAGAGACTTTTTGAAATTAGCTCACTTGATGAATTGAGAACCCAGGCCTATGAAAATGCCAAGCTGTTTAAAGAAAAGGCTAAAAGATGGCATGACAAAAGGATACAAAAGCGTGAGTTTAATGTAGGTGATTATGTATTGCTATACAACTCTGAAAGTGCTAGTGATTGACTAGAGGGGGGTGAATAGGCGATTTTTATGAAAGTCTTCAAAACATGTAAGTTTCGAAGACAAACGATAGAAATAAACCTATTATCATGTAGCGGAAGGTAGACTACACTAGGCAAACCATAGTCATGTATTGAATGAAGTGAAAGCACAATGACAAATAGCAGCTAGGCAGTAAGGATCAGGTAGGAAGATGTTGAGAAGCCAATCAGTACACGTAATCACTTAGTGAAGTCGAATGGTGATGCTATCGTACAATGACTTCACAAGAACCAACAGTAAGGGAAGGGAAGGATGAAACCAGTGACTCGTTCAAGACAATGATTTGTTGGACCAGTTCCAGTTGTTGTGACAACTGTACGTCTAGTTAGGGAGGCTGAGATTCAACTCAGAAGACCTCGTCTTCACCTTATTCCCCTTGACCTAAGGACACCCAGTCCTCGCCCAATCACTCTGGTAAGTCTTCAAGGTAGACTTCCAAACCTTCACAGACTTCGTTCACCGGCGATCCACAATGACTCTTGGATGCTCAGAACGCGACGCCTAACCGGCTGGAGGATTCACAGTCCTCAAGTGTAATAAGTCTTCAGATCACATAGACAGGAAGACTTAAGTGATGCCTAACACTCTTTGGCTCTGGGTGTTTAGGGCTTTATCCTCGCAAGGAATTCTCTCTCAAAGGCTTCGAGGTGGGTTGCTCTCAAACGACAAAAGCCATACTCTAACTCTGAGTAGCCAACCGTTTATGGTTGTAGGGGGTGGGCTATTTATAGCCACTAGGCAACCCGACTTGATTTGTTCGAAATGACCCTGGGTCACTAAGGAACTGACACGTGTTCCAACGGTCAGATTTCAAACACACACGACAACTTTACTTGGGCTACAAGCAAAGCTGACTTATCCAACTCCGGACAAGATTTCCTCTCATAGTCTTCACTCGAAGACATATGATTTTGGTTAAGCATCACTTCAGTCATTCTGACTGGTTTTCTTGGACCCCACTTAACAGTACGGTGGTTCCTATGACTCAACAAAGAAGAAAAAGAACTACGAAAGATCTAAGTCTTCGCGCTCCATAGTCTTCATGCGATGTCTTCTCTTGTCATAGTCTTCAAGGTGAATGTCTTCACATACCACCTTTGACTTCAATGTCTTCATGCATTTTTAGGGGTCATCTCTGGTAGCAAAACCGAATCAATGAGGGACTTCTACCTGTGTTATCCTGCAATTCTCACAAACACATTAGTCCCTCAACTAGGTTTGTCGTCAATACTCCAAAACCAACTAGGGGTGGCACTAGATGCACTTACAATCTCCCCCTTTTTGGTGATTGATGACAAACTAGTTGAAGTTTTCAACGGGGAATATAATATGTGAAATTGTAAAGGATAAGGAATTGTCTTCATAAGTTGCAAGGGCTCCCCCTGAAGATGTGCATATAAGTAATTTGCTTTTGGAATGCAAATGCACATGGCAGGTTGTACTTGTGGAGATCCTCTTCAACTTATGATGATAATTCATCATGCATGAAAGGTATGTGAAGATAATGACATGCATAATGAAAAATGGACGTCTGCAAAATGATCTAAGTGCGGAATTTATCGTCGCACATGCGGAATTTATCATCGCATCACAAAATAGCAAATAAGTAGCAGACGACCATTGAGTTTAAGTGTTACAACTCAAAAAACCAAATGTATCAAAACGAGAGTTGTAAACACTAGGCAAAACATAAAGTAACCGCCCATATGGACCCGCTTGAAGACTATCAAACTCATATGCTTCTCCCCCTTTTGTCAGTGAGGACCAAAAAGGTTTGAAGACATAGAGCATCTACTCGTTCCCATGAAGAGTAGGTGAAGCAGCAAGGTTGTCGGTGGTGTTTGGCGGTGCAGAAGAACTTGGAGCAGTGTCGATGCGTGCAGAAGTAGGGGGCGGTGAAGTGGCATCATCTTCGTCCTTGATCACTCTGGCATTCACAGTTGCCGCAGAGGAAGAGAACTCAGAGTCTTCAAGAGATGGAGTTTGTCGCAGCACAGTCCTTCGGGGAGGTGTGGAGTCAAACTTGAAATGTTTAGAGAAGCCATCCTCTTGAAGATCATCCTCAGAACACATAAGCGTCAGCCCTTTCCATGTACGCCGACAGGTTTCATGGGCAACAAAGGCATTCTTGGTGGCAAGATTGCGAATGCGGTTGACATCCACCAAGAGGCTTTGCATTTGGCGCTTCAGCCAGTCATGATGCCTATCTTGTTTCTGATGAAGAGCAACCAGAAGCTCTCGGTCATTGAGAACACGAGATCGCTTCTTGGGTCGTTGGGCAATAGTGCTTTCAGTGGCTTCAGTAAGGGCATGATGAGGTGCACGTGTAGTACCAGCCAGAGGATAAACACGAGTACTGCTTCAACTACTTCAATGTTCTGAGTGAAACTTTGATGCTCCGCATTCTGAAGACTAAGAAGTTCCTTGGCAGGCTCTGGATAAATGGCTTCAACGGACATATCCACATCAGGCAGAAAGATCTGATGATTGCGAGCAGATGGCTGATATGAGATAGCTGAGTGGAGTTTAATCAGCCGCATTATCCATGGAGCATAGAACTTCAAGCCAAAAAGATCAGATCCTGATGCAGCAAGTTGGTGGATGAAGAAGTCTTGTGCATTGAAGCATTTGCCGTGAAGAATATAGAAGACCAAAGTCTTCATTGCACCTTCCAGCTTTGCATGTGGAGAATGTCCTTTGATGGGACAGAGAGTTCGCCTTATAATGTGATAGATAGTCCTTGGCAGATACTCGAGGTCTTCAACAAAGAACTCCTTAGGATATGCAGCATCTTGTGGCAAAGGCTTCATCATACTGAGCATCTGACTCGTGTTCGGTTCAGGCTTCTGAAAGATGCTCTCCATAGCTTCACTGTGAAGCTGACAGCCAGGTTCATAGAGATCTCCAGGAGTGGGTAGACCAGTGAGCTCAATGATATCAAAGGCTTTGGCTTCATGATGAACATTTCCTGTCATCCACTCAAGGACCCAAGTCTTCGGATCTCTGTTGTAACCACGTATGTGAAGTGTGGCATAAAATTGGAGCAGCAACTCTTCGTTCCGGTGCTCTTGGTCGGTGACGAAAGGCAACAATCAAACCTCTTTGAAGCAATCCAGAGCTTCTTCCAAGCAGGGCAGACCAGTGATTGCTTCGGTGTCAAGACGCATATGAGGGAAGATGCGACCTTGATTATACAGAATGCATGAGTAATAACTTCGCTGCGGATAGCTCCAGAACCGATCAGAAGATATTCTTCCCTTGAGTAGGGGTTCTTCGAGCTGTTGAAGAAGGTGTTGTCTGCTTTGAAGCCGTTGACATTAAAGGATCCAGGTGCTGATGCAGGACCTGGAAACCTGGGAAACCTTGGCATTGGCTTCTATACCTGAGGCCTATGCTCAATATGATAGTCAAACTAAGGACCAGCAGCAGGCGCAGGAACAAAAGCAGTAGCATCATTGGCTTCGCTGACTTCTGGTTCTTGGGTTGGTGTAGGCTCTACATTTGCTTCAGCCATGACAACGTCAGTGGCATCATTCGTGTTGGTGGTGGCAGCCTCAAAAGTTTCTATCTCCACTTGATGAGCTGGAGGGTCGGACACAGACACGTTCTCCTCAAGAACAGCTTCTTCAGTAGTTGGGGGAGTAGGGGCATGTTCTTCTTCTTGGGTGTCGTCAGCTGATGCAGTCGGAATGTCTTCAGCAGCTTTAGCCTCAGACTCGGAGACTTGAGACCTTGGTCCTTTGCGAAGCCTGTGTAACACTGGCGACGCCTTTGGAGATGGAGTTGGCTGGGCCTCAAAGTCATCTTCTTCTTCTTGCCGGGATGGTGTGACTTGTTTTTGTGGGTGATCAGCCCATGATGCATCCTGAGCAATTGGCGTCAGAGGACGACCAATGCTAATGAGTTCGCTGTGCGTAAGCACAGGCGATGATACCTGTTGGTGCTCGATCAGAGGAAGAACTACATCATCGTCAACATTGTCATGGTGACCAATGTCTTCAGCAGCGGTGGGATCAGCTGCTGGAATGTCTTCAGCTTCATGAGCCTCTGTGGAAGCAGGCTCATGGACAGTCAGTTGGCGCTCTTGATGTTCAGCGGTAGGGCGAACCATGGAGATAGGTTCAACAACTAAGGGCTCTGTGGGAGCAGCCCGATCCTTCTTGGTCTTGCGCTCCTTCTTGGAGGGAGCAGCAGCAGAGGCTTCAGGATGTTTCCTCTTTCTGGCTTCAGCCTCAGCAGTCCTCGTCTTCTTCAGTTCTGAAGCGGTAGACCTGGCTTTTGGCTTCGAGCCAGTCATGCTGGTTGGGAAGACAATGGGATGTGCTTCCTGCCTTGGTGCGTCGGTTCGGCCATAGCGGGCTTCTTCTTCTTCCTTGCAGCCATCCCGGGGTCGATGCCAGGACGCCCAAGGGCCTTGCGCTTCTCAGCCTCATTGTAGGCTTGCACACACTTGTCAGCCAGGCTCTCCATGCGCTCACGAGAACCTTGAGCTTCTTCACGCTTCTTGAGAAAGGCTTCTTTGAGCTCGTGCAGCATGATCTTGAAGTTCTTGACCTCTTGCACGCTGAGCTTTGCCATATGCTTCTTGAACTGAGCTTTCTCAAAGTCAATCTTTTGCTTCAGTTCGACAATGCGCTGAGCTAGAGCTAGCTCTGAAGCAATGGCGCCATGGAAGGCGACACTGAGGCCAATGGGAAGTTGCAGGTCTTCAAAGCTGAGGTTGGGCGTGTCAAACCACTCATCGATGAAGTCGTGGATGATTGCCACGTCAAAGAGAGGCAAATTGTTGAAGATTTCTGCTTCTTCTTTGCTCTTGATCAGTTGCTCAAGAGCGTCATCTGCCAGATCTTCATCACTGGATAGATCAATGGCATCGTTGCGCAGAATAGCAGCAGCAGTCAGTTCTTGGTTGGTGTGTGGCAGAGGCATCTTGACTCTCGGGGGCTTGAAGATGCGTGACAGATCTTCAGACTGCACACTGTCTTTAGGAGGTGCAGTAGCCAGTGGCTTCGCCCGTGAGATTTTTGGTCCTGAGGCAGGCTTTGAAGCTTTAGGCTGCTTTGGCTTCTGCGGCTTTGGAGTAGGAGTTGGGGCTTCATCAGTGTCAGCATCATCACAGAATGATCCACTTTGGCACCTTGAACTGAGATGTGAGTGATGAGGCCATCCAGGTTGTAGAACGGACCGATGACATTGGGTTCTGCATCACGTGTGCCGTCAGCACGGGGAGCAGAGGGACCAGGGTTGAAGTCTAGTCCCAATGACTTCTTGTTCTGCTTTGCCGAATTCTGGGCAAACTGGAAGTTGCGCTTGAACAGATTGTCGTCACGACACCATAGCAATGACGATGGGTCAGCATCCGCAGGCTGTGGTCCATGGACCATGCAGGGATAGAAGCCTTGTTCAATGGCTTCATCTCTGGACCTGGGTTGAAGATTTATGTATAGGATGTCTCCCCATGGTCGCTTGCTGGCATTCTTCTCAGCATATTCCTTTGTCACAAACCTGTACTTGAACCACTGTTCTGCCCAATATCGTCGAATCCATTGGATTCGTGTCTTGTGCTGATTGTAATCCTCTTCCGGATCTGTCTTGTACAGTTCTGAGAGGTCATTGGGCAGATCTCTTGATGTTTCACCTCGATGCTTTCTGCCACCCTTCCTTGCTGATTTCTCTGCAGCCATGAACTTTAAATTGAATGGCTTCAATACGTTCAAAGGCTTCAAGGGCTTTCGCTTGCTGGACAAACAGGAACTGGCTTCGGGAGAATTTATATGATGCTGTAAGAATTCTGCAAATGAATGCAGACTATGAGAACCAAGGGATTCTCCCACGGACATGTACCTGTGACAGCATTAAGGTGCGAGGGAAGTGGAAGAGGTCATATGCATTCTCAGAAGATTTTGAAGATAAATCAGTTTAGACGACATTGACCTCATCGTGCGAAGACATTCACTCATAGATAAGGAGTTGGTTCCAGATTTGTACGAATCCACGGATCAGTACAAGTGAGGAATCTAACTACCTTGTGAAGCATAAGTGAACATACTAGGCATATTATGAGATGCAGTATGAGATAGATCCAACTTGTGTGAACAGAAACTGCTTGTGGTAGAAAGTGACGAATCTATAGGATCAAAGGGGCCGTAAAAAGGAAGTTTTATTTACCACACAAGGAACTGCTAGACGGAGTGGAAGAGGAGGCCGAGCAGTTCGATCATCTGTGCCCTAACTTGGCGACGGAGGACACCTACGGCGACGGCAGAGAAGACGATGTCCGCGGCTGGCGTGAAGACGGCGTCGGAGAGGTCGCGGCAGCTAAGCGCTTTGTCGCCGGCGTCGTCGAGGGCTAGCAGTGACGCTAGGGTTCGTGCGAGAGTGGAAGAAAGGATAATGACCATGGTGAGGCATGTATTTATAGGACAGGGACGACACAACATTATTACACAGGTGCCCCTGGCGATTCACATCTAAAGAACACGTGGCCATCATGCAACATATCGGAGGTTGTTCCACGTTCCCACGCACGCCTAGATTGTCAGGTGGTCGTTCCCACTTCTCCGGGTTTCAGGTGAAGGAATTAGCATTGAAAACGGACTTAATGTTTGTCTCTGTATCTTCTGCTGACAAGGACGCAGAGAAGATATTCAACAGTTTCAATAGAATGCATATGATTTGGAGAGATAGAGTTTGAGATAGAAAGCATAGAGAGGTTAGGGTCCGATCACATTCACTTAGTTCAAAAGATTCAACAAGAAGACATAGCTATAAGCGAATGTTGTAGAGGACAGAACACTAGTATATATATATATATGATCAACATAATGAAGATAATCATGAAGACATGTTGAGATTAAAGCCAAACCAAATGTGAAGACACAGCAAATATAACACCATGGGTAAAACACTTCAAACAGACGAATTTTGTGGTGGCGTTACCCACCGTATAGGAAGTATTAGACCCAGACACGGCGCACAATTATCGTGGCGCTCCGAAGTCAAATTCCACATTAATGTATTCACACTTAGAATGTATGTCTTCATTGATTGAAGATATACTTTACTTCGTGTGTTGCACATCTAAGTCATCAATATGCATAAGTGTTAGGATGTGTGCCTGATCACAGGACATTTGAGGATTCCAAGATATTTAGCTCACACCGTAACTTGCAAAATCTCTTCTCATCCAAGGGCTTGGTGAAGATATCTGCCAATTGCTCTTCAGTGTTGACGTGTATGATATCAATATCTTCCTTCACAACATGATCTCTGAGAAAGTGATGACGAATTTCAATGTGCTTTGTCTTCGAGTGCTGAACTGGGTTGTTGGCAATCTTGATGGTGCTTTCGTTGTCGCAGTAGAGTGGCACTTGCTTCAGATGAATGCCATAGTCTTTGAGTGTTTGCTTCATCCACAGAAGCTGAGCACAGCAAGATCCAGCAGCAATGTATTCAGATTCAGCAGTGGAGAGAGATACACAGTTCTGCTTCTTTGAAGACCAACATACAAGTGATCGTCCCAGGAAATGACATGTGCCTGATGTAGACTTGTGATCCACCTTGTCACCAGCATAATCAGCATCCGAGAATCCAACCAGATCAAACTCTGAGCCCTTTGGATACCATAATCCTAGAGTTGGGGTGTAAGCCAAATATCGAAGAATTCGCTTCACATCTAAGTGATGCGATTCCTTTGGTGCCGCTTGGAATCGAGCACACATGCAAACACTAAGCATAATATCTGGCCTAGATGCACATAGATAAAGTAAATAACCAATCATGGAGTGGTATACCTTTTGATCGAACTCTTTACCATTGTCGTCGGGACCCAGATGATGTTTGGATGGCATTGGCGTCTTGAAGCCTTTGCAGTCTTGCATACCAAACTTCTTCAGGCAATCTTTGAGATACTTCTCTTGAGATATAAAGATGCCGTTGCGTTGCTGACGTATTTAAAGACCAAGGAAGAACTTCAGCTCACCCATCATGGACATCTGATATTGCTCTTGCATCATATATCCAAACTCTTCACTGTATTTCTGATTGGTGCAGCCGAAGATAATGTCATCCACATATATTTGGCACACAAACAGTTCACCATCATATGTCTTCGTGAAGAGAGTGGGGTCGAGGGAACCAGATTTGAAGCCTTTGCTCTTCAGGAAGTCTTTGAGTGTGTCATACCAAGCCCGAGGGGCTTGCTTGAGGCCATACAGTGCCTTGTTGAGCTTGTATACCATGTTAGGATGTTTTGGATCTTCAAAGCCAGGCGGTTGTGCAACATACACTTCTTCTTCAATCTTATCATTGAGAAAAGCGCTCTTCACATCCATTTGATATAGAAGTATGTTGTGATGATTTGCATAGGCCAGCAGTATGCGTATGGCTTCAAGTCTAGCCACAGGAGCAAATGTTTCATCGAAGTCAATCCCTTCAACTTGAGTGTATCCTTGAGCAACGAGACGAGCTTTGTTTCTAACAACTTGACCATGCTCATCTTGCTTGTTGTGATATATCCATTTGGTGCCTATTATATTGTGCTTCCGAGGATCAGGACGCTTAACCAGTTCACATACATTATTCAGCTCAAACTATTGAAGCTCTTCTTGCATAGCTTGAATCCATTCAGGTTCCATGAAGGCTTCTTCAACTTTCTTGGGTTCTGTTATTGAGACAAATGCGAAGTGCCCACAGAAATTTGCTAGCTGTGTTGCCCTTGAACGAGTGAGTGGACCTGGTGCATTGATGCTATCGATTATTCTCTCAATCTGCACTTCATTTGCAACACGAGGATGTACAGGACGAAGATTTTGCTCTTGCTGATCATTGTCATTGTTAGAGGGATTGTCTTCAGGCTGAGCATTGTCTTCAGGTTGATCAGGTGCGGAGATGATAAGTTCTTCTTCAGGTTGAGCTTCAGAAGGTATGATTTCTCCAGTTCCCATAAGTTTGATTGATTCACTGGATGGAACTTCATCTAGCACATTTGGCAAGTGCTCTCTTTGTGAGCCGTTAGTTTCATCGAACCGCACATCCACTGTTTCAACCACTTTGTAATGAAAGAGATTGAAGACTCTGTAGTAGTGCGAATCCTTTCCATATCCAAGCATAAAACCCTCATGTGCTTTTGGTGCAAATTTTGAAGTGTGATGTGGATCCTTGATCCAGCACTTGGCGCCAAATACTCTGAAGTAACTAACATTTGGCTTCTTGCCAGTAAGGAGCTCATAGGATGTCTTGTTCAGAAGCTTGTGAAGATAAACATGGTTGATGATATGGCATGCAGTGTCAATGGCTTCAGGCCAGAATTTTCTTGGAGTCTTGTATTCATCAAGCATCGTCCGAGCCATTTCAATAAGTGTTCTGTTCTTGCGTTCGACGACGCCATTCTGCTGTGGCGTGTACGGAGCTGAGAATTCATGTGTGATTCCCAAAGTATCAAGATATGTATCTAGGCCAGTGTTCTTGAATTCAGTGCCATTGTCACTTCTGATGTGCTTTATCTTGGTGCCATAGTTGTTCATTGCTCGATTGGCGAAGCGTCTGAAGACATCCTGCACTTCAGTCTTGTAAAAGGATTATATGCACCCAAGTATATCTTGAATAATCATCAACAATGACAAAGCCATAGAGATAAGCAGTAGTAGTAAGAGTTGAGTAATGAGTGGGACCGAAAAGATCCATGTGTAGCAGTTCGAAGGGTTGAGTTGTTGTCATGATTGTCTTCGAGGGATGCTTGGCCCTCGTCATCTTTCCTGCTTCACAGGCACCGCATAAGTGATCCTTCTTGAACTTGACGCCCTCGATGCCTATGACATGCTTCTTCCTTGCAAGGGTGTGGAGGTTCCTCATGCCAGCATGCCCTAGCCTTCGATGCTAGAGCCAGCATTCAGAAGCTTTTGCTAGAAGACATACTGCAAGTTGTGGTCCTGCTGAGAAATCTACAACATACAAATCATCTTTTCGATACCCTTCAAACACTAGAGACTTGTCAGATTCCATTAGTACAAGGCAACGATATTTTCCAAACATCACAATCATGTTTAAATCACAAAGCATTGAGACAGACATTAAGTTGAAACCAAGGGATTCAACAAGCATGACTTTATCCATGTGTTGATCCTTTGAGATTGCAACTCTACCTAGACCCAATACCTTGCTTTTACCAGTGTCAGCAAATGTGATGTGACTTTTGTCTGATGGATGTAAAGTTGAGTCCATGAGAAGGCTTCGCTTGCCAGTCATGTGATTTGTACACCCAATATCAATAATCCATTCTGAAGCAGCTGGTGTCGTACCCTACAGTGCAGTTAGGGGGATAGGCTTCACGAAGAGAATTATGAAGCAAAAACATTTGACGAACCAGTGGATTATTAAAGCTTAGATCGAGATTAGGACTGATAGGGCAAGTTGCAAGCGATTCAGAAACAAAGTACATAGTAAGACCATTTGGGCATTTGATCTTGCGCCCTACAAGATGTTTAAGGTCCCCAGCAATAGTGTCAGACGATTTCGGTTTTCGGCTGGAGACCTTTCCCTGCAAAAGAGAGTTAAGCTTTCTTAGCCACCCACATCTTCAGGGGTGGCTTCGAAGCAATAAGTCTAAGTGCAGCATCTGAGAACTTTGGCTTTGGAGCCCTAGCAAAAAGTCTTGGAGGTGGAAAATAGTATTCATAAGAATAAGCAGAATAGTTCTTGGTCTTATGAACATGGCGGTTTGATGAACCGCGCTCATATTCATAGGCCTGAGTATGGCTTCGCTGCAAAACATTTGTGTTAGTGTGACTCAGGTGAGTCCTCTGTCTGTATGAAGCCTTTGGACCGTGTGAAGCCTGTGGTCTGGGGTTTGTCTTCTTGACCTGTGGAGTCATGATGACATTCATAGGAAGATTCTCCAAACACCTTTTCGGCACCCAGATCTTCTTCATAGGCGGTCCATTCCTACAGTTAGTACCAATATACCTGGCAAACACTTCACCATTTTGATTCTTAAACAGTTTATAGTTTGCATCAAAGGATTCATCAATAACAATGGAGTTAGCACAAGTGAAGCCAGATAGAGTGGATGGATCTGCTAAAGGTTCCTTTGCAGCAACCCATGTGGTTTTGGGGTACTGCTCAGGTTTCCAGTAAGAGCCATCAGCATTCATTTTCCTTACGAACCCAACACCCTCTTTCCTAGGGTTTCGGTTCAGGATCTGCCTTTTGAGGACATCACATAGTGTCTGATGCCCTTTGAGACTTTTGTACATCCCTATTTCAAGCAGTGTCTTCAACCTAGCATTCTCATCAGCAATAGTAGTGGTGTCTTCAGCAGAGGGGTTAGTTTCCACATCAACAGTTGAAGATATTGCAACAGTAGCAGTAGTAGAACATTTAGCAACAGAAGTAGCGTTATCACGCTCAATGCATTTAAGACATGGTGGTTCAAATCCTTCCTGAGCTGAACTGATCTGTTCGGCGCGAAGTGACTCGTTTTCTTTTTGAAGATCTTCATGAGCTGCTCTCAATTTCTCAAGATCTTGCTTCCTTTGAAGATAATCATAGGAAAGCCTTTCATGAGCTGTTGAGAGCGTTTCATGACGACTTTCAAGTTCCTCATACTTAACGTGAAGATTTTTTATGTCTTCAATTAAGGACTGAGATCGAGTCATTTCAGCGTCTAACTGATCATCGCTTTTGTCTAACAGTTTTGAATGTGTTCCATGGTTTTCTGTTATTCAGTTGCAATTTTAGCAAGTGTTTTGTAGCTGGGTTTGGAACCACAATCAGAGTCATCGTCACTAGATGTTTGATAGTGAGTAGTGGGTGTGTTTACCTTGGCACCACGTGCCATGAAGCAGTAGGAAGGAGCGGAGTAGTCCTTGTCATTTGCGTCGGTGTCGGTGAGGAAGTCATTTTCTTCAGTGTTGAATATGGACTTGGCAACGTATGCTGTAGCCAGACTTGCAATGCCAGAATCGGACTCCTCCTCAGACTCCACCTCCGCCTCCTCAGATGCGGACTCATCCTCAGAGTCCATTTCCTTGCCAACAAACGCACGTGCCTTGCCAGATGAGCTCTTCTTGTGAGATGAAGACTGGAGGAAGACTTGGAAGAAGATTTTGAGTATTTCTTCTTCTTCTTGTCGTCAGAGTCATACTCCTTGCTCTTCTTCTTGTTGTTGTTCTCATTGTCCCATTGTGGACACTCAGAGATGTAGTGGCCAGGTTTCTTGCACTTGTGACATGTTCTCTTCTTGTAGTCATGAGCAGAAGCTCCATCATTCCTTGAGCTTGATCGTGACGACTTTCTGAGGCCTTTCTTCTTGGTGAATTTTTGGAACTTCTTCACAAGCATAGCAAGCTCCCTTCTAATGTCTTCAGGATCATCAGAACTGCTGTCAGATTCTTCTTCAGATGAGGAGACAGCCTTTGCCTTCAAGGCACGAGTTCGCCCATAGTTGGGACCGTAGATGTCTCTTTTCTCGGAAAGCTGAAACTCATGTGTGTTGAGCCTCTCAAGTATGTCAGACGGATCGAGTGTCTTGAAATCAGGACGTTCTTGAATCATCAGGGCTAGGGTGTCAAACGAACTGTCAAGTGATCTCAGGAGTATCTTGACGACTTCATGCTTGGTGATCTCAGTAGCGCCGAGGGCTTGAAGTTCATTTGTGATGTCAGTGAGTCGATCAAACGTGAGCTGGACATTCTCATTGTCATTTCTCTTGAAGCGGTTGAAGAGGTTGCGAAGGACACTGATTCTCTGATCTCTCTGGGTTGAGACGCCTTCGTTGACCTTGGATAGCCAGTCCCAGACTAGCTTAGATGTTTCCAAGGCACTCACGCGGCCATACTGTCCTTTGGTCAGATGACCACAGATGATATTCTTGGCAGTAGAGTCCAGTTGAACGAACTTCTTGACATTAGCGGCAGTGACACCTTCTCCAGCCTTGGGAACGCCGTTCTTGACGACATACCATAGGTCGACATCAATGGCTTCAAGATGCATGCGCATCTTATTCTTCCAGTAGGGATATTCAGTTCCATCGAAGACGGGGCATGCAGCGGAAACTTTAATTATCCCTGCAGTCGACATAGCTAAAACTCCAGGTGGTTAAACCGAATCACACAGAACAAGGGAGTACCTCGCTCTGATACCAATTGAAAATGCTAGTGATCGACTAGAGGGGGGGTGAATAGGCGATTTTTATGAAAGTCTTCAAAACATGTAAGTTTGAAGACAAACGATAGAAATAAACCTATTATCATGTAGTGGAAGGTAGACTACACTAGGCAAACCATAGTCATGTATTCAATGAAGTGAAAGCACAATGACAAATAGCAGCTAGGCAGTAAGGATCAGGTAGGAAGATGTTGAGAAGCCAATCAGTACACGTAATCACTTAGTGAAATTGAATGGTGATGCTATCGTACAATGACTTCACAAGAACCAACAGTAAGTAAAGGGAAGGGAAGGATGAAACCAGTGACTCGTTGAAGACAATGACTTGTTGGACCAGTTCCAGTTGCTGTGACAACTGTATGTCTGGTTAGGGAGGCTGAGATTCAACTCAGAAGACCTCGTCTTCACCTTATTCCCCTTGAGCTAAGGACACCCAGTCCTCGCCCAATTACTCTGGTAAGTCTTCAAGGTAGACTTCCAAACCTTCACAGACTTCGTTCACCGGCGATCCACAATGACTCTTGGATGCTCAGAACGCGACGCCTAACCGGCTGGAGGATTCATAGTCCTCAAGTGTAATAAGTCTTCAGATCACACAGACAAGAAGACTTAAGTGATGCCTAACACTCTTTGGCTCTGGGTGGTTAGGGCTTTATCCTCTCAAGGAATTCTCTCTCAAAGGCTTCGAGGTGGGTTGCTCTCAAACGACAAAAGCCGTACGTTAACTCTGAGCAGCCAACCGTTTCTGGTTGTAGGGGGTGGGCTATTTATAGCACTAGGCAACCCGACCTGATTTGTCCGAAATGACCCTGGGTCACTAAGGAACTGACACGTGTTCCAATGGTCAGATTTCAAACACACACGACAACTTTACTTGGGTTACAAGCAAAGCTGACTTGTCCAACTCTGAACAAGATTCGCTCTCATAGTCTTCACTCGAAGACATAGGATTTTGGTTAAGCATCACTTCAGTCATTTTGACTGGTTTTCTTGGACCCCACTTAACAGTACGGTGGTTCCTATGACTCAACAAAGAAGAAAAAGAACTACAAAAGATCTAAGTCTTCGCGCTCCATAGTCTTCATGCGATGTCTTCTCTTGTCATAGTCTTCAAGGTGAATGTCTTCACATACCACCTTTGACTTCAATGTCTTCATGCATTTTTAGGGGTCATCTCTGGTAGGAAAACCGAATCAATGAGGGACTTCTACCTGTGTTATCCTGCAATTCTCAGAAACACATTAGTCCCTCAACTAGGTTTGTCGTCAATACTCCAAAACCAACTAAGGGTGACACTAGATGCACTTACAAACTCTCGTTTAAGATTTTTTGCAGGAAAACTTCTCTCCAAATGGGAAGGTCCTTACGTTATCGAGGAGGTCTATCTTTCTGGTGCCATAAAAATCAACAAATTCGAAGGCACAAATCTGAAGGTGGTGAACGGTCAAAGAATTACTCAGGTAATCCTATAAATGTAGAAACCAATGTTATTGAAACCGTAACCCCGAAGGAATACATAAGGGACACTTTCTGGAATGTTTCAGACTCCGAAAAGGAATAGGTATGTGGTACAGTAAGTAAACCGACTCCAAAACAGTTCTAATGGCAAGTTTCTTCCATTTTAGAATATTTATAAAAATAGAAAAATAAGAAGCAGTCCGGGAAGGACACGAGGGCTCCACGAGGGTGGAGGGCGCGCCCTACCCCCTGGGTGCGCCCCCTACCTCGTGGACACCTCGTGTGCTCTCCGGACTCCGTTTTCTTTTACGTTACGTATTTTGGTTGGTAAAAATTCATTATATAATCTCTCGGAGGTTTTGACTCTCGTATCACGCAAATATCTCTCGTCTTTGTTTCGAGCTATTTTTCTGACAGATCTAGGTCGTCATGTCGTCTTCAAGTGCCCCCAAGGACAAGTTTTTCGAGAAGGTCATCAACCCCTACCTTGTGGAAGTGCTCCAACACCCTCAAACCATTGAGATGCATGAGGGGGTGCTGCACATTCGCGATGTTGAGGGACCAAGGAGGACCGGAAGCATGGGGACAAGGCTCGAGGCAATGGAGCAACAAGTTTTCAAGTTCCAGGAGATGGTGGAACGCGGACTCGACACCAACCATATGATGATCGCGGAGTTCACCAACAACCACAAGCTGGATGCCAAGAACATTGGGGAGACCATCTTCAAGCTTCACGAGAAGATCGAGCACCTCCAAGCCCAAATCTATGACCTGCAAAACCAAAATTGTGAGTATGAATATAGATTCAAGAGGATGAGTTTGGCTGTAGATTTGAGGATCCCGGAGACTCGTTCATCCTTCTATGATGGCGAGCCTATGCCTTGGAAGAGGGACGACAATCCTACATCTTGAACAATTCCACCCTCTCCACCAACAAAGAAGAACTGAGTATCTTGTATGAGCACTCCCCTTGGCAACTGCCAAGCTTGGGGGAGTGCCCCGGTATCCTATCACCATCACTTTTATCTTTTCCGCTTTTCTTAGTTCGATCCTTTTGATAATATTTTGATCTAGTAGAATAAAAGTTCTTAGTATGATCTAGTTGTGAGTTTTGCTTTATGGTCCTTCTATGCAATCGAGTCCGTGAGCTATATATAATAAAGATTAGTGTTGAGTCAAGGGCTTGATTATTTTGCCATGATCTTGAGTGAATAAAATAAAAGAGAAATAATAAAAAGAAATATAAGAGATCATATGGACCTTATGGAGAGTAATGAGATCACATATAAAGAGTATGATGATTAAAAGTTGTTGAGAGTTGACAAACATAGTTTTGGTCATCATTGCAATTAATAGGAATTAATAAAGAAAGAGAGGTCTTCACATATAAATATTATCTTGGACATCTTTTATGATTATGAGCACTCATTAAAATATGACATGCTAAAGAGTTGACATTGGATAAGGAAGACAATATAATGGGCTATGTTTTCTTACATCTGAGATAAATTATATTGTCATGGATCATCCAACATGATTGAGCTTGCCTTTCCCCCTCATGCTAGCCAAATTCTTTGGACAAAGTAGAGATACTGCTTGTGCTTCCAAACACCCTTAAACCAGTTTTGCCATGAGAGTCCACCATACCTACCTATGGATTGAGTAAGATCCTCCAAGTAAGTTGTCATCGATGCAAGCAATAAAAATTGCTCTCTAAATATGTATGACTTATTAGTGTGGGAGAAAATAAGCTTTATACGATCATGTGATATGGAAGAAATAAAAGCGACGGACTGCATAAGAAAGGTCCATATCACAAGTGGCAATATAAAGTGACATTCTTTCGCATTAAGATTTTGTGCATCCAACCATAAAAGCGCATGACAACCTATGCTTCCCTCTGTGAAGGGCCTATATTTTACTTTTATCTCCTAGCTTGCATAAGAGTCATGGTGATCTTCACCCTTCCTTTTTTAAAATTTTATCTTTTGGCAAGCACAACATGTTGGAAAGATCCTGGTATATATGGATAATTGGATGTGAGTTTTCATGAACTATTATTGTTGACATTACCCTTGAGGTAAAACATTGGGAGTCATAACTATAAGCCCCTATCTTTCTCTGTGTCCGATTAAAACTCCATACCCATAAGTATTGTGGGAGTGTTAGCAATTGTGGAAGACTATATGATAGTTGAGTATGTGGACTTGCTGAAAAGCTCTTATATTGACTCTTTCCTATGTTAAAATAAATTGCAATTGCTTCAATGACTGAGATTATAGTTTGTTAGTTTTCAATGAAGTTTATGATTTATACTTGAAATTGTGATTTAATTGTTACTCTAGCATAAGAGATCATATGACAAGAATTATATAAGTTGATGTTCTAAGAATGATCATGATGCCCTGATGTCTATATTTCATTTTTATCAACACCTCTATCTCTAAACATGTGGACATATTTTTGATTTCGGCTTTCGCTTGAGGACAAGCGAGGTCTAAGCTTGGGGGAGTTGTTACGTCCATTTTGCATCATGCTTTTATATCGATATTTATTGTATTATGGGCTGTTATTACACATCATGTCACAATACTTATGCCTATTCTCTCTTATTTTACAAGGTTTACATAAAGAGGGAGAATGCCGGCACCTGGGATTCTGGGCAGGAAAAGAAGCAAATATTAGAGACCTATTCTGCACAGCTCCAAAAGTCCCGAAACTTCATGGAAGTCATTTTTAGAATATATAAAAAATACTGAGCGCAAGAAGTTCCGGAGGGGGGCCACACGCTGCCCACGAGGGTGGGGGCGCGCCCTACCCCCTGGACGCGCCCCCTGCCTCGTGGGCCCCCTGGTGGCCCTCCGATGCCCATCTTCTGCTATATGGAGTCTTTCGATGAGGAAAAAATCATAAGCAAGCTTTCAGGACGAGACTCCGCCGCCATGAGGCGGAACCTTGGCAAGACCAATCTAGGGCTCTGGCGGAGCTGTTCTGCCAGGGAAACTTCC
>NC_041388.1:485735335-485769603 GCF_002162155.2 Triticum dicoccoides
ATCATCGCCATTGTCATCACCAACGATCCTCTCATCGGGAGGGGGTCAATCTCCATCAACATCTTCACCAGCACCATCTCCTCTCAAACTCTAGTTCATCTCTTGTATCCAATTCTTGTCTCTAAGTCCGGGATTGGTACCTGTGGGTTGCTAGTAGTGTTAATTACTCCTTGTAGTTGATGCTAGTTGGTTTATTTGGTGGAAGATCATATGTTCAGATCCTATATGCATATTAATACCCCTCTGATTATGAACATGAATATGCTTTGTGAGTAGTTATGTTTGTTCATGAGGACATGGGAGAAGTCTTGCTATTAGTAGTCATGTGAATTTGGTATTCGTTCGATATTTTGATGAGATGTATGTTGTCTCTCCTCTAGTGGTGTTATGTGAACGTCAACTACATGACACTTCACCATTATTTGGGCCTAGAGGAAGGCATTGGTAAGTAATAAGTAGATGATGGGTTGCTAGAGTGACAGAAGCTTAAACCGTAGTTTATGCGTTGCTTCGCAAGGGGCTGATTTGGATCCATATGTTTCATGTTATGGTTAGGTTTACCTTAATACTTTTGTTGTAGTTGCGGATCCTTGCAATAGAGGTTAATCATAAGTGGGATGCTTGTCCAAGTAAGGGCAGTACCCAAGCACCGGTCCACCCACATACCAAATTATCAAAGTACCGAACGCGAATCGTATGATCGTGATGAAACCTAGCTTGACGATAATTCCCATGTGTCCTCGGGAGCGCTTTTCTCTATATAAGAATTTGTCCAGGCTTGTCCTTTGCTACAAAAAGGATTGGGCCACCTTGCTGCACTTTATTTACTTTTGTTACTTGTTGCTCGTTACCAATTATCTTATCACAAAACTATCTGTTACCTATACTTTCAGTGCTTGCAGAGAATACCTTGCTGAAAATCGCTTATCATTTCCTTCTGCTCCTTGTTGGGTTCGACACTCTTACTTATCGAAAGGACTACGATAGATCCCCTATACTTGTGGGTCATCAATGCCCCAAGACAATACCTTCATTAACCATAAAGTGGCACTTTTCCCAATTCAGGACAAGGTTAGTTTCTTCACATCTCTGCAAAACTCGATCAAGGTTGCTCAAGCAATCATCAAAAGAGGATCCATAAACAGAGAAATCATCCATGAAAACTTCACAAATCTTTTCACAAAAGTCAGAGAATATAGCCATCATGCATCTTTGAAAGGTAGCAGGTGCATTACATAAACCAAAAGGCATACGTATATAAGCAAAGGTACCGAAAGGGCAAGTAAAAGTTATCTTTTCTTGATCATCAGCTGACACGGGTATTTGAGAGAAACCAGAGTAACCATCTAGAAAGCAAAAATGTGTATGTTTGGATAATCTTTATAGTATTTGATCAATGAAAGGCAAAGGGTAATGATCTTTTTTAGTAGCTTTATTTAATTTGCGGAAATCAATCACCATCCTATAACCTATAATAATTCTTTGCGGAATCAATTCATCTTTATCATTAGGAATGACAGTAATACCTCCCTTCTTAGGGACACAATGGACAGGGCTTACCCACTGACTATCAGCAACGGGCTAGATTATACCTGCTTCAAGGAGCTTTAATATTTCTTTTCTTGACACTTCTTTCATCTTAGGATTTAGCCATCGTTGGTGAGCAATAACTTGTTTGGCGTATTTTCCAAATTTATTTTTTGTTGACATAGAGTGGGACTGATGCCCTTAAGATCATCAAGAGTATATCCAATAGCAGCATGGTGCTTCTTCAGAGTTTTCAATAATTTCTCTTCTTCATGCTCTGAAAGGTTATCACTAATAATAACAGGGTATATCTTCTTTTCATCAAGATAAGCATATTTAAGAGTATCAGGCAATGGTTTAAGCTCAAACACGGGATCACCCTTACGTGGGGGAGGATCCCCTAGGATTTCGACAGGCAAGTTGTGTTTCAAAATAGGTCCCTGTTTAAAGAATACTTCATCTATTTCCCTTCTTTCATTCATATACATATCATTTTCATGGTCTAGCAAATATTGTTCTAAAGGATCACTTGGAGGCACGACAATACAAGAAAGACCAATAATTTCATATTTACTAGGCAATTTCTCATCACGGGGTTGTCAACTAAATTTAGCAAAATTAAACTCATTTGACATATCCCCTAAACCAACAGAAACAATATCCTTATTGCAGCCTATCTTAGCATTAACAGTATTCAAGAAGGGTCTACCAAATATAATGGGACAAAAGCTATCTTGTGGAGAACCAAGAACAAGAAAATTAGAAGGATATTTAAATTTCCCACACAAGACTTCAACATCTCTAACAATCCCAGCTGGTGAAATAGTATCTCTATTGGCAAGCTTAATTGTAACATCAATCTCTTCTATCTCAGCAGGTGCAATATCATGCATGATTTCTTGGTATAAGGAATGAGGTATTGCACTTGCACTAGCACCCATATCACATAAGCCATGATAACAATGATCTCCTATTTTAATGGAAATAACAAGCATGCCTACAACGGGTCTATGTTTATTTTTAGCATCAGGTCTAGCAATTCTAGCAGCTTCATTGCAGAAGTAAATAACATGCCCATTAGTATTATCGGCCAAGAGATCTTTAACCATAACAATTTTAGGTTCAACTTTAACTTTCTCAGGGGGTTTGTGTGTCATAATATTACTTTTGTTGACTACAGTTGAAGCTTTAGCATGATCCTGCATTCTAACAGGGAAAGGTGGCTTCTCAATATAAGCAGCAGGAACAACAGGATCATCATAAGTGATAGTCTTTTCTTCGACTTTAATAGGTGCAAATACTTTTACTTTAGTGGGAGGAGTATATTTAAACCATTTCTCCTTTCAGAGATCGACATGAGTAGCACAGGATACATAGAAAGAAGCTACTATCTCAGAGTCAAGTCCATATTTAGTGCTAAATTCACGGAAAGCATCGGTATCCATAAAAGATTTAACACAATCAAACTTAGGTGTTATACCTGACTCCTTACCTTCGTCGAGGTCCTAATCTTCATAGTTGCGTTTAATTCTTTCCAATAAATCCCATTTGAATCCAATGTCTTCATCATAAAAGATCCAGTACAAGAAGTATCGAGCATGGAGCGATTACTGAGAGAAAGCCGAGCATAAAAATTTTGAATAATCATTTCTCTTGAGAGCTCATGATTGGGGTGTGAATATAACATTGACTTAAGCCTCCCCCAAGCTTGAGCGATGCTTTCTCCTTTGCGAGGCCAAAAATTATATATAAAATTACGATCACGATGAACAAGATGCATAGGATAAAACTTCTGATGAAATTCCAATTTCAATCACTTGTAGTCCCATGATCCCATATCATCACATAGCCTATACCATGTCAATGCATCTCCCTTCAAAGATAAAGGGAAGAACTCGTTCTTGATAACATCATCAGGCATACCTGCAAGCTTAAACAATCCACAAACTTCATCCACATAGATTAAGTGTAAATCGGGATGCAATGTTCCATCTCCTACAAAAGGATTAGCTAGCAGTTTCTCTATCATAAACGAAGGAATTTCAAAGTAAACATTTTCAGTAGGTTCAGTAGGTTGAGGAGCAACTCTTTTCTCTACTGGTCGGGGTGAAGATACCCCGAACAAGCCCCACAAAGGATTATGTTCCATAGTAACAAGTGACAATAAATTTCAGCACACTATATACATTTTTCCTTACCAAATTCCACCTATCAAAGGCGCTTCACTCCCCGGCAACGGTGCCAGAAAAGAGTCTTGATGACCCACAAGTGTAGGGGATCTATCGTAGCCTTTTCGATACGTAAGAGTGTTGAACCCAATGAGGAGCAGAAGGAAATGATAAGCAATTTTCAGTAAGGTATTCTCTGCAAGCACTGAAATTATCGGTAACAGATAGTTTTGTGATAAGGTAATTTGTAACGAGTAGCAAGTAATAAAAGTAAATAAGGTGCAGAAAGATGGCCCAATCCTTTTTGTAGCAAAGGACAAGCCTGGACAAACTCTTATATGGAGGAAAGCGCTCCCGAGGACACATGGGAATTATCGTCAAGCTAGTTTTCATCACGTTCATATGATTCGCATTCTGTACTTTGATAATTTGATATGTGGGTGGACCGGTGCTTGGGTACTGTCCTTACTTGGACAAGCATCCCACTTATGATTAATCCCCATTGCAAGCATCCACAACTACAGCAGAAGTATTAAGGTAAAACTAACCATAGCATGAAACATATGGATCCAAATCAGCCCCTTACGAAGCAACGCATAAACTATGGTTTAAGCTTCTGTCACTCTAGCAACCCATCATCTACTTATTAATTCCCAATGCCTCCCTCTAGGCCCAAACAATGGTGAAGTGTCATGTAGTAAACGTTCACATGACACCACCAGAGGGATGACAACATACATCTCATCAAAATATCAAACGAATACCAAATTCACATGACTACTTATAGCAAGACTTCTCCCATGTCCTCAGGAACAAACGTAACTACTCAAAAAGCATATTCATGTTCATAATCAGAGGGGTATTAATATGCATAATGGATCTGAACATATGATCTTCCACCAAGTAAACCAACTAGCATCAACTACAAGGAGTAATCAACACTACTAGCAACCCACGGGTACCAATCTGAGATTTGGATACAAAGATTGGATACAAGAGATGAACTAGGGTTTGAGATGAGATGGTGCTGGTGAAGATGTTGATGGAGATTGACCCCCTCCTGATGAGAGGATCATTGGTGATGACGATGGTGATGATTTCCCCCTCCCGGGGGGAAGTTTCCCCGGTAGAACAGCTCTACCGGAGCCCTAGATTGGTTCCGCCAAGGTTTCGCCTCGTGGCAGCGGAGTTTCGTCCTGTGAGCTTGCTTATGATTTTTGCTCGGACGAAAGACCTCATGTAGCAGAAGATGGGCATCAGAGGGCCACCAGAGGGCCCACGAGGCAGGGGGCGTGCCCAGGGGGTAGGGCGCGCCCCCCACCCTCGAGGCCAGGGTGTGGGCCCCCTCTGGTGGATTCTTTCTCCACTATTTTTTATTAATTCCAAAAATGACTTCCGTGAAGTTTCAGGACTTTTCGAGCTGTGCATAATAGGTCTCTAATATTTGCTCCTTTTCCAGCCCAGAATTCCAGCTGCCGGCATTCTCCCTCTTCATGTAAACCTTGTAAAATAAGAGAGAATAGGCATACGTATTGTGACATAATGTGTAATAACAGCCCATAATGCAATAAATATCGATATAAAAGCATGATGCAAAATGGACATATCAAAGGGCGACGAACTCAGCCTCATCATCAATTAGACCAGACGGGTCAATTTCAGAGGCAAAAGTGTGCTTGCGAATCGGCGGGATTAAGTCCATCACTTTATATGAAGGAGTGGCCATCTTTTTATTTTCTGCATCAAAACCCGGCTGATACTTGGTGATATTGGTTTCTTCAGCAATGATGGTGGCATGAGGACAGATCACTTTCACACAGGCAGTAAAGTCTTCTTGGTCGAAGGGACTTCCATCTTCCTTAAAGCTGGGATACCCCCTGGCTACGTCCGCCGGGTCTAACTCCGGTACCCAGGCTTTGGAGCGGCTCAAAGCAGTTACGGCTTCGGCTCTTGCACAAGAACGCTTGACTTCCTGAAACCTGGCGGGTAAGATGGACAGCTTCTTCAAGACATCACTCAATAAGTTTGGTCCTTGGTTCGCTGGGGAGATAATAGCAAGAGCCCGCTGAGCTCCAGTATACAATTGCTCCACAAGAGTGTAAACCACCTTGAGCTTTACCAGATTATCTTGAGTCAGATTACTGCTCCAGGGACCTGTGAAGTTTTCCCAATGAGTTAAGTAGGCGGCTTACATTATGGTGACAAATATAGACTTTGAGTAAGTAATAAGGTGATTTACCAAAGATTGCAGAAACCATCTGAGACACATGGTTCTTTAAACCGGTGAGTTTAGCGGTAACTTCTTTCAGAGCTATTTCAGCACGCTGCATGAGGGCAGTCTTCTCATCGGCCCAAGCCTTTTTCTCTGCACTAAAACTGGTCTTCAGTTTCTCTGCTTCAGACACACTCAATTGGAGTTTGGATTTAGTTTTCTTTGTTTCAGTCTCCTGAGTCGACAGCCGGGTCTTGGCTTTAGACAATTGGGATTCCAGTTCTGCGGTTGCAGCCTGTATACAGAATAAGGTTGTTAGTTTCATGGCGGATTATAAAATCAAGTCCCAAGTTCTTTGCAAGAAAGACCACTTTGCACTTGGGGGCTAATGCATTTTGTTGTTTTTCCTACCAAAGGTAAGCCGGATATGTTATTGATGGCCTCAGCCAGCTCATAAAGATATCTGGTCTAAGTATTTGTCTCTTCCATATTGGCTACTAGGACCGGCTCATTCATTCTGATTAAATCGGCCCTTGGGGACTACACATGCAAATTGAAAAAACTATCAGCATTCAGTTTAGTTGTAAACAGGGAATCGAAAGGAGTCTAAGGCAAAAGCTTATAAGTCTATTAAAAGTCTACAGATCATTCACTCTTATCATACTCCGCAGACTTGGGGGCTACCATGGTACATAACTTATATAAACCAGAGAACATACCTCATATTTTTGGTACATTTGTTTGACCATTTCAATCTCTGAGTCACGGCTGGAGTTGACTTGGCTAAGATAGCCAGATAGTACTTCACCAATACTTAGATGGGCATAGTGGGAGACATCAAACCTCACTTTCTGCCTCTCCATGACTTCTTGCTTTGCGGAGTGTCTTGCCAGCACAGTCAGATTGCCCGGTTCAATGAATCTGGTACCAGTGATTAAAACAGAATTGTCGTAAGTCTCTGGCGGGTTAGCTGAGCTTGACGGTTCAATAGTGGATGGATTAAAAACGGTTTTGTCAACAGACGGCTCAGGAAGATCTGATTGAATGTTAATAGTAGGGTCTTCCGGTGCTTCAGTTTGTTCCGGGGCAAGAGTCGGTTGCGCCGATTCAGCGGCTTTTGGATCCTCAGCCAGTTTTGCCACCTTTTCTTTCTTGGGCTTTGCTTGACCACTAAGAAGAATTTGATGAGTCATTATAATGATACGGGCATAAAGGTGCAGAAGAAGGATAATTATCTTTACCCTGGGGCGGTCTTCAAAGCCGACAGCTGAGTTTGTGAAGAATCACCAGAGGAGGAACGAGCAATCTCCTGCAAAAGTGGAATTATAGTTGAGTGACTTATAAAAGTGACTCGTTCATCAGAGTTAAGATGTAAAAGAACCTCATTTTGGCATTTCCAAGGAGTTTTCGGTAAGCCGGAGGGTAACTCATCGTCTCCACTGGTCCAGGTCTGATGGCGGCTCTCATGTTGCTGTTGTTTCAAAAGAAAATGAGGATCTAAATAAGCCAAAGGGTGTGAAAACCTTACTTTTCGGGTTACCCACCGAAGTTTCTGCCTTGGTAAAGGTTTTGAGTCGGAGGAAATAATAGTTAGCTCTTCTTTAACTGCTTGGCTAGCCCCCGTGTCCTCCTGATAATAGTCAGTGTCAATAAGGTTGTTAAAAAGCAGGCTAAGAGAGTCAAGGGCTACCTCCGACTCAGAGATGTCATCCAATTTGAATAAGTCAGAAGCAGTTGTTTTCTTAGATTTTCTGGCGGTTTTGTTGGCGGCTATTGCAGCTGCTCTAGCTTTTTTAGCAGCCTCATGATCATATTTGGCCTTCCAAAAGTTAGACTTAGCCTGTAGAAAAATAGCATGTTGAAACTCATGCAAATACTTAATTGTTGAGGAAAAAGGAGTCAAGGGGATTTAGCTCTGGTGCCGGGTTGAACTTGTAGAAAGGATTCCACCCTACTTTGCTGCAGTCTTCATATTTGCTATTGACGAGGGTGGTCGCCATTTCAACAATGGCTTCTTTGGTTAGACGTAGGGAGCTATGATGTAATGGATCGTCTGTTCCTCCGGTATAGTTGCACATCAAGGCAGATCGGCGGCTCAGAGGGATGATCTGCCATGCGATCCAATAGCGGATCAAGTCAACTCTAGTTAAGTCATTTCCCAGCAAGGCTTGAACCCTTTTGATTGTTGGGATAAGTTTCTTGCATTCAGTGGCAGAAAGTTTATCAGGGAGTGAATATTTAGCGTCAAGACGCTCAACGCGATAACCCGGCATTAGTTTTTCATCAGCCAGGGACGTATCTTTGCAATAGAACCAGGTTTGGTTCCAATCCTTGGGATGGCTTGGCAAGACTACTAGAGGAAAGACAGCATCCCGTCTGCGCTGAATCGAAATCCCGCCAAGTTCCAAGATGGGGCCGTTGGTGTACTCATTCTGGCGGTTCAAATAGAAGTATTCTCTAAAGGGTTCAACAGTAGGTTCTTCTTGAAGATAAACCTCGCAGAAAACTTGGAAGTTACAGATGTTTGATATGGAATTGGGTCCAATGTCTTGCAGATGAAGCTTGAAAAAGTGCAGAACATCTCTAAAGAATTTTGAGCCGGGCAGCGAAAAACCCCGGTTCATATGATTAGTGAAGACGATGATTTCACCATCCTTTGGCTGAGGTCTTTCTTCGGCCGAGTTAGGGGTGTGGTAAGACATGGTACTCTTCTCTGGTAAATATCCGACAGTGACAAAATCCTTTAGAGTATCTTCAGTGACTGTGTAAGTGACCCAGTTGCAAACTGTCGTCGTCTTCGGCGGCATGGTGAAAAGACAATCTAAAAGGAAGTAATTTGCCGCCTCAAATTAATTGGTGGAATTACAAGCTAATGACTGCAGTATAGATGTATAATGGCGGCTTAAATAAGGGCTAATGGTATATGAAGGAAAAAATAAGCCGGCATGGTAAGCCGCCATGAATAAAGATACTCAAGAGTTGCCAACAACGAAAAGTTGGCTAAGTACTAAGATAAACAAGTTTCACAGGCTGCAACTATTATTTTGGATCAAAGGTTGTTCAGGAAAGGGAAAATAAATCTAGACCTAAAAATCAGTACAGATGAGTTCATGAGCTTGCACAAGATTTTTCTTCTAGAAAAGGGGATCTACTGATATCAAAGGTAGAAATAAAATAACTACTGCATTGGTTTAATGTCGTTTTCAGATCAAAGAAGCTCGTCATGCAGCCTGGAAGATGAACTACGACTAACTATGAAGAACACAGAGAAGCTCGCAAACCCTAATGCGGATCTAAGGTATGAGAAGGCAGAAACTTACAGCTGCAGATCTGCTGCGGAGGGTCGCCGCCGTTATCTGGATCGACTCAGGTTGATGCAGCGGCCGAGGTTGATAAAGACGAGATGCTCTGCAGCGGCGGTGGAGCTCGAGCGGTAGAAGGGTTGCGAGAGAAAGAAGGAAGAAGGAGGAAAATGGGAGATGGATTTCGGATCCTATTTATAAGGAGACAGGGAACAGGCAGGTGCGAAATACGAGGAGGCCGAAAATATGGTCATTCAGCTACCAGGACGCCTCGATTCTTGGGATAATCGTTAAGATGAAGATCCGTTGAGATATGATAGATGAAGTGTGAAGTAATGGCAGATGATGTCATGGCGGGTTACAAATTTTCGCACAATAAAGAGCAGAAGATTTCTTATAAGTGTTGAAGATTGACATGAACCAGTTCAAATCAATCTGGGGCCTAATGTTGGGGATATAACTATTAGGTATGACCCGCCCAAGAGGGGCCGGGTTATACCTATGGCGATTCATGAAGCCCAAGATAGCTCTGGAAGATGGCGGTTCAGTTAAGGGCCCAAGACTCAGAGGTGACTCAAGGCCCGTAGAGATAAACCGCCATGTATGCATAACTTGTATTGTAAGGCATGAATAGTTAGAGACCGAGCCAGACACTGTTTATGAGCCAGCCAGGATTCTATGAGCCACCGGGTGTCAGCCTCTGTATATAAAGGGACGACCCGGCGGCAGTTCAGGGAAAGAAACAACAGATCGAGAGCCAGGTTAAGCGTATTCGCTCCCTGGTCATCGAAACCCTAGCAATACCACCTCAAACTGGATTAGGCCTTTACCTTCACCACAAGGGACCGAACCAGTATAAACTCCTCGTGTCATTTGTCCCATTTAACCCCTTTAAGCTTCCTAGTTGCAATGGCTCCATTATTAAGTCCTTTCACTAGGACACCTGCGTCGCTATCATAGTCACAGAGTTAAGACCCGGGCGTTTCAAGAAGGCGATTTGGTGCTCCAACTGATCCAAGATCAAACAGTTATGCACAAGTTATCCCCACCTTCTATTGGGGTTGTCACCCACCTGGCTATTTAATTTATAAGTTGCCAGTACAAATATTGATTGGTTTCCCATAGATGAACAAGGTCTTCAAGAGAAAACAAGAGAAGTGGTGCAAATCATATGTTTGGCTCAGTTTAAACATGCATCACAATACTTCTGACAAGCAGTTTTGATAAACAAGCACGATGGCATGACAAGGAGGATCATTGCTTCAAAAGACTACTCTATTACAAGGCTCTCAAATAAGCCCAGACGATCTTTAGATCAAAGTGTTCTTTGGAGCTGTAACCCGGCCTGATAAGCCGCCTAGCTTATGTTGATTATAAGTTAATTTTCTTCCTGGCGCCTTGAAGGTTCTGCATCATCCTACACCGCCTCTTCGTCATCGACCATCTGAAGGTCAGCTGATGTCCAGTCGATGCCAGTTAAGGCCTCAAATATGGCTTCATCGTTTATAATTGGGGACGGATCAATGTCAGGGGCAAAAGTATGCTTACACGTTGGAGGAGTGAGATCCACGACATCTTGAGTCGGCGCTTTGATTTTAGCATTCTCCATATTGTAAGCTGGCTGGTACTTGGACAACTCAATTTCCTCCGCTAGTTTGCATGCTAAGGGACGTATTTATTTCACGCACCTAGCAAAGTCAGCTTGATCAAAAGGAGACCCGTCTTCCTTCAATCCTGGACAGCCGGTGGCCATTTCTTCCGGGTCTAATTCTGCTTGCCATGCCTTGGCTCGACTGAGCACTGAAATAGCACCAGAGCGGGTGGCTGGCAGTTTCATCTGTTTAGCTTGTTTGGTCAATATTGATAATTGTTCTAGCACTGTCCTGATGAGAGTCGGCGGCGGCTTCCCATTGGAAATAGCAACAAGAGCCCGTTGAGTGCCTGTATATAGCTGCTCAACCAAGGAGTACACAACTTTCAGCTTAAAGAGCATATCCTGGACAAGGTTAGAGCTTCTGGGGCCTGCTAGGCAAGCATACATGTAAGTCACCCGGAGAGTTAGAAATAAAACATTATGAAGGGCTAATAGTAACGCGCTGCTTACCAAAGATAGTGGTTGTCATCTGCGAAATACGCCACTTTAAACCAGACAGCTCTTCAGTAGTGGTCTTTAAGGAGGATTCAGCGGCCTCTGCCCTTTGTAGTAATGTGGTTCTCTCTTTTTCCCAGGCGGCTCTCTCTGTCGAAAAGTTGGCCTTGAGCTTTTCGTTCTCGTCCAAGCTAAGTTTCAACTTGGTCTCAACTTGGAGAGTTTCAGACTCCTGGTGCTTGAGCATTTTTCTTAACTCGCCCAATTATGAGTCATTGTAACTTAAGGTGTCCTGCAAATGAGAATTGATGGCCATAAATACATTTCAACATGGATATAAGTTGGGTGGAAATAAGTATATAAGTCCCAAGCACATTGCAAGCAATATGCTTGGCACTTGGGGCTAATGAGTGACGAAGTTCTTCTCAAATTAAATATAGAAGACTCGGCTTATCTTTCACAGATGAGCCGGCCCTCGAGGGCTATGGAAAGATTCTTTTTACAAGTATATCATCAAAGACCCGACTCATCTTTATAAGATAAGCCAGCACTTGAGGTCTATGAGTTGAAGCTCTATTGTGGATATAATATAGAAGACCCGACTCATCCTTGCATGGTAAGCCGCCCCTTGAGGGTTTTGAGAGGTTCTTTCGCAGATGAATATTGACAATAGCATGGCTCATATTACTTATATAAGCCGGTTCTTGGGGCCTATGACCTAAGTTTCTAATCACATGTTGCTAAAAGTCTTAAGCATACTCATCAGTTTTCCTATGATTAAGACTTGGGGGGCTGGATAAGTATATACATACAGAAGTTAAAGGAAGGGATGATTTCATACCTCATATTTCTGTCTCATCATATTGACCAAATTGGCCTCCGGGTCACGACTTGTGTGAAGACAGCTCAGATAGCCAGAATACAGCTCACCAACATTCAGTTTGGAATAGCTCTCAAGGTCAAGCTTGGGCTTGTTTTCTTCTGATAAATGTGTCTCATCCTTGGTGGAATGTCTGGCAAGCACTATGGAGACTCCGGACGGCCTATAAACTGATCCAGTGATAGTCACCTCTCTAGTATGGTCATAGGCAGGAGTTTTGTCACATCGCTTGACAGGAGAAGATGGCTTATGGCTCAGTGAGTCATGGTTGGTCGCCGGGTCGTCATGGATGTTTGTGGCTGGGTCAGAATTGGCAGGATCGGTTTGAGGAGGCGGGTCATCTCTCTAACTCTTTGGATCTTCAGGATTTTGGAGTTGAGCTTCATCAGCTTTTGGCGCTTGTTTTTCTGGCTCAACAGTTTCAAGAGTTTTTGAGGGGCCGGCTTTGTGACTTTTACCCGTTTTCGCCTTAGCCCTATTACAAAAGTGATCCAGCCTGATGAGTATGAAATGACAAGTGATTCATTCAACAAAGTATTAATACTTACGCCGGGTTAACCACAAATATGGGGAGCTGTGTTCCGGTTGAGTCGCCAGATGAATGAGATGTGTCCTGATATGCCGAGTCAGAAGGGTTAAGAGGTTGTCGTATGAGGCCAACTCGTGAAGGGATAAAGTAGGGCTATAAGACACCTCATGACGGCTTTTGCGAGCAGCAGGTGTGTTGGGTAAGCCGGCTACAAGCTCTTCTTGGCCGCTTCTCTGAGTGTTGCGCCTGGACTCATGTTGTTGTTTCTTCAAAAGAAAGTTTGGGTCCAAGTAAGCGAGAGGATGGGAAAATCTTACTTTCCTGATGACCCGCCATCTTTTCTCTCTTGGTAAGGGTTCTGAGTCAGAGGAGACAGGAATTACCACGGCGATGTCAGCTTGGCTGGTTTCCGCTTCATCCTGAGGTGAATCAGCATCAATAAGTTGCATAAAAAGAATACCAAGTGAATCAAGTTCTACCTCTGACTCATCCAGTTCAAGTTGTTCTTGCGTTGTTGGCTTCTTAGGACGACCCGGGCCATGAACCCTTTTGACTGGGCCAGTAGTGGTTGGAAGTTTCTTCTTCCAAAAGGTAGAGTCGGCCTGGTTATGCATGAACAATAAGGTTAAAGCTGGATATTTAAGATATTGACAAGCAAGCAAGGTTTATGCAAGATACTTACAGCCGGCGGCGGGTTAAGAGTGCAAAATGGAGTTAGGCCCGTCTTGCTGCAATTGGCTAATGACTCGCAACAGAGCATTTTAACAGTATCAATGATTTCTTTTTCACTCAACTATGTGGGGTTGAAGTGCAGTGGATGTTTAGTGTCACCAGTGTATTCGCACATTAAGCCGGGGCGGCGGCTTAAAGGTAAAATTCGCCACAAAACCCAATAGTGAACCAGATCAACTCCAGTTAAGCCATTGGCAATCAAGGCCCGAACCTTTGGAAAGGTGGAAGCGTAAAGACTACGTTCTGCGGCGGTCAATCGGCCTGGAAGTGGGCCGCTCGTGGTGACCAGGTTAGGGGATTTTTCTCCTTCTAGAGAGGTATCTTTGTAGTAGAACCAGGTAAAATTCCAGTCTTTGGGATGACTTGGCAGGGTGGCTAACGGGAAGGTTACATCCCTCCGTCTTTGAATAGAAATGCCTCCAAGCATGAGACTAAGCCCGTCGGTCATTTCAGTCCGGCGATTGATATAGTAATAATCTTTGAACAGATCAATGGAGGGTTCTTCACCAAGATATAACTCGGAGAAAACTTGAAAGTTGCATATATTGGAGACATAACTGGGGCCAATATCTTGTGGATGAAGGTTGTAAAAATACAGAACGTCTCGGATGAATTTTGAGCAGGTGGCGAAAAACCACAGAGCAGATGATCTATAAAAACTACAACTTCGCCCTCTTGAGGTTGAGGGGCGCATTCAGATCCTGGAATCCGCCAATGGATGATTTCCTTGGCGGCTAAAATGCCCATGGTCACATAGTCCTTGAGGATGTCTTCGGTGACTCTGGAAGGGATCCAATCGCAAGTCGTGGGTGCCTTTGTCATGATGAGCCAGAAGTAATGGGTTGTAGTCAGGAAATAAAATACGGCGGGTTAAATATTGCAATACGGAGCCATGCATAAGGATATAAGGTTGTCATGAAGTGAGAAGATATTATGAGCCGCCCTATTTTCAAAGAGTAAGGCGAGTTATAATTGATTAAATTATAGTAGTTCCAATGGTAAATAATTTAAACCGGCCCAAACCTAGCGGGTCACAAGGGTATTGTGTGAGCCGCCCGTACAAAGCATGGCGGGTCAGCGGCTAAGGAATCTAGAATTGCTGAAATTTCTGCTAAGTGTGATGCAAACAGATTTTGTCGCCTGCGGCTATATTTACGGATCTACGGTAGTTTGGAAAAGGAAAATAAAAGCTAGACCTAAAAGGCAACACTGGAAGAACTAACGAGTTGAGCATTGGCTCATAGGAAGATGAGATCTATCCGGGATGTGAGTGAAGGGCTAGAAACTACTGGCGCATTATTCCTTCTGAGTCTTTGATTTGGACTAAGTGTTCTCAACAACATATGGATGAGCTGGATTGAAACTACAAAGAACTCCGACGAACCCTATGAACAGGATCGATCTAATGGGAATCTAGGGCAAGAAAAGAACTTTACCTGGATATTGGACTGAGGAGCGGGGGTGCGCTACCGTTATCTGGTCCGGTCAGGTTGATGCAGCGGCCTGTGTTGAAGTTGCTAGTGAGGAACGGCGGCGGTGGAGCTATGGTCACGATGGCAGCGCGAGGAAGACGAAGAAGAAGGAGGGCTGGCGGTAAAAGTGAAAAATGAACCCCCCCCCTTGCACCTATTTATAAGGAAAAGTGAAACGTTAAATGGCAGGTGCGGAAATCAAGGAGGCATCATCATTATTTTAACAGCGGGGGCGCCTCGATTCTCGGAATGGCTAATTAATACAAAGATCCATTATGATCGATAGCTAGGTCAAGCATAATCGCTCCCTTGTAATCGAAACTCAAACAATACAACTAGAAACAGGACGTAGATTTTACCTCGTTGTGAGGGGCCGAACCTGGGTAAACTCTTGTGTCCTTTGTCCCGCTCAACCCCTTTGAGCTAACCTACATTGCGATGGCTCCACACCTAAGTCCTTTCACAAGGGCATCTGCCGTGACAAAACCACGACAGTTGGTCTTGTTTGAATTCAAATTGAATTAAGTTTAAATGAGTTTTGAGTTTGATTTTAATCTAAGTCTAAATTTTAAAAGATAGTTCAACTTCAAATGAATTCATATTTGATTAAGATTGGTTCATTAATTCATTAGTAAAAGGTTTCATAATTTGAGTTAAGTAAATAAATTATAAGCCCTATTTAAGTTTAAACTAAATGCAAATTAAGTTTGAATTCCAAAAGTCAAATATGATCTTAAATTAATTACTAAAGTTTAATCAAAGTTAATGATTATAATGTAGAAAGATTTATTCAAATTATGTCAATGGTTTAAAAGTTATAACAGATCTAAGTTTGAATTTAGTTCGAATTAAAGCCTCTGTTGGGCTATATTTAAATTCAGATTTTTGAATTATTCAAATTGAATTACAGGGAGCTAAGTGGAAACTATAAACTATTATGATTAATCCACAGTAAATATTATTTAAATTGGATTTATAATTTGCTAATTAGACCCTAAATTTTAAATTATTCAAATATGAAATTTTATTGTTCCAGGTGAAATGTTTATTCCTAAAGGTCATTTTGCAAAAGTTCACCTAATTTTGACTTACAGGTATGAAGTTATGATGGTTTGAAGTTGCAAGGTTTTTTTTTGTAAAAGTTATAATGGTAAAACTGATTTAATCAAATTTAAATTAAACACGTGGCAGCTTCTGGTTGGCTGATACTGTTTTGGTTGGGATTTAATGTGGGGTGTATGATTTAAGTGGATCTCGACGACTGAGATCTATGGGTATTGTTTTGAATAAGTGAAGGTGTGATGTGCGCTGGATCTAGAATGGACAGATACGATTAGATTGGGAGCTCACCATGGTGGCTAGGTCATTGGAGTTCCGCTAAAAAAAGCAAGCACATCAATGCTAGCTTGGGTGTGGTCGATTCCGATGATACAGAGGGCTCTAGTGATGGCGAAGGGTACAAATGATGATCAGCTCATCGTCGTGAAGCTTCTCGTGATGTCGGTTGGCCCGGAGGACAACAAGGATGGTCCATAGAGCTCACCGGAGTTGGCAAGGGTGGCGGGAAGCTTTGGGAGTGGACGACGAGCTACTAAATCGGCGTCTCTGGATGTGCACATTGGACAGGAGGTGCACGTGAATGTGACGAACAAGGGGGACAAGATGGGGTGGTCAATTACCTATGAGTTCACCTAAGTTGAGATCACGGAGGCGACAGGCTTCGGTTGTTGGAAAACTAGGGGTTTCGGGAAACACAACTCGAGATGAGGATGTCTAGGAGATGCGCATGGGTGTGGTGGAGCTAGCGGTGGCAGTGGCTTGGCTTGGGGTACGCTATTGGACGTCGACTCTAGGGCAATGGCAGACGAGAGGGAGTCATCGCGCGGTGTGCTACCTCTTGAGCACTGCGTTGGTTTTCCCTGAAGAGGAAGGGGTGATGCAGCAAAGTAGCGTAAGTATTTCCCCCAGTTTTTGAGAACCAGGGTATCAATCCAGTAGGAGGCTACGCGTGAGTCCCTCGTACCTGCACAAAACAAATAAATCCTCGCAACCAATGCGATAAGGGGTTGTCAATCCCTACACGGCCACTTACGAGAGTGAGATCTGATAGATATGATAAGATAATATTTTTGGTATTTTTATGATAAAGATGCAAAGTAAAATAAAAGCAAAGGAAATTACTAAGTATTGGAAGATTAATATGATGAAGATAGACCCGGGGGCCATAGGTTTCACTACTGGCTTCTCTCAAGAGCATAGGTATTCTACGGTGGGTGAACGCATCACTGTTGAGAAATTGACATAATTGAGCATAGTTATGAGAATATCTAGGTATGATCATGTATATAGGCATCACGTCCGAGACAAGTAGACCGACTTCTACCTGCATCTACTGCTATTACCCCACTCATCGACCGCTATCTAGCATGCATCTAGAGTATTAAGTTAATAAAAACAGAGTAACGCCTTAAGCAAGATGACATGATGTAGAGGGATAAACTCATGCAATATGATGAAAATCCCATCTTGTTATCCTCGATGGCAACAATACAATACGTGCCTTGTTGCCCCTACTGTCACTGGGAAAGGACACCGCAAGATTGAACCCAAAGCTAAGCACTTCTCCCATTGCAAGAAAGATCAATCTAGTAGGCCAAACCAAACTGATAATTTGAAGAGACTTGCAAAGATAACCAATCATACATAAAAGAATTTAGAGAAGATTCAAATATTGTTCATAGATAGACTTGATCATAAACCCACAATTCATCGGTCTCAACAAACACAACGCAAAAATAAGATTACATCGAATAGATCTCCACAAGAGAGGGGGAGAACATTGTATTGAGATCCAAAAAGAGAGAAGAAGCCATCTAGCTAATAACTATGGACCCGTAGGTCTGAGGTAAACTACTCACACTTCATCGGAGGGGCTATGGTGATGATGTAGAATCCCTCCGTGATCGATGCCCCTTTGGCGGAGCTCTGGAACAGGCCCCAAGATGAGATCTCGTGGATACAGAAAGTTGTGGTGGTGGAATTAGGGTTTTGGCTCCGTATCGGATCGTTTTGGGGTACGTAGGTATATATATAGGAGGAAGGAGTACGTCGGTGGAGCAACAGGGGGCCCACGAGGGTGGAGGGCGTGCCTGGGGGGGTTGGCACGCCCCCTACCTCGTGGCCTCCTCTTTTGTTTCTTGATGTAGGGTCCAAGTCTCTCGGGTCTTGTTCGTTGAGAAAATCACGTTCC
Source organism: Triticum dicoccoides (assembly GCF_002162155.2). NCBI lineage: Eukaryota > Viridiplantae > Streptophyta > Magnoliopsida > Poales > Poaceae > Triticum > Triticum dicoccoides. Next base: position 485,753,497 of record NC_041388.1, read on the forward strand.
CGAAGGTTTCATTCCGTTTGGACTCCGTTTGATATTCCTTTTCTTCGAAACCCTAAAATAGGCAAAAAAAACAGCAATTCTGGGCAGGGCCTCCGGTTAATAGGTTAGTCCCAAAAATAATATAAAAGTGGATAATAAAGCCCAATAACGTCCAAAACAGTAGATAATATAGCATGGAGCAATCAAAAATTATAGATACGTTGGAGACGTATCAAGCATCCCCAAGCTTAATTCCTGCTCGTCTCCGAGTAGGTAAATGATAAAAACAGAATTTTTGATGCGGAGTGCTACTTAGCATAATTTTAATGTAATTCTTCTTAATTGTGGTATGAATATTCAGATCCGAAAGATTCAAGATAAAAGTTTAATATTGACATAAAAATAATAATACTTCAAGCATACTAACAAAGCAATCATGTCTTCTCAAAATAACATGGCCAAAGAAAGTTATCCCTACAAAATCATATAGTCTGGCTATGCTCTATCTTCATCACACAAAGTATTTAAATCATGCACAACCCCGATGACAAGCCAAGCAATTGTTTCATACTTTTGACATTCTCAAACTTTTTCAATCTTCACGCAATACATGAGCGTGAGCCATGGATATAGCACTATAAGTGGAATAGAACGGTGGTTGTGGAGAAGACAAAAAGTGAGAAGATAGTCTCACATCAACTAGGCGTATCAACGGGCTATGGAGATGCCCATCAGTAGATATCAATGTGAGTGAGTAGGGATTGCCATGCAACGGATGCACTAGAGCTATAAGTATATGAAAGCTCAACAAAAGAAACTAAGTGGGTGTGCATCCAACTTGCTTGCTCATGAAGACCTAGGGCATTTTGAGGAAGCCCATCATTGGAATATACAAGCCAAGTTCTATAATGAAAAATTCCCACTAGTATATGAAAGTGATAACATAGGAGACTCTCTATCATGAATATTACGGTGCTACTTTGAAGCACAAGTGTGGTAAAAGGATAGTAACATTGTCCCTTCTCTCTTTTTCTCTCATTTTTTTTATTTGGGCCTTTTCTCTTCTTCTTTTTTGGCCTCTTTTCTTTCTCTTTTTTTATTTTTCGTCTGGAGTCTCATCCCGACTTGTGGGGGAATCATAGTCTCCATCATTCTTTCCTCACTGGGACAATGCTCTAATAATGATGATCATCACACTTTTATTTTCTTACAACTCAGCAATTACAACTCGATACTTAGAACAAAATATGACTCTATATGAATGCCTCCGGCGGTGTACCGGGATATGCAATGAATCAAGAGTGACATGTATGAAAGAATTATGAATGGTGGCTTTGCCACAAATACAAAGTCAACTAGATGATCATGCTAAGCAATATGACAATGATGGAGCATGTCATAATAAAAGGAACAGTGGAAAGTTGCATGGCAATATATCTTGGAATGGCTATGTAAATGCCATAATAGGTAGGTATGGTGGCTATTTTGAGGAAGGTATATGGTGGGTGTATAATACCGGCGAAAGGTGCGCGGTATTAGAGAGGCTAGCAATGGTGGAAGGGTGAGAGTGCGTCTAATCCATGGACTCAACATTAGTCATAAAGAACTCATATACTTATTGCAAAAATTAACAAGTTATCAAAGCAAAGTATTACGCGGATGCTCCTAGGGGGTATAGATTGGTAGTAAAAGACCATCGCTCGTCCCCGACCGCCACTCATAAGGAAGACAATCAAAAAATAAATCATGCTCTGACTTCATCACATAACGGTTCACCATACATGCATGCTACGGGAATCACAAACCTTAACACAAGTATTTCTCAAATTCACAACTACTCAACTAGCATGACTCTAATATCACCATCTTCATATCTCAAAACAATTATCAAGCATCAAACTTCTCATAGCATTCAACACACTCATAAGAAAGTTTTTACTATTCTTGAATACCAAGCATATTAGGATTATTTAAGCAAATTACCGTGCTACTTAAGACTCAAAATAATCTAAGTGAAGCATGAGAGATCAATAGTTTCTATAAAACAAATCCACCACCGTGCTCTAAAAGATATAAGTGAAGTACTAGAGCAAAACTATATAACTCAAAAGATATAAGCGAAGAACATAGAGTATTCTAACAAATTCCAAATCATATATGGCTCTCTCAAAAGGTGTGTACAGCAAGGATGATTATGGTAAACTAAAAAATAAAGACTCAAATAATACAAGACGCTCCAAGCAAAACACATATCATGTGGTGAATAAAAATATAGCTCCAAGTAAAGTTATCGATAGAAGTAGACAAAAAGAGGGGATGCCTTCCGGGGCATCCCCAAGCTTTGGATTTTAGGTGTCCTTAGATTATCTTGGGGGTGTCATGGGCATCCCCAAGCTTAGGTTCTTGCCACTCCTTGTTCCATAATCCATCAAATCTTTACCCAAAACTTGAAAACTTCACAACACAAAACTTAAAGTAGAAAATCTTGTGAGCTCCGTTAGCGAAAGAAAACAAAAGACCACTTCAAAGTACTGTAATGAACTCATTCTTTATTTATATTGGTGTTAAACCTATTTTATTCCAACTTCTCTGTGGTTTATAAACTATTTTACTAGCCATAGATTCATCAAAATAAGCAAACAACACACGAAAAACAGAATCAGTCAAAAACAGAACAGTCTGTAGTAATCTGTAGCTAGCGCAAGATCTGGAACCCCAAAAATTCTAAAATAAATTGCTTGACGTGAGGAATTTATCTATTAATCATCTGCAAAAATAATTAACTAAATAGCACTTTCCAAATAAAAATGGCAGCAGTTCTCATGAGCGCTAAAGTTTCTGTTTTTTACAGCAAGATATCAAGACTTTCCCCAAGTCTTCACAACGGTTCTACTTGGCACAAACACTAATTAAACACAAAAACACAACCTAAACAGAGTATAGATAAATTATTTATTAATAAACAGGAGCAAAAATCAAGGAATAAAAATAAAATTGGGTTGCCTCCCAACAAGCGCTATCGTTTAACGCCCCTAGCTAGGCATAAAAAGCAAGGATAGATATAGGTATTGCCATCTTTGGTAGGCAATCCATAAGTGGATCTCATAATAGATTCATAAGGTAATTTAATTTTATTTCTAGGACAGTGTTCCATGCCTTTCCTTAATGGAAATTGGAATCTAATATTTCCTTCCTTCATATCAATAATTGCACCAGTCGTTCTAAGGAAAGGTCTACCAAGAATAATAGGACATGAAGGATTGCAATCTATGTCAAGAACAATAAAATCTACGGGCACATAATTCCTATTTTCAACAATAAGAACATCATTAATTCTTCCCATAGGTTTCTTAATAGTGGAATCCGCAAGGTGCAAGTTTATAGAGCAATCATCAAAATCACGGAAACCTAACAAATCACACAAAGTCTTTGGAATCATGGAAACACTAGCACCCAAATCACATAAAGCATAGAACTCATGATCTTTAATCTTAATTTTAATAGTTGGTTCCCACTCATCATAAAGTTTTCTAGGGATAGAAACTTCCAATTCAAGTTTTTCTTCATAAGATTGCATCAAGGCATCAACTATATGTTTAGTGAACGCTTTATTTTGACTATAAGCATGAGGAGAATTTAGCACGGATTGCAACAAGGAAATACAGTCAATCAAAGAGCAATTTTCATAATTAAATTCCTTGAAATCCAAAATAGTGGGTTTAGCAACATCTGGGGTTTTAGTTTCTTCTATCGCACGCACCTTTTTATTAGTAGATCTTTCAGTATGCCATTGAGAATAATTAACCATAATATTATCTAGAATTTTAGTAGCTTCTCCTAAAGTGATTTCCATAAAAGTGCCTCCCGCGGCCGAATCTAAAAGATTCTAGAAGAAAAATTCAATCCGGCATAAAAATTTTGTATAATCATCCACAAATTCAAACCATGAGTAGGGCAATTACGTATCATTAATTTCATCCTCTCCCAAGCTTGTGCAACATGTTCATGATCAAGTTGCTTAAAATTCATAATATCATTTCTAAGGGAGATGATCTTAGCGGGAGGAAAATACTTAGAGATAAAAGCATCTTTGCACTTATTCCATGAATCAATACTATTTTTAGGCAAAGACGAAAACCAAAACTTAGCACGATCTCTAAGCGAAAAAGGAAATAGCTTCAATTTAACAATATCGTTGTCCACATCTTTCTTCTTTTGCATATCACATAAATCAACGAAGCTATTTAGATGGGTAGCGGCATCTTCACTGGGAAGGCCGGAAAACAGATCTTTCATGACAAGATTCAGCAAAGCAGTATTAATCTCACAAGATTCAGCATCGGTAAGAGGAGCAATCGGAGTGCTAATAAAATCATTGTTATTGGTATTGGTAAAGTCACACAATTTAGTGTTATCTTGAGCCATCGTGACAAGCAAGCAAACTAACACACAAGCAAACAAAAAGCAAGCGGGCAAAAATAGGCAAATGGAGAAGGAGAGGGAGGATAGAGAGAGAGAGGGCGAATAAAACGGCCAGGGTGAAGTGGGGGAGAGGAAAACGAGAGGCAAATGGAAAATAATGTAATGCGGGAGATAGGGATTGTGATGGGTACTTGGTATATTGACTTTTGCGTAGACTCCCCGGCAACGGCGCCAGAAATCCTTCTTGCTACCTCTTGAGCACTACGTTGGTTTTCCCCGAAGAGGAAGGAATGATGCAGCAAAGTAGCGTAAGTATTTCCCTCAATTTTTGAGAACCAAGATATCAATCCAGTAGGAGGCTACGCGCGAGTCCCTCGTACCTGCACAAAACAAATAAATCCTCACAACCAACACGATAAGGGGTTGTCAATCCCTACATGGCCACTTACGAGAGTGAGATCTGATAGATATGGTAAGATAATATTTTTGGTATTTTTATGATAAAGATGCAAAGTAAAATAAAAGCAAAATAAAAAAGCAAAGGAAATTACTAAGTATTGGAAGATTAATATGATGAAGATAGACCCGGGGGCCATAGGTTTCACTAGTGGCTTCTCTCAAGAGCATAGGTATTCTACGGTGGGTGAACGAATCACTGTTGAGCAATTGACAAAATTGAGCATAGTTATGAGAATATCTAGGTATGATCATGTATATAGGCATCACGTCCAAGACAAGTAGACCGACTCCTGCCTGCATCTACTACTATTACTCCACTCATCGACCGCTATCTAGCATGCATCTAGAGTATTAAGTTAATAAAAACAGAGTAACACCTTAAGCAAGATGACATGATGTAGAGGGATAAACTCATGCAATATGATGAAAACCCCATCTTGTTATCCTGGATGGCAACAATACAATACGTGCCTTGCTGCCCCTACTGTCACTGGGAAAGGACACCGCAAGATTGAACCCAAAGCTAAGCACTTCTCCCATTGCAAGAAAGATCAATCTAGTAGGCCAAACCAAACTGATAATTCGAAGAGACTTGCAAAGATAACCAATCATACATAAAAGAATTCTGAGAAGATTCAAATATTGTTCATAGATAGACTTGATCATAAACTCACAATTCATCAGTCTCAACAAACACACCGCAATAAGAAGATTACATCAAATAGATCTCCACAAGAGAGGGGGAGAACATTGTATTGAGATCCAAAAAGAGAGAAGAAGCCATCTAGCTAATAAATATGGACCCGTAGGTCTGAGGTAAACTACTCACACTTCATCGGAGGGGCTATGGTGATGATGTAGAAGCCCTCCATGATCGATGCCCCCTCCGGCGGAGCTCTGGAACAGGCCCCAAGATGGGATCTCGTGGATACAGAAAGTTGCGGCGGTGGAATTAGGGTTTTGGCTCCGTATCTGGTCGTTTGGGGGTACGTAGGTATATATAGGAGGAAGGAGTACGTCGGTGGAGCAACAGGGGGCCCACGAGGGTGGAGGGCACGCCTGGGGGGTAGGCGCGCCACCTACCTCGTGGCCTCCTCTTTTGTTTCTTGACATAGGGTCCAAGTCTCCCGGGTCTTGTTCGTTGAGAAAATCACGTTCCCGATGGTTTCATTCCGTTTGGACTCCGTTTGATAATCCTTTTCTTCGAAACCCGCCAAAAAACAGCAATTCTGGGTTGGGCCTCCGGTTAATAGGTTAGTCCCAAAAATAATATAAAAGTGGATAATAAAGCCCAATAACATCCAAAACAGTAGATAATATAGCATGGAGTAATCAAAAATTATAGATACGTTGGAGACGTATCACGATGCAGCCTAGCAGCAGTGTGGGGTGTGAGCTAGGGCAAAAGAGACATAGAGGGGTAGGGGCTATCTATAGGACATAGTGGCAAGGTCGGCCTACACAAGATCATGTGGACTTGGAGGTCATGGGCACGACGTGCGTAGGGTGCGCGCTCGCGAGAAACCCGGACAGAGGTTGATGATGCTGACGTGGCTAACAGGTGGGTCCCACATGCAACGAGATAGAGAGGAGAGAGAGAGCTCGGGCGCACTATGGTTTGTTGGATTTCGATATGACAGATGTGTTATTATGAGTAGGGTTAAGTGGCTTGGTGGGTTGCGTGTTGGGCTGGTCAGCTGGGCCGGCTAGTTGGTTAGCTGGGCTGCGACTAGCGTTTTCTTTTTGCTTTCTTTTTTTCCTTTTGTTTTCCTTTTTTCGTTTTCTTTCTAAAACCTTTTCTTTTTGAATTTTCTTCAAAAGGAAAATTTTCCCTAAATTTCTAGGGAATATTTATAAACGGTTATACAATTATTTGGGGCCTTTTGATTATTTATTATTTGTAATTTATTTTTAAGCCTTGTTTCCACTATTCCTTTGAATATATTTTCCATCTCCAAATGAGTTTCTTTTTATTATTTGAATTCTACTAAATTTTATCTTTTGACCTCTTTTCAATATTTGGTTAACACTTATTTGGGGATTTATTTATCACCATAGTTTACCCTTTTAGAGTCTCTATTAAATTGGACATGCCTTTAGGGTTTTCATTTAGAGCCAGGGTTTAAACAATCTAGGGTTTTGGAGATTTTATTTCCAATCTATCACTAGGCACATAAACATCTGGCTCACCTTGGGTTTTATAATGATCCCCAAATGACAATTTAGGGTTCCTGAATAATTCCCAAGCTTCTTTTGTGCCACATTTCACACAATTCAAGTAACTCCTATTCCAGTTCCAACTAAAAGTAAGCCATCACGATCATATTTAGGAAAAATTTAATTCCCTTTGAAATTGTCAAACATTCCAGATTTGGGAAAAGTTTGAGATGTGACACCGCAATGGGAGATCTACGGCCTGAAGCATGGCATCGGCCTTGGACAACAACTGTGTGTTTGGCAGGGTAGGGATTCTAGAGCAGCGGCCCCGACATGATGGTGATCGGGCTGCCGATGGCTGCGAGGGCAGATGGTGATGGTCCGGCGGCGATGCTGAGCTCACGACAACCTCGTTCTTTGGGCCGACGGGCCTACAGAGCGGGATATGATGTGTCTTGTGGTGGGGAGGTGGGGGCTATTGGCGGTTGTTGTTGTGTGGCACCATGGTGGCCAGTAGCCGGTCAAGCAGTGGTGGTCTGGCCGTGATCGGCCCTGATGAGGACATCAATACCATTGTTACACCCACAACTCCTACTGTTACATATACTGGAGCAATTACTAGAGCTCGCGCACGCCAATTAAATTACCAGGTACTTTTGTTTCTTGGTAATGATTCTAATGTTCATGAGATTATGATGCTGCCTAAATTGGATACATTTGTTTTGCTTACAAATGAAGGGCCTAGCTTGGAGAAGGATGAACGTTGGAGCAAGAACACGCATGGAGTTGATGGCATGCGCAAGGGGATCAAGAACGGAGTTACAAGTGACGATTTCAGGACTTTGAAGCCGCCATAAGGAGTGCATGAAGCCTTGGACGAAATATACAAGATGCCACTTCATAATATTCGTCCATAGGCTATTCTAGGTGCTGCGTCACCTTATTAATGGGCCAGGCCCATGTAATTTCGAAATACTTAAGTATAGGCTATTTTTAGAGTCCGTATGTGTGGGGAAACAAGAGTTAGGGTTGGTTTCGGACCCCACCCTCAAGGGCCATGAAATTCCCCCCTCTTCCTCCATATATACAGCCCTTAGGGCGTCGTTTAGACTTTGGGTTTTGTTTAGATTAAAAGTTTGCCATAGCTGCAACTTCACGTACTTCGTTTGTGTCCAACGACCAGACCAAGACGTCACAGAACCCTACCTTGATCAATAAAGCTTTCATCTTATATTCGCAATATCCCGATTGCAATCTCAGTTTCTTGCTTGTTCTTCGTTTGCTCGCAGGAAACAGACCCTCGTGGGCAGGTTGATCGTGCTCCGGCGTGGTCAATAACCCTCGGAAGTTGGTTTAGCGATTGCTAAGGCGCGACGTCTCGCACGTTCATAGTCGGATCGTCAAGGTCGACTCCCACAGAAAACGATAGCCACCATCTCATCGAAACATCGGGACACCTTAGCCTCTATCAAGTGGTATCAGATTTCTAGGTTGCTCGGTGAGATTTTACAGTTTTTCGTAGATTAGATCGAGTCTGTTCTTCATACCTACAGTCCACGAAAAAGCCAGAAAAAAAAATTAGGGTTAGTCCATCATATCCGAACCAATCTGAGCCTTTGCATAATCTTTTTAGGGTTTTTGCTTTGTTGAATTTGTGGTTGCATCGTCGTGTCAAGTTGCTGGTCTTAGAGTCTAGTCTTTTAGAGTTTCGAGTTCTGGTCATAAGTTGTCACGCCGCCGCCGCACTATCATCATCGCCCATCTACCACTTTTGCTTATCCGCCACCGCTCTGAATCCATATCCATATACCACCACCAATCCGTATCCATATACCACCACCAATCTGTATCCATATACCACCATCGCTACCATATACCACCACCGCTGCCATATACCACAACCATATATCCACCACCAATCCGAGTTCTTCTCATATTAGGTTTGTTCTTGAGATCAATCTAAATTCCGATTCGTGTTTCCTTGCCTGCGTAGGTCTCGAAAAAAAAAGAGTCTGGAGACCCCCGGGCAGTTTTTAGGCCAAAATTTTCACGGGCAAATTTTTTTCCCTATCCTATTTTTAGGCTTTTCTGAGTCTTTTGACCCACGTGCCATCATAGTGATTTTTTGTCGCACTTTTTCGTCGTCGCTGCCCTGATTTCCAAAAAAAGTGAAAAAAAAAATTCGTGTCCATCCTATCAGGTTGACGAGGGAAGAGTTTTGAGACACTCGCCATTATAGTGATTTTTCGCAAAAAAAAAAAGAGGAGCGCAAAAAAGAAGGAGCGCAAAAAAAAAGAGCAAAAAAAAGTTCCAGAGTGTGCTTTTCCCTTATTTACGTGCAGCGCCGTGATTTTGTTAGTGTTCTAGGCTCGCGTCTCTAGCACGGTCTAGCCTAGGACCAGCACAGTACCGTCGTTGAGCGTTTATTCAACTTTGCATCTCTGAATTGATTATTGCTGACCCTTTTTGCTACCATACTATAAGCCTTCCCAGCTCCACATACATCTACGTCGTGCGTTTGACTCTCCCTGGCAATCGCTCTATCCAAACTTTTGAGAGTTTTGACTACAACAGTTGCCGATCACCGCCTGCTGTTGGGTAAGAACTGGTAAGAATTTGAGATTTGCTGACGGATTTGTGACACCCGCCACCACCACCACTTGTTAGTAGTCTGTAGGATCATATTCTTGTGTGTTTCTATTGCTGCTAACCATGCCAGGATCACAAGTCGACGAGACTGACTGGGAGAACTTGACGAACAAGGAGCTTCATGATACGTTTCAGCAAATGATGAGTGGACAGGTGCAAGATGTGATAAACAGATTTGAAGAGGCCATGGAGAAGATAGATGGCATGGAGAAGACGTTTGAAACAAAGCTCGATAACAAGTTTGCTGAATTGCTTTCGCGTCTTCCACCACCACCACCGGCTGCTCCTGCCGCACCTCTGCAACAACAGCAACAACATCGACTACCTCCACGTCGGGAAACAGCCCTCCGCCGAGCGAGCCGTGTCCCTCTTCAGTCGGGCCAAACTGTTGGTGCTGCTGTTGATACTTCTGTGGCTCCTACTGCTGATGTGGAGGAGGATGATTATGTGGGAGATTATGAGGATGAGGTTGATCACAATCAGAACTACGTGCCACCACTAGCACAGCAACCACCAGGTCGTCCACATGCAAATAATGGCAATGGTAGGGCTCACCCTCAGGTACGAGATCATGACCATCTCCCTAAACTAAAATTGAATATTCCACCATTTGAGGGTAGATATGTTCCTGATATATATCTTACTTGGGAGTTAGAAACTGAACAACGATTTACATGTTTACAATATCCCGAGGAGAGACGTGTTCCTGCTGCTGTTTGTGCATTCACTAGTTTTGCATGTGTTTGGTGGTCTGAGCATTGTAGATTATATCATATTCCGGCTACTTGGGCTGCTTTGAAAACTGCTATGCGTACTCGTTGGGTTCCACCATATTATCAACGTGAATTACTTCAAAAATTGCAGCGCTTAAGACAGGGAAAAAATTCTGTAGAAGAATATTATCAGGAATTACAAACTGGCATGATTAGATGTGGTATTGTTGAGGAGAATGAAGCTATGCTTGCACGTTTTATGGGTGGATTAAATAGATAGATACAGACGACTCTAGAGTATAAGGAGTATACTAGTATCACTCGTTTATTCCATCTTGCTTGTAAAGCTGAACGTGAAGTGCAGGATCGACAGGCATTGGCGCGGACTAACTTTTCTGCAGGTCGACCTTCATCATGGACACCACGTGCATCATCTACTTCCACACGTTCTGCTACACCGGCGCCTCCGTCGGCTGCCACCTCCAACCGTGATACAATGAAGCAGGCACAATCACCACTATTTGCCAAGAGCACACCTTCTGGGCCTGCAAAGAGCTCTTCTTCATCCATGGCATCAACAGGGCAAACACATGATATTATTTGTCGACGTTGCAAGGGTGGAGGTCATTATGCGAGAGAATGCCCATCTAAGCGTGTGATGATTGTTACTGAGGATGGTAGGTATGAGTCCGCTAGTGACTATGATGAGGAGACCTTGGCTCTTATTACACGTGAAGAACATGGTGGAGACGATTCTGATCATGAGACGCAATACATGGCTCCTGAAGATGCTGACAGGTGTGAATGTTTAGTTGCTCAACGTGTTTTGAGTGTGCAGGTTACACAAGCTGAGCAAAATCAGAGGCATAATTTGTTCCATACAAAGGGAGTTGTGAAGGAACGTTCTGTTCGCGTGATCATAGATGGAGGGAGCTGCAATAACTTGGCTAGCATGGAGATGGTGGAGAAGCTATCTCTCACCACAAGACCACATCCACATCCTTACTACATCCAATGGTTCAACAACAGCGGCAAGGTTAAGGTAACACGTACTGTTCGTGTGCATTTTAGTATCTCTACATATGCTGATTATGTTGACTGTGATGTGGTACCTATGCAAGCATGTTCCTTATTACTTGGTAAACCATGGCAATTTGATAAAAATTATGTACACCATGGTAGAAACAATCAGTATACTCTTGTTCATAACGATAAGAATATTACTTTGCTTCCTATGACTCCTGATTCCATTTTGAAAGATGATATTAATAGAGCTAATAAAGCAAAACAGGAGACAAATAAGAGTGAAAATCAGATTGTGGCAAAAGAATTTGAGCACCAAATGAAGCCTAATAATAAACCATCTACTGTTGTTTCTGAAATTAAATTGAAAAGTGCATGTTTACTTGCCACCAAATCTGATATTGATGAGCTAGATTTTAGCAAATCTGTTTGCTATGCTTTTGTGTGCAAAGAGGCACTATTTTCATTCGAGGACGTGCCTTCCTCTTTGCCCCCTGCTGTCACTAACATTTTGCAGGAGTTCACTGACGTCTTTCCACAAGACATGCCACCGGGATTACCACCTATTCGAGGGATTGAGCATCAAATTGACTTAATTCCCGGTGCTTCGCTACCCAACCGTGCACCATACCGTACCAATCCAGAGGAGACGAAGGAGATTATGCGTCAAGTACAAGAACTGCTCGACAAAGGTTATATACGCGAATCCCTTAGTCCTTGTGCTGTTCCTATCATTTTAGTGCCGAAAAAGGATGGTACGTCGCGTATGTGCGTTGATTATAGAGGCATTAATAATATTACTATTCGTTATCGTCATCCTATTCCTAGGCTAGATGATATGCTTGATGAATTGAGTGGCTCTACAATATTCTCCAAAGTTGATTTGCGTAGTGGATACCATCAAATTCGTATGAAATTAGGTGATGAATGGAAAACAGCATTTAAAACTAAGTTTGGATTATATGAGTGGTTAGTCATGCCTTTTGGGTTAACTAATGCACCTAGTACTTTCATGAGGTTAATGAACGAAGTTTTACGTGCTTTCATTGGACGATTTGTGGTAGTTTACTTTGATGACATATTGATTTATAGCAAATCTTTGGAGGAACATTTGGAACATTTACGTGTTGTTTTTATTGCTCTACGTGATGCACGTTTGTTTGGAAACCTTGGAAAGTGCACCTTTTGCACCGACCGAGTATCTTTTCTTGGCTATGTTGTTACTCCACAGGGAATTGAAGTTGATAAAGCCAAGATTGAAGCTATTGAGAGTTGGCCGCAGCCCAAAACGGTCACACAAGTGAGGAGTTTCCTTGGCCTCGCTGGTTTCTATAGGCGTTTTGTCAGAGATTTCGGCACCATTGCTGCACCTCTCAACGAGCTTACAAAGAAGGATGTGCCTTTTGTTTGGGGTACCGCACAGGAAGAAGCCTTCACGGTATTGAAAGATAAGTTGACACATGCTCCTTTACTCCAACTTCCTAATTTCAATAATACTTTTGAGCTTGAATGTGATGCTAGTGGAATTGGATTAGGAGGTGTGTTATTACAAGATGGAAAACCTGTTGCATACTTTTCTGAAAAATTGAGTGGGCCTAGTCTGAACTATTCTACTTATGATAAAGAATTATATGCTCTTCTTCGGACCTTAGAAACATGGCAACATTATTTATGGCCCAAGGAATTTGTTATACATTCTGATCATGAATCTTTGAAACACATTAAAAGTCAAGCAAAACTGAACCGTAGACATGCTAAATGGGTTGAATTCATTGAGACTTTCCCTTATGTCATTAAACACAAGAAGGGTAAAGAAAATGTTATTGCTGATGCCTTGTCTCGTCGTTATACTATGCTTTCACAACTTGACTTTAAAATATTTGGTTTGGAGACCATCAAAGATCAATATGTTCATGATGCTGAATTTAAAGATGTATTGCAGAATTGTAAGGAAGGGAGAACTTGGAACAAGTTCGTTCTTAACGATGGATTTGTGTTTTGTGCTAACAAGCTATGCATTCCAGTTAGCTCCGTTCGTCTTTTGTTGTTGCAGGAGGCGCATGGAGGAGGATTAATGGGACACTTTGGCGTCAAGAAGACGGAGGATATACTTGCTACACATTTCTTTTGGCCAAAGATGAGACGGGATGTTGAGCGTTTTGTTGCTCGCTGCACTACATGTCAAAGAGCTAAGTCACGACTCAATCCTCATGGTTTATATATGCCTTTGCCTGTACCTAGTGTTCCTTGGAAGGATATATCTATGGACTTTGTTTTAGGTTTACCTCGAACAAAGAAGGGGAGGGATAGCATATTTGTTGTCGTGGATAGGTTCTCGAAAATGACACACTTTATACCATGTCATAAAAGCGATGATGCTGTTAATGTTGCTGATTTGTTCTTTCGTGAAATTATTCGCTTACATGGTGTGCCAAATACTATTGTTTCAGATCGTGATACTAAATTTCTTAGCCACTTTTGGAGATGTTTATGGGCTAAGTTGGGGACTAAGCTGCTTTTTAGTACTACTTGTCACCCCCAAACTGATGGACAAACTGAAATAGTCAATAGAACATTGTCTACTATGCTTAGGGCTATTTTGAAGAATAACAAGAAAATGTGGGAAGAATGCTTGCCTCATATTGAATTTGCTTATAATCGTTCATTGCATTCTACTACTAAGATGTGCCCTTTTGAAATTGTGTATGGTTTCCTACCTCGTGCACCTATTAATTTGTTGCCTCTTCCATCTTCAGAGAAGGTTAATTTTGATGCTAAAGAATGTTCTGAATTGATTGTAAAAATGCATGAGTTAACTAAGGAAAACATTGAGCGTATGAATGCTAAATATAAACTTGCTGGAGATAAGGGTAGAAAACATGTTGTGTTTGCGCCTGGAGATCTTGTTTGGTTACATTTGCGTAAAGATAGATTTCCTAATCTGTGCAAATCAAAGCTAATGCCACGTGCTGATGGTCCTTTTAAGGTATTAGAGAAAATAAATGATAATGCATATAAACTTGAGCTACCTGTAGATTTTGGGGTTAGTCCCACTTTTAACATTGCAGATTTGAAGCCTTATTTGGGTGAGGAAGATGCGCTTCCGTCGAGGACGACTTCATTTCAAGAAGGGGAGGATGATGAGGACATCAATACCATTGTTACACCCACAGCTCCTACTGTTACATATACTGGACCAATTATTAGAGCTCGCGCACGCCAATTAAATTACCAGGTACTTTCGTTTCTTGGTAATGATTCTAATGTTCATGAGATTATGATGCTGCCTAAATTGGATACATTTGTTTTGCTTACAAATGAAGGGCCTAGCTTGGAGAAGGATGAACATTGGAGCAAGAACACGCATGGAGTTGATGGCATGCGCAAGGGGATCAAGAACGGAGTTACAAGTGACGATTTCAGGACTTTGAAGCCGCCATAAGGAGTGCATGAAGCCTTGGACGAAATATACAAGATGCCACTTCATAATATTCGTCCATAGGCTATTCTAGGTGCTGCGTCACCTTATTAATGGGCCAGGCCCATGTAATTTCGAAATACTTAAGTATAGGCTATTTTTAGAGTCCGTATGTGTGGGGAAACAAGAGTTAGGGTTGGTTTCGGACCCCACCCTCAAGGGCCACGAAATTCCCCCCTCTCCCTCCATATATACAGCCCTTAGGGCGTCGTTTAGACTTTGGGTTTTGTTTAGATTAAAAGTTCGCCATAGCTGCAACTTCGCGTACTTCGTTTGTGTCCAACGACCAGACCAAGACGTCACAGAACCCCACCTTGGTCAATAAAGCTTTCATCTTATATTCGCAATATTCCGATTGCAATCTCAGTTTCTTGCTTGTTCTTCGTTTGCTCGCAGGAAATAGACCCTCGTGGTCAGGTTGATCGTGCTCCGGCGTGGTCAATAACCCTCGAAAGTTGGTTTAGCGATTGCTCAGGCGCGACGTCTCGCACGTTCGTAGTCGGATCGTCAAGGTCGACTCCCACAGAAAACGATAGCCACCATCTCATCGAAACATCGGGACACCTTAGCCTCTATCAGGCCCACTGATACATTGTCTCATGGGGCGCATGAGTTTAACGATTGGGGCGACGACCCGACTTCTTCGATCTCGTCGGCCTCTGTGATCGTTTGGGTCATGTGAATGCTAAGACCTCAAGATGGTGATGGCTTTTCTGATGCTGGTGGCGGTATGGGACGCCTCCTCCACCTCCAGATTGGGTTCAATCTGACTAATCGGGCACTACATGCGGCGACTCTTTCGGGTGGACCAAGTCATGCATGTCGCCGACAAGTGATACACATGATGACTCATGCGGAAGCACCAAGTCATGCCTGTTGTCGGCACGTGCTTCGCACGGTTGCTCCTATAGAGGTGACAAGTCATGCATGTTGTTGCTGGATCGAAAGTGGTGCGACAGTGACGGGAGGCGAGGCCGTATGGTATGTCTTTGTTTTCCGGTATCTTCTCCAGAGGTATCCTGCTATCAAGGCCTCGTAGGCGAACAAGGGATGATGGTAGAGGCGGCTTCAACATGCGACCGATGAAAACACAAGATCTACGATCAGTCTATGTCGGAGCGCTCGTATGCCATGTCCTTATTGAAGGTGGTGGATCGAGGGTCGGCTTTGGGAATGACCTATGGTTGTACTCAGTGGTGGAGATAGGGGACCAGCAGGGGCCTGCCT
>NC_041388.1:485769939-485865344 GCF_002162155.2 Triticum dicoccoides
ATGTAGCCCTAATTTGCCATAAAAACTAGCGATTGTTTGGTCCTAAAAGCCTATTTTGGGCTTGGCCCTCACCACTAGTTTTAATACCATTCGGCCCCATTGATAAAAACTGCCATTGGTGGGATTTCTCACCATCAACACATGTGCTGTGTTCCTTGTTGAAGGCTCAGTGTGCTGTGTTCCTTGTCGAAGGCTCAGTGTTTACTTTCGTTTGTTTCTCTCTTTTACCGCCGTTAGATTTTATTTTATGAATAATATATGGTTGTATGCATCAATTGATGCAGAGGCTGAGGGTTATTCTCCTTCTAAAAAATATCATCAACTCCCTCCTCACACGTTCCTATTAGAGTCTATGCATAATGGGCAGCACAATTCTAAAAATACTTCTAGATGGTGTTTGGTTTTCTAGTCTTAGGACTTTTTCTAGGCTCTAGGACTTTTTAGAAAAGACTCTCAAGAAGGTGCTTCTAAGGGCTTTTAGCAAAAAGTTTCAAAAAAATCCCATCCTGTTTGGTTTGCTAGGGACTTTTTCTAGTCCCAACACAAAAAAATCCCTAGAACCAAACACCCCCAAAGCAACGCATAGGGCTTTTTCAAGTTTTCAGTCTAAATACTTTATGACCAAAATTTGACCTCTAAATACAAAACAATGTCTTAACCAGCTAGGTGGAACAATTCGTAGGTCCCTCTGCTTAGGAAGGACAGCTTACAGATGATGCCCCCCAACCATGTCTGCAGAGACTGCATTGCGCCTGCTCAACATATTGAGCAATGCTGCGTGGAACATCAGTTATGCAGAGAATAATTCAAAACTAACAGTCCAGCACCGATTCATGCTACACAATGATTAAACCCCCCAAAAAATGTCATTCTTACACCAGACGCAAGGAATTAGCAGGGGACATATATATATACGGGGACCTACTAGGACAAGCATGTCATTGCTGTTGGATCTGAGCATCATGAACCGGCAATTCTTTTACCATGAGAACACGCCTCCTCCTCCCAACCCAGGTGACCCATCCAGGATCCCTTGACACCACCCTGTACCCTGCCTTTGCGTAGAGTCCTCGAGCGCTGCTGTCATCCTCGTATGCCCTAAGAGCCATGAATCTCTGCCTCCATTCTAGAGCCAACACCTCGCACGCTTTCAGCAGGGCGGTGCCCACCTTCCTCCTCCTGGACGCGTAAGCCGATCGAGTTTAGCGGCAATTCACAGTTTTAGAGTATTAAATGGGCTGCATGGAGGATCTTGGTTACCTGTATGATGGCAGCACTGCTATTCCTGATACGTAAAAGTACTCCTGGACACCTTGGAGGTTCCTAAGGATGTCGCCTTCATCCTGCACCGTGCAATCCACCACCCCAATGATCTTCTCAAATGGTGCCTGCGACTGCGACGGCTCATCAGCTTCTTCTGCCACCAAGCACGCATACCTAAGAGAGGCCATGGTTCATTTATCAGCGCTAAGTTACCAGTAAAATGAGTGCCAACCATTTTATGTAGACAGTCTAAGTTACCAGCGATATGCTGTACTTTATTTTAGAAGGTCAGTAAGAGTATCACATTAAGCATTATGCAATAATCATCCTCTGATGTCTACCGAGACACTTAAGTTTGCCATAAAAAGTATGTACCACTCCCTCCGTCCCATAATTTGCTCACATATGGGGTACATGAAGTGCAGACACATGAAGCTATTCGAGTGAAGAGCGCCTGAAGAAGTGTTTAGATGTGCGGTAGAAAAATACTAAATACATGAACTCGAACAGAGCGTTTTCCCAGACAAAACTTATTATCAGAAATTGGATCTTTTGCCCCACTTTACTTCCCCATTTGATAATTTGCCACCTTGTTTAATTAAGAGTTAGTGTGGCTAATTATCTGATAAACTCTAGAAGCACTACTAAATTAACCTTTACGGTCATAACCCCATCACAAATGTTACAAGTTTAACTAGTTCATCATCAATCTGGATTCTGGAATCAAGGATAGGGATACCAAGAACATCACCTGTCAGGCGGCGAATTCCTCAGTTTGTAAATGAGCGCCGCCAACACCTCTGCCTGATCTTGGCCAATACAAGAAACGTCGTGCCTATCAAAATACGCGGGCACATAGACATTTCTAGTACAGATGAAAGCATTTCATGTGATGCATACTTTGAAGAAATCGAAGAAGAAGTCGTTGAAGAGCGCAACGGGGACGTGGAAGGCCTCGGCCTGCACGAGCGCCACCCGCCTCATCTCCTCGCCGATCCGCCCCATCCGCCGCACTCCCCACCCGGCCTCCCTCGCGAGGTATCGTTCCTCCTCCGCACCGCCTACCGCGACGACCTCTTGCTTTGTGGGCAAGCAGGGGAGTCGCCCTCTTCCTGCAAGAAGGATCTTCTTGGCGCTGCCGCGGCAGCCGGTCTTGAGAGGAGGAGGGTGCGGGCTTGTTCTTGACAGGGCTGCAGCGGTGATGCTGCCACTGGGGAGCCGCTGAGACTGGGGGGTGGAGGAGGAGGAAGAGGGAAGAGGCTGGGGTGGGAGCAGGGATGCTCTGAGGACGGCCATGGTTGCTGCTGGTGGTGGCATCAGTGATGGGATTGGGGGACTCGGACGGCTGTGGCTTACTACTACACAACGCGCGCGTGTGGACACTTTTTTTTTTAACAAGAGAAGGCACCAACAGGTGCCAATTTCATTCAGCTCATTGACAGAGTACATCAAGCATTACATAGACCTGCCAAGAAATTGAAAGAAAGAGAAGCAGAGTCTAAGGCTATATGAGCTGAGGAACTATCCTGGAAGACAGAGAGGGAAACCCCAACTGATGAACAGCATGATCAGAAGAACAGAAAGACAGACAACAGACAGTCTAAAACAACAAGTGTGCCAAACAAAGATGACTTGAAAGTGTACTGAAGAACCCAAAGACAGGTGTAATACAAGCCTCTAAATTTAATCCTGCAGAGCTTAAGACGTCAACTGGCCTCAGCTTGGCAAACTCTGCAAAATGCACAAGATGGAAGAGGATTCCTTTTCCTGTGAGAAACCAGCAGGTTGAAGAAGACCATCCTTAATCTGGCAAAGGTGCATCCTGAAAGAGAGAGAGAGAGAGAGTATAGAAGCCAGCACAGCAACACTGTGAATAGAAGCAGAAGATCCATGCACAACAAGGTTGTTAGTAGCAATGTATAGTATGAATTCTAAAACCCTGAATTTGGAAATTTGAAAGAAGGGGCAACACAGGACAAGAAACTTGAGAATGAGTAGCAGCAAAACAAGAGAGTTGAGTGTGCCCATCAGAACGAAAAACCTGTTGCGCAAGATTGTGAGCAATACCATTGATTTCTCTAGAAATATGAAACACGTGCGCTTGCAAATTAGATGTACATTTGAAAAAGCTAGCCAAAGACTTTCTAATATTCCAAGGGGTGGCAGAATCACAAATATTACCTGAGGCAACAGCCAAAGCTAAAGCAAGACAATCCAAAAGAAAAGTGGGCTGCGCAATATTGAGTTGAGAAGCAAGATGAGCAGCAAAAGAAAGAGCCAATGCTTCAGCTTGTAGAGGAGTAGAAGTAGGAGAAGTCGAAGCTTGAACTTGCACATTAATTTCCTTCTGGTTGAAGGGCATAGAGATGTACACTCCCACATCTATAGCAACCTCTCCTTGCAACAAACCTGGAACTTTCTTGGTCCTATAAGCAGCATCAGAATAGATCTTAGGGCCAACAATTAACAGATCTGTCTTAAGCGTTCTACCTTGCATAGGGAGCTGATTAGGAGGCAATTGATTATGAGCTTGATCCTGCTTCGAAGGTAAACATGGAAGATTATCATAACAATCAGAAGCTAAAGCAAGAGCTGCAATATGAACTTGGTGGGGAAGAGCCTTTTTTCTATCAAAGAGAAAATCATTTCTAGCCTTCCAGAGACACCACAAAAAATTTAAAACACTAGAAATAGAATCATGAGGATGTCCCATACGAAGCAAGTCAAAAAGAACAGAATGCATAGTGGAATGGCCCTGAATTAAAGCATCCGATTGAAGGAACCAAGGAGAGGAAAACCAAGCCGCACGGGAAAAGTTACACAGAAAAAATAGATGGAACTCATCCTCTTGCTGGCCACAACGACAACAATTTTTAGAAATATGAATGGAAAAACGACCAGCTCGCAAACCCGTAGGCAAGGCCTTTCTAAGTAATCTCCAGGCGAAAGTTTTGACCCTAGGAAGCAAATCCTTCTGTTTCCAAATTAATTTGAGAAAATCTAACAAATCCAAAGGAAGAGTAGCAGGCGCATTTCTGGGATTAGCATGAATCTCCTGTAAACAGAGTTTATATGCAGATTTAGAAGAACAAATTCCATTAGGGTTAAGATCCCAACAAAGCAAGTCTGGACTTTCGTCATCAATAATTTCAGTTTGAACAATGAGAGAGGCCAAAGGTTGCTGGAAAAGGGAGAAAACAAGATCATGATTCCAACTTTTTTGACCTGGAAGCCAAAGATCTTTAACTAAAGAAGGATATATAAAACCAGGTTGTTGAGCAATAAGATGATCATGAACCGAGCTCCAAAGAGTGCACCAAGGTGTGCTCCAAATTGAAATATTACCTTGAGATAACTGATAAAAAGAATGAGCTTTAAGTTTAGGCAACAATTTCAAAATAGAGGCCCAGAAAGCTGATTTGGGAGAAATAGCAGTAGCTGTCCAGATAGAAGCATCATGAAAGTACTTAGCCTTAAGTACAAGATGCAAGTGAGAACAAGGGAACTTGGCTAACCTCCAGGCAGCAGAAATAAGAAGACTCTCATTAATAGCTTTTAAATTTCTGACACCTAAGCCACCTTCATCTTTTGAATTGCAAATGTCCTTCCATGATCTAAGGCAAAGACTCTTTTTTGAGTCATTTTCTCGAACACCTGTCCACCAAAAATTCCTAATAACAGCAGTAAGCTTAGCAATGAATTTCTTCGTAAACAAGATATTAGCCATGTAATAGACAGGGATAGCCAAGAAAACCGAGCGAATCAATTCAAGTCTGGCAGCATGAGAAAGCATGTTAGCTTTATAAATGGGCAACTTATTCAGAAATTTGTCTAGAACAAAGTTATATGCAGTAGCTCTTCTTTTTGCAGGAAGAACAAGTGCATGACCAAGATGAGTGAAATTGCTATCCAGATTAGAAACAGGGAAAATCTGCTTAATATCCTGCATCATAGCTTGAGGAACATGAGAACTGAAAAGAATGGCTGATTTGGCCCAATTTGGAGTTTGACCTGAGATAGAACAAAAATGATTAATAAGATGAGCCATAGTGCGAGCTTCTTGAAGACTGGCTTGCCCACAAACCAACAAGTCATCTGCAAATAACAAAGAGTGGATAGAAGGGCAATTTGGTCCAAGCGAAATACCCTGCAAATGATGAGCAGCAAGAGCTTCGTTGAGAGCAATAGATAATTCATTGATGGCAATAACAAACAAAAAAGGAGACATCGGACAGCCCTGACGAATACCTCGAAAGCTCCTAAACTTGTGAGAGGGTTGTCCATTAATCAGCACAGAGAACGTAGGAGAAGAAACACATGCATGAATTAAATTAATGAAGTGACCATGCAGCCCTTTACGAGCAAGAGCAGACACAATAAAATTCCATTCTAGACGATCAAAAGCTTTGGCTAGATCTATCTTAAGCATGAAAGCACTGTGTTTCCAAGATTTAAGAGAGAAAGAGTGGGCAATCTCCTGGGCAATAATGATTTTATCACTAATACGTCTACCCTCAATGAAAGCTTGTTGAGCAGGATCGATATAATCAGGAAGATGAGGCTTGATCCTATTAGCAAGCGACTTCGCAATGATTTTGTAAACAACATTACAAAGGCTAATAGGGCGATAGTCCATGGGAACTTGAGGCACAAGCCTTTTCGGAATAAGAGCAATGTTAGTGTCATTAATATGTGGAGGCAAAATACCAGTAGTGTAAAAGTTAATGACAAGTTGAGTGACTTCATCTCCTATCCAGTCCCAGACCGCCAAATAAAATTCAACATTAAACCCATCTGGCCCTGGAGAAGCATTCAATTTCATTTCTTTGAGAATCTGTAAAACCTCATGTTTATCAGGAAGAGCATAGGTAGGATCCAGAGAGTCACTAGGCCAATGTGTATCAAGATAAGGCCTATCAGCATTATTATCAGGAGATGAGAAAATATAACGAAAATAATTAACAAAAGTGTTAGTGATAGCACTAGGTTTGAAATGGATCATATCATTCTCATCCTTAACAGAACAAATAGTATTCCTCTTCCTACGTTAACCACCGCTTGATGGAAAATTTTAGTATTACGATCTCCAGCAGTAGCCCAACCTTTCTTACTTCTCTGCTTATAGAATTGGTTAAGCTTAGAAAGAGTTTGCTCATACCTGAAAATAAGAGAACTTTCCAATGCATGATTCTGCGGTTGCAAAGGAAGTTGTTGAATTTGATTAATCTTCGATTCTAGGTCAAGAAGATCCTGCTGGAGAGGCTTTTTTTTCTTGCACCACATCTTTAAGGAACCTGCCAAATAAGAGGTTTTGGCTGCAAAGGAGTGAACTGAGCAATTATTCCATGCAGATTTAGCAAAACTAGCGAAATCTTTCTCCATCAGCCACCAATTTTCAGTAGACACTAGAATGGGGGCATGATCACTAAGAATAATAGGCAAGTTGAGGACTTCAGTATTAGGATAATGCATGCACCATTCAGAATTAACCAAGCAGCGATCAAGGCATCTATAAATAGGTTTCGAAGTGTGTTGTTTACTACGCCAAGTATACGCAGGACCACTAAAACCTATATCATAGAATCCACAATTTTTAACAAGAGAGCGGAAAACATTCATACGATAATAGTTAACATTGCCGTTACAACCATCCGTATCATACAAGATGTCATTAAGGTCTCCCATACACATCATGGGCAGACCCAGATTATCATACACAAAAGTTGAAATCTCACTCCAAATGGCAGTAGTTTGTCTATGATAGGGATCACCATATATACAGACCAAACAAAATTGGACACCAGTGGTTACATGAAGTACAATAGCTAATATATAGTGGAAGGAAGCAGCATGAATAGTGACTTTGAGATCATCATTCCACATTAGCCAGAGCCCTCCAGAGGCCCCTCTCGAAGGAACAACAAAACTGTTGGCAACATCAAATCTATTAACCAGATCAATTGATCGCACTTTAGAAGATTTTATTTCAGAAACAAAAGTTACCTGCGCTTTAGTAGAACGGATCAGATTAGCCAGAAATAGCATACGATCATTGCTGAGGCTCCGGCCCATGCCTCGGCAATTCCACGCTATAGCTTTCATGGCACCCAAGATCCTTAAGGACGATGCACTGCTGACCCCTGCGCGAGAGAGAGGGCTTAAACCAGACAAAAAGATTGCACAAAAGCAGATCCAGCAAAACAGGTTTTGGGAAACTTGAATCGAAGATTATAAGTGGGACAAGTTGAGAGGAACAGAAAACAAAAACAAGGGGATTGGAGGAGTGGAAGGCAGGAAAGGTAGAAAGAACAGCAAAGGCTGGGGATGGACTCTGCGAGACAAGGAAGCCCTGGATCCGGTCGGATCGAACGACGCCGCATCAGATCCGGTCAGAAAGATCGCCTAAGGCTTGAATCCGGCAGGAACAAGGGGAAAGGAAAGGGATCTGAGAGAAAGGAAACAGAGATAGAAGTAGCGACAGAGCAGGGAAGAGTGGATCAGCTAGGGAAGAAGGTGGGGTGGAGGAGAGGAAGGAGAAGAAGAGGGGAAGAAGGGGATCGGCATCACGCCAGTCGCCGGCAGCCGCCGGAAGTCTAGTCCAGTACGTCTCCTCGTTAGGTTTCCGCGTGTGGACACTAGGACATGGAAACCATGCTAGTGTCAGACTGATTTTTGATTTTTTTTTCAAGAGTACGCAAGACACATTTTTTTTCAAGAGCGTATAGTATTTTTATAGAAGAAAGTATAAAATTTATAAATAGTCTAGCAAGTTGTAAATATCCAACTATTCGCTTCAATTAGAAACAATCTAAGCTACTCTCTCATGAAGCGTTGCAATCCTCCTGCATCCCTTAACGCGATAAGCACTCCATTCTAACACACACTTCCATTTCTCTCAAGAGCTTGTTTCATCAATATCGTGTGCTTGCGAAGGTGATGAGTAAGCGTGATGGCCTACACAACATTGACAAAAACGAAAGAATGTGTGCACGTGGTAGATGTATGTTTATGTGTGTCAGTGTCCTGGGAACGGGGGTACACAGACTTGCTTGCCTGCAGCCCACGGTGTGGCTCCACCGGCGGCCTGGTACAGCCCATCATCTGCAGGGACAACTCAAGACCCTCGTGAGGGGCCGAGTCTCGTGAGGCGGACGATGCCAAGACCTCCCTGGGGGCAGCCTCACTAGGCTGGCTCCCGAGGAGCAGAGATATCCATGCAAGGGGCACCTTGCGAGGTTCATGTGACATGAGCCATGACGACCAAGGTCAGGCGGGCGCCAGTGGGCGCAGTGTACCAGTTTCCTCTTTGGTGCTAAAGAGACAGGCGCAGGCGAGGAGTCCCGAGGCATCAGGCAAAGGTTTCCTTATCGGTGCAACAAGACCAAGGCGAGCAGGACGGAGGTCACCATGGAGCCCATAGCAGCGTCACCACCAGAGTCTTTGGCAGGCGAAGACCACCTTTTGTCAGGATAGCTTGTACTAGTTATCCCCCTTCAAACTTGGTCATTGTGGGATCCCTTCCTGCCTAACATTTGGGAAGAGGACCAGGGCCTCTATAAATAGGGCTAGTCACCACCATAGCAAGGGACGGATCATTCGGACCATCCTCAGATACACCAGCTCATCGGGCTCAAGAACACCTCTTCTCAGGAGGCAGTTCGTTCATTGTACTAATTCATCCCTAGCCCTCAAGGCAATCCACCACCACCACACTGGAGTAGGGTATTACACCACAACGGTGGCCCGAACCAGTATAAATCTCTGTGTCTCGTGTTTCTTGTGTTCGTTGAGCTAGGCCTTGAGATTGTTGTGCGAGCGAGCTAGAGAGAGAGAGAGAGAGAGAGAGAGAGAGAGAGAGAGAGAGAGAGAGAGAGTTCTTCGTGCGCACCCCAGTGTTCGAACCTCAAGGGTTTGTCGGAACCAACGAATCCGACATTTGGCAGGTAGGGGTGCGCCGAAGCCTTTCCTCCATTGATCCACGCTCCACTGCTCTGCCGCATCCATGGCTGACACTCGTCGAGCCCGTGCTGAGCGTCGGGAGCCCTTGCCGCTCGCGTCGCTCAGACGGCACCCGTCGGCGGACCTCCTTGCCGTTCTCCATCACCTGCTGCCAACGCCGCCATCGGCCCGGCGGGGAACGAGCAACAAGCTTCATTGTTGCACCCCTCCGTGCGGCGGGGCAGACGCACTGCCACCCCGTCACTAACTCCGACCGGCTCGTCGTCCCATGCTCGTTGCGCGCCCACGGACGCGCTGGCCGCGCTGCTCATGGCACGTGAGCTCCTGCGTTACCGCCCCATCGAAGACCTCTACAAGGACTGGCTGGACCACATCGCCGGGCTCGTCAGCGCCGCTGGGGGCTCCCCCGCACCGTCCCTCTTGCTGCCTCGCCCACCTCCAATTGCGGGCGATGTGGCCCATGGAGCGCCTCCGCCACCTCCGCATCAAGACGTCACCCTTGCACCAAGGCGCGCGGCCCCACGGTGCGACCCACCGCGCAGGGCGCCTACGCATGAAGAAGGAAGCTGCCAAGAAGTCCCTCGACCGCAACAAGATAATGCCCCTGCCCTCCCAGCACCACCGCGTCAAGACCGTGCACCGCCCGCAACGGCGTCGCGCGGATACCAAGACCAGGCTCCGCCCCCGCGACGGGCGCCAGTGACTATAGTCGGCTGCCGCGCCTTCACTCCTGAGCTGCGTAACATTGTCTGGCCCGGCAAGTTCAAGCCAGACCTGCCTCCGCGCTATGACGGTACCCCCGACCCTGCCGAGTTCTTACAGCTCTATGAGCTAAGCATCGAGGCGGCCAGCGATGACGAAAAGGTCATGGCGAACTGGTTCCCCATGGCCCTCAAGGATGGTGCACGCTCATGGCTTCTGAACCTGCCAGTGGGATCGATCTCCTCCTAGGGCGAGATACACGAGCGCTTCGTCGCCAACTTCCAGGGAACTCGTGACCGCCCACCGGCCGCAGGAGACCTGCAGCGCATCAAGCAGCAGCTAGGGAAACCCTGCAGAAATACATCCAGCGCTTCAACAATGTTTGCCTCAAGATCCCCAAGGTGACGGACGTGGCCACCATCTCCGCATTCTCCAATGGCGTCCGCGACGTCAAGATGAAGGAGGAGCTCACCATCCACAAGGAACTGTGCATGGCCCTGGAGATGTTCAACATGGCGACCAAGTGCGCAAGGGCTGAGGAGGGGCGTCTCTCCCTCCTCGAACTCCCTGCTATCGACCCAGAAGACAAGAAGGGCAAGGCCAAGGATGTGAAGCGTAAGGGAGCGATCGTGCTTGCGGCTGAGCCAGAGATGAAGCACAGCTGCGACCACCCGGAGTCTTCGAAGGTCAGCCGTCCGTTCTGCGCCTTCCACAACATGCACAACCACAACACGAATGACTATCAAGAGCTCAGGGCCATCCGTGATGGGCGCTTCGATTGACGCCCCGAGCGCAACGACCAGGGCTATGGTAGAGGAGGAGGACGAAGCAGAGGACGCTGGGACGACTGAGGCACTCGCCAGGAGTGGCGTGACCAGCCTCGTGAGGACCGCTGGCAGGACCAGCCTCGCGAGGGCACCTGGAGGGACCGGCCTCGCGAGGGCCGACCTCAGGGCAAGGCTGGCCTCCCTCCACTGCCGCCACCACCAAGGAGGAACAATGACCATCATCAAGACGAGGGGGCTGGAGGCTTCTAGGAGCCGCGCACCATCGCCTGCATCCTGGGTGGCGCCCAGGCCCCAGCCTCCCAGCGTGTCTTCAACCAGTTCGCTCGCGAGGTGAACGTGGCTCTCCCCAGGCTCGAGGCCACGCGCCCGCTCAGGTGGTCCAAGTGTGCCATTACCTTCAGCTCGTCAGACCAGCTCAAGTGTGCAGCAACTGTCGGCGCCCTTCCGATGCTTTGTTCACCCATCATCAGCAACGTCCAAGTCACCAAGATCCCATCGATGGCGGCGCGGGGTTTAATGTCCTGTCGGTCGGGACATTCGACCGCCTCCAAGTGCCATACAATTAGCTGTAGCCTACCAAGCCCTTCTCAGGAGTGACCGATGGCTCTACCAACCCGATAGGGCAGGTCCGCCTCCCTGTCACCTTCGGCACCCGCGACAACTACCGCACCGAGCTTGTCGACTTCGATGTTACCCACATCCGCCTGTCGTACAACGCCATCCTTGGATACCCAACCTTGGCTAAGTTTATGGCAGTGACCCACCACGGCTACAACATCCTCAAGATGCCAGGGAGCGGTAGCGTCATCTCAGTCGCCTGCAACGAGAAGGAAGCGGTGTGCTCCCTTGAGCGCGCTTACCAGGCTGCAGCGGCCGAAGGCCCAGACAACGAAGGCGCCGCATATCCCCTTGAGGCCATTCCCGAGAAGAAGAAGAAGCCTCTCCACCAAGGACCTCAGGAGAGCAGCGTCTCCAGCGGCACCACCTCAGGATCTGCGCCCGCAGATGGGGCGCCTCCCTCCCACGCATAGGAAGGCGCGCCCGGCGCCCTCCTTAGGGTGGGCTCGGGTGCTCTCTTCTGGAGGGCCTCAGACCTAGCCAGTGTCACAAGGGAGGCGCTCGGGCACCACCAGGAGGCGTGCTTCGCCGCACAGTTCCCACCAAAGGGCACAAGGCATGGAACGCTTAGTGATGAAGCTATGTACTTAGGGTAGGGTCATAGGCGTGACCTAAACGCCCTTCCCAAGGTCATCGCCCTAAAGCCAGAAGCATTCGAAGGGTACCATCATCCACTCGACCAGAGGCATTCCACTCGAAAGAATCAATGACACTCGACCGTCACAGAAACCACTCGACGTACAGAACTAAAGCCACTCTATGCAACAACGGCCGGGCGTTTACTCATAGACTTAATTATCATTTATATCACTTAATTTCTAGCATTACTAGTAACGTTCCACTCTTAATGTACATTGAACCCTGTGTAACGGAGGGGAGCTGAGGTCCTGGCGCACTCTATATAAGCCACCCCCCTCCTCTGGGACAAGGGTTCGCATCCTTGGTAAACACACACATATACACAATCCAGTCGACTGCCTCCGGGCACCGAGACGTTGGGTTGTTACTTCCTCCGTGAAGGGCCTGAACTCGTAAACTCGTGTGTACAACTACTCCATAGCTAGGATCTTGCCTCCTCATACCTACCCCCATTCTACTGTCAGTCTTAGAACCACGACAGTTGGCGCCCATCGTGGGGCAGGTGTCTTAGCAGTTTCTTGGAGAAGTTGTGATTTTTCCGATTCCCTTCATCATGGTTTCCGGCAGAGGATTGGCTGAGGGCCGTGAGATCCATCTTGGCGTGCTCGTCTTCATTGCTGACGCCTCCGCTTGGCTCCACGAGGCTCCACTCGACGTCGACGCGCTCCCCGTCCGCGAGGCAACGCACTTCTGCGCATGCGTCCACGGCGTCCTTCTTCGACAGTCGTCGACTCAGTATCAGTCGGCTCCTGCGGAGTCCTCCCTCCCTGCTGCTCGCCGGCGCAAGCGATCCGGTCGGTCACGACTCCAGCGGTGGGTGAGGCATGCGGTGGCCCGCCAATCGGCCACCCCACAAATCGCGGCGATCGAGCCCGATGAAACTCTCTACGGCCTGTTCGACTGGCTCCGTCGAGACTGCATCCGAGTGCGACAGCAATGACCTCGCGGCGGAAGTCTTGATGGTCAATGGACCACACAGTCCTGCTGGCTTCCCCCGCGACGACGGTGGCGATGGCGTCTGCGATCCGTCGCGCGTCCACGAGGAGTACCACCCTGAACCCCTCTCTTCCCAGCAGAGGGAAGATCTTTGCCGCCGCAATATGGATGCACTTCACACTCCTATCATTGGAGAAACCCCCGAGGCTCGGGCCTTGGAGGAGGCATGCCTAGCCAACTTGGTTGAGCGCACTCGACTGGAGAACCTCCAGCACGCACTCGACGAGCGTGCTCGGCAGCGGATTCCTGAGTCCAGTCGACAACAACTTTTTTCGCCTCAAACTCAGGTATATCAAACTCCGATCCAGAATCTCACAGCTGCAGCCCGAATAGCAAAGTCAATTCAACCTTCCCAGTCGGAAGCTGGCCGAGGTTTGATGCAGATCCGGGCTTTACATCGGGCAGCAGGAGAGCAAAATACAGCAGTATCCCAGTCGCGGAATAGGATTCATAGCAGATCTGTGGTGGCGGACACTGTCCAATCTGCTCACAGCCCAAGATCGCCTCCGCGGCGTGAGGGACGTGGGCGCCGGCAGGATCAGTACAGGAACCGTGAGCAGTATGATCATCAAATCGACCATGATGACCGTCGTCGAGTGCCCACACCTCCTTCGAGGAGTGGGTCATACGTGCATCGGCGGCAAGAGAACAGGCACCCCCATAGCGGCGAACGAGGAATTACAGTCGACCCTAGAGAGCCAGGCTTTGATGCGAGATCTATTCTTGTCCAATGTCTGGTTGACAGGAACAGGGAACACAGAGAGGGCCATGATAGATATTATCCGACTGGAAGCAGGGTGCATGTTTCAGGTCCCGAGTATTTCAGCAGGCCATCAGAGCAGCAGTGATTCCTCCCAACTTCAGGTTGGCGACTGGAGTTAGCAAGTTCACTGGCGAGTCCAAGCCTGACACATGGCTTGAGGACTACCGAGTGGCTGTGCAGATCGGTGGCGGCAATGATGAAGTGGCCATGAAGCACCTTCCTTTGATGTTGGAGGGCTTAGCCAGAGCATGGTTGAATCAATTAGCACCTGGCAGCATATATAGTTGGGAGGAACTTGCCCGAGTGTTTGTTAGAACCTTTGAAGGTACATGCAAAAGGCCGGCGGGGTTGACAGAGTTGCAGTCATGTGTGCAGAAGCCAAATGAAACCTTGAGAGATTATATCCAGAGATGGATCACATTGCACCATACAGTGGAGAATGTGTCGGATCACCAAGTAGTTTGTGCCTTCAAGAAAGGTGTTAAGTACAGAGAGTTGAACCTGAAGTTCGGTTGGACAGGAGATATGTCCCTGAGTCGAATGATGGAGATTGCCACCAAGTATGCCAATGGTGAAGAGGAAGACCGACTCTGGAGTGGCAAGCACAAAACAGTCGCCCAAGAAACCGGAGGAGGGAATTCCAGTCGGAAACAGAAGCGCAAGGCCGAACCAGCTGCTCTTGGTGAAGCTTTAGTTGTGGCCCAAGGGAAATTCAAGGGGAAGCCCAAAGGGCCCTGGACTCCCAAGAAAGTAAAAGATCAAGATGGGAATGATATGTTGGATTTACCATGCCACATTCATACCAAAAAAGATGAAGAGGGGAATCTCATTTACCCTAAGCACACCACTCGACAGTGTCGTCTCTTGATCCACCAGTTCCGAGAGAAACAACCCAAGGAGAAGGAAAAGGAGTCGGACAATGGTAAGGAAAGGGAAGAATATGACGATGGTTTCCCCAATGTCAATTCCACTCTGATGATTTTTGCTGGCGTTGAAAGCAAAAGTCGATTGAAAGGTATTAACAGAGAGGTGAACATGGTTGCTCCGGCAACACCCAGTTATCTGAAGTGGTCCCAGACTGCCATCACATTCGACCAGTCAGACCATCCAGCACATATAGCCACCCCTGGGAGGCAAGCACTGGTAGTCGACCTAGTTGTTGAAGGCACTCGACTGACTAAAGTGTTGATGGATGGTGGTAGTGGCCTGAATATTCTTTATGCTGAAACTTTGAAGGGAATGGGCATTCTGATGTCCAAGCTTAGTGAAAGCAACATGAGTTTCCATGGTGTTATACCTGGCAAGAAGGATGAATCACTCGACCAAATCGCCCTTGAAGTGGTTTTCGGTGATTCCAAGAATTACCGCAAGGAAAAGTTGACATTTGAGGTAGTGGATTTCAAGAGTGCTTATCATGCCATTCTGGGTAGGCCTGCTTATGCACGTTTCATGGCTCGACCGTGTTATGTGTACCTCAAACTAAAAATGCCTGGCCCCAGAGGAGTGATAACTATCACTAGCAATCGGCAGAAGGCAGAAGAGTGCTTCTAGAAGGGCTCAAAATTACCGATGCACAAATGGCAGTAGTAGAATTGCAAGGGTACCAGAAAAATGCAGATCCGAGTGATTTGCTGCGAGCTAAGAAGCCTGCCACAGACTCTGCATTTCATTCGTCTGGAGAAACTAAACCGATTCATATTCACCCGACCGATCCCAATGCTGCTTCGACTCATATTTCAACGACACTCGACAACAAATAGGAAGAAGCGCTCATCCAGTTCCTCCGTGAGAACTGGGATATCTTTGCATGGAAACCTTCGGACATGCCGGGTGTACCTAGGGGACTGGCTAAGCATCGTTTGCGAGTCGACCCGAAAGTGAAACTTGTCAAGGAACATCTCCGACGGTCCGCCATCCAGAAGAGAAAAGCAATTGGTGAAGAAGTGGCTCGGCTCCTGGCAGCTGAGTTCATCCGAGAAATCTACCACTCCGAGTGGCTCGCCAATGTTTTCATGGTCCCCAAGAAGGATGATTCACTTCGCATGTGCATTGACTTCAAGCATATCAATCGGGCCTGCCCGAAAGATCATTTTCCTCTCCCCCGCATCGACCAAATCGTTGACTCGACTGCGGGGTGTGAGCATTTGTCTTTTTTGGACGCCTATTCCGGGTACCATCAGATCCGATTGTATGGACCCGATGAGATAAAAATGGCTTTCATCACTCCATTCGGATGCTTTTGTTATGTCACCATGCCATTCGGCCTGAAGAACGCCGGAGCCACATTCATGAGGATGATCCAGAAGTGTATGCTCGCTCAAATCAGTCGGAATGTGGAGGCATACATGGATGACATTGTGGTCAAGTCACGTAAGGGTTCTGACCTGCTGGCTGACCTTGTTGAAACCTTTGCCAACCTTAGAAGATATGATATCAAGCTTAATCCATCAAAGTGCACATTCGGAGTTCCTGGTGGAAAGTTACTCGGTTTCCTCGTTTCCGAACGAGGGATTGACGCTAACCCAGAGAAAGTTGGTGCTATACTTCGGATGAAACGCCCTGTGCGTGTGCATGATGTCCAGAAGCTTACTGGTTGTTTGGCCGCTTTGAGTCGATTCATTTGTTGCCTCGGTGAAAAGGCATTGCCTCTTTACCGACTGATGAAGAAGTCTGATAAGTTCGAGTGGACTCCCGAAGCTGATGCAGCATTTGCAGAGCTCAAAGCCCCGCTTTCCACCCAGCCGGTGCTTGCTGCACCAATCAACAAAGAGCCTTTACTGCTTTATATTGCAGCCACTGGACAAGTTGTTAGTACAGTACTCACGGTCGAGCGGGAAGAAGAAGGAAAAGCCTATAAAGTTCAGCGCCCAGTATATTATGTTTCTGAAGTTCTGACTCCATCGAAGCAAAGATATCCACACTATCAGAAGCTTGTTTATGGGATTTACATGACCACGAAGAAGGTTGGACACTATTTCTCTAATCATTCCATTACAGTCATCAACGACGCTCCATTATCAGAGATTCTGAACAACAGAGATGCAACTAGTCGAGTGGCAAAGTGGGCGATTGAACTCCTTCTCCTGGACATCAAGTTTGACGCAAAGAAAGCAATCAAGTCCCAAGCAATAGCAGATTTCCTCGCCGAGTGGATCAAACAGCAACTTCCGGCCCAAATTCACTCGGAGCATTGGACCATGTTCTTCGATGGCTCCAAGATGCTGAATGGTTCTGGTGCTGGGGTGGTGTTGGTATCCCCCCTGTGGTGACAAACTCAACTATGTTCTCCAGATTCACTTTGACTCTTCCAACAACGAAGCCGAATATGAGGCACTTCTGTACGGGTTGCGTATGGCCATTTCACTCGGCGTCCGTCGCCTCATGGTCTATGGCGACTCGAATTTAGTGGTCAATCAGGTGATGAAGGAGTGGGACGTCAGAAGCCCAGCTATGACCGGTTATTGCAATGCAGTGAGAAAGTTAGAAAAGAGGTTTGAGGGGTTAGAGCTCCATCACATACCCCGACTAAAAAATCAAGCAGCTGATGATCTAGCAAAGATAGGTTCCAAGAGGGAAGCCGTTCCCAGCAATGTGTTCCTGGAACATATTCATACACCTTCAGTTCAAGAAGATCATTTCACTGAAGAGCCCCCACAACCAAAGAGTGCCACTGATCCAATTGAAATCGAGGTCCCAGCCATGGTCGATTTGATCATGGAGGTTTTGGTCATCACTCCCGATTGGACAGTACCATATATCGCGTACATTCTTAGAAAGGAACTCCCAGAGGATGAAGAAGAGGCTCGATAGATCGTCCGTCGATCCAAAGCCTTTACCGTGATAAGAGGACAGTTGTTCAGAGAAAGTGTGACTGGAGTCTGCCAGAAATGTATAACACCTAAAGAAGGTCGAGTGATCCTCAATGACATTCACTTGGGGACCTGTGGTCACCATGCGTCCTCCCGGACCATTGTGGCCAAAGCATACCGAGCGAGATTTTTCTGGCCACAAGCAAATGAGATGGCAAAAGAAATAGTCGACAAATGTGAAGGTTGCCAGTTTTACTCCAACATATCTCACAAGCCCGCTTCGGCCCTGAAGACCATTCCACTCGTCTGGCCCTGCACTGTTTGGGGATTGGATATGGTTGGACCTCTGAGGACTTGTAGGAGCGGCTTCACTCATGTATTAGTCGTAGTCGATACATTCACCAAATGGATTGAAGCCAAGCCAATCAAAAACCTTGAAGCAAGCACTGCTGTCAGTTTCATCAGAGTTAACATTCAGATATGGTGTTCCACACAGCATCATCACTGACAACGGGTCGAACTTCGATTCTGATGAGTTCAGAGCCTTCTGTGCTTCTCCAGGTACTCGAGTCGACTATGCTTCGGTCGCCCACCCCCAGTCGAATGGATAAGCTGAAAGAGCAAATGGATTGATTCTCAAAGGACTGAAACCCCGACTGATGCGTGATCTCAAACACGCAGTAGGAGCCTGGGTTGATGAACTTCCGTCCGTGTTGTGGGGACTGAAGACAACTCCCAATCGGTCAACTGGCAGAACTCCTTTTTTCTTGGTTTATGGAGCTGAAGTTGTACTTCCGAGTGACTTACTCCATAATGCTCCTCGAGTCGAGTTTTTCTCAGAAGCAGAAGCAGAACAGGCACGGCAAGACGCAGTTGATCTCCTGGAAGAAGAAAGAGAGATGGCCTTGATCTGGTCGACCATCTATCAGTAAGACATGCGTCGAATCCACGCTAGAAACGTGAGAGGTCGAGCATTTCAAGAGGGAGACTTGGTTCTCCGAGTGGATCAGCAGAAACCACACAAGCTTGCTCCTGCTTGGGAAGGCCCCTTCATTGTCACCAGAGTGCTCCACAACGGAGCATACCACCTCAACAACGTCGAGCACAAGAAAGACGAGCCACGCGCTTGGAATGCGGAACTGCTCCACCCCTTTTATACTTAAGCACTCAGTACTCGCCTAAGCGTTAAAAATCCTACCGAGTGATGAGCAAACCTCACACTCGGGGGCTTAGCTACAGTTTAGTACTCGCCTAAGTGTTAAAAATCCTACCGAGTGATGAGCAAACCTCACACTCAGGGGCTTAGCTGCAGTCCAGTACTCACCTAAGTGTTAAAAATCCTACCGAGTGATGAACAAACCTCACACTCGGGGGCTTAGCTGCAGTTTAGTACTCGCCTAAGTATTAAAAATCCTACCGACTGATGAGAAAACCTCACACTCGGGGGATGAGCTACAGTCCAGTACTCGCCTAAGACGACGAGATGTAGGTCGACTGCAACTCTCTCCTTGGAGCAGCGCCACAAGTACAACATGCGCTCCATCCCTATCCGCAAGGATGAGGAGGTGCATGTCGATTGCAACCTTCTCCTCGGAGCTGCGCCACAAGTACAACGTGCGCTCCATCCCTATCCGCAAGGATGACGAGGTGCAGGTCGATTGCAACTTTCTCCTTGGAGCTGTGCCACAAGTACAACTTGCGCTCCATCCTTATCTGCAAGGATGACGAGGTGCAGGTCAACTGCAACTCTCTCCTCAGAGCTGTGCCACAAGCACAACGTGCGCTCCATCCCTATCCGCAAGGATGGCGAGGCGCAGGTCGACTGGGGTATCTCCCTCAGAGCTGCATCTCAAGAAATATTCCGAGTGAAGAATAATTTCCACTCGAAGGCAAACGCAAGCACATGCAGAAGATAAACCAAGTTCGGATAAAACCTCAAAAGTTTCAGGACGAAGATAAAAGTACTCGGGCATCAGGCCCGAAGGAGTTTAAGGTTACAAAAATCACTTGGTATTCCGAGGCAAATTTAAAGCAAATTCACGTATCAAGTTTGTTCACTCAGCAGGAGGAGGGCTTGCAGGCTCGATGAACTCGTCCAAATCAATCCCGTCCACGATCCGAGTGGCAGCAGCAATGAAAGTCTCCATGAAGGATTGGAAGTCATGCCTTTTGGTGTTGGCGACCTTGATCGCCGCCAGCTTCTCTTCTCGAGCTTCTTTGCAGTGGACCCTGACCAGAGACAGAGCCACGTCAGCATCGCATCGGGCAGAGGACTTCTTCCATTCCTGCACTCGACCGGGGACTTCATTAAGTCGAGTCATCAGAGACTCGAGATCATTCTGAAGCGTTGCCCTTGGCTACAGCGATCCATCAATGCGCGACACCGCCACCTTCAGACGAGCAAGATAGCTGGTAACACTGGAAACACGAGATTCTAGTGGAAGCACATTCATGGCAGCCTCGTCGTCGACTGGAGAAAGGATAGGATCCAAGCCTGCCTTGATCCGTCCAGTCTCCTCTTCAAAGTTTTGACAGAATTCTGAAAATTCAAGGATTTAGTGAGTCGACTGATCGGGACTAACTTGCAAACAATAAAGTAGTCGGATAAAAGGGGTACCTTCGAGCATAATAAAGAGCTTCTTGGTGAGGGCCTTCAGATAAGCTTCCAAGTCGTTTCTCCTACGAGACATGCTTTCCAGTTGATCGTTCAGAGCCACCTTATCCTTCTTCAGATGAGTCACCTCTCGTTTGGACTCAGTAGGAGACGACTTCAGCTTGGTTATCTCCTCCTCCAGCGCTCCGACTGAAGCCAGCTTTTTGTCAGCAAGAGCAGTCTTCTCTTGAGCTTCCTTTTGTGCAGCCGCAAGGTACAGGTCCTTCTTCTCTAGAGCCAGCCCCATTTTCTCTGCAAAACACGCATTTAGATCAAACAGAAGAATGAGGGGATAACTCGAAGGATGGTCGAGATAAGCAGTCGACAGGTCATTACCTTCCATACCAGCAACTTCATCTTGATCATTTTTCAAGTTCTGTTGGGCCAACTCCAAGTCAAGATTGAGTTGCCTCTGCTTTTCCTCAAATTCAGCGAACTTGGAGATGAGGGCACAAGATTTCTACAGTGAGTAAAAGACATGTCAACAGACACGATCAAAGATTATTTACTTCCGAGTGAATAAAACTTTAAGACTACTGCAGAATCAAACATTCTACAGTAGTCCCGGGGACTACACCCAGTGGGTGCACCTAGCGTGCCCCCACTGGTTCAGATCCCACTCGACATGGTCTGCCCAGACCGAGTGTAAAAAAAGAAGTACCCAGAGCCCAACCGACTGCCAGTAGTCGATCGCGGTCTCGGGGACTACACCCAGTGGGTGCACTTAGCATGCCCCCACTGGTTCAGATCCCACTCGACATGGTCCGCCAGACCGAGTGGAAGAAAGAAAGAAAAAACAGAGAAAGTAGTGCTCAGACCCCAATCGACTGCCAGCAGTCGACTGCGGTCTCGGGGGCTACACCCAGTGGGTGCACTTAGCGTGCCCCCACTGGTTTAGATCCCACTCGACCAGGCTGAGTGGAAGAGTGAAAATAATAAAGATGACAAAACACCCAGTGGGTGTACAGTCTCGAAGTGCAAGACAATGAGAGATTGCGCGAAGGAAAATATTCGGGTAGCATATCCTAATAGAACAAGTTCATTCGGAAGTCAACTTACCTGGACATTGGCTCAAAGAGCCGCGCTGGCATCATAAGCAGCCTGACTACTTTCGTGCACCGCCTTCACCCGCTCCATCATTATGCCAGCCTGACGAATGGCCTCCGCAGCGGCGTCCGACTGGCTTTCTGGAACATGATGAGTAGCAAAGAAGGGGACGGATGGTCCAGACGCAGTGGCTTGGAGCTCCGAGGCATGAAGTTGGATGGTTGAAGCAAGCATTGGTGCAGTCGATGATGCGGGGCGCGCACTCGACACTGGGTCGGCAAAGGTTACAGAAACCTTACTCGCATCTTCGAGCTGTTGAACTACTGGCTCTGCCACCGGTTCCGACTGGGATGTCTTGCCAGTTGTTGCCTTCTTCCTCCTGGGCCTCGGC
This sequence comes from Triticum dicoccoides, assembly GCF_002162155.2. Lineage (NCBI taxonomy): Eukaryota > Viridiplantae > Streptophyta > Magnoliopsida > Poales > Poaceae > Triticum > Triticum dicoccoides. The sequence goes on from NC_041388.1 coordinate 485,791,568, forward strand.
GGCACATCCTCGTCATCATCCGGAAGTTCAATGACATTGGGAGGGGCTGCAAAGAAATCAGTCGACCCTAGATGAGTCGCCAGAATTTAATAGACCATGTAATCAAGGACAAGATCACGAGAGTTGTACCTGGGTTGGTGGTGACTGCATCTTCCATCTCCTCATCTTCATACTGGCGGGTGGAAGTCCGAGAGGTAGCAGCTCTGCAAATTTCAATGTTCAGTCGGTCACGTTTGCTACACCTAGTCAACCAAAGGATCAGGTCGGATTATTACCCAGAGATAGTAGGAATGGCCACTTTGATCTTGGGCAAAGCCTTCGGCGGTTTGGATGATGCAGCCTTCGGTGGTTTCGGCGCTGGAGGAGGTGCAACTTTAGATTGCTTCGGTGTCCTCTCAGTCGGCACTGGAGAGGGTGTCCGGGGACACTTCGAAGACTGCCCAGTCGGTGCGGCCACCATGTCATGGAGGCTTACCGGGTCCTGAGCGTGCTTGGACCTTTTTTCTCTGCGAGGAGGCAAGTTGACCTCTTCTTCATCACTTGGGTCGCCACTCTCCTTGCCCTCCTCCTCGTCCGAGTGCCACTCGCTGCTATCGCCTCCACTCGCCTCCTCCTCTGAGTCCTGCTCCTGCTCTTCGTTGGGCATTGAATACATCTCAGTAAGAGCCTGAAAGATAACAAGTAAAGCAAAAAATAGTCAGTCGTCAACAGGCGGTTACATGATTAATCAAAAAAGTACTCGGCAATCCAGAGTCAGACCTGGTCTGGCTGGCGCGAATGGTCGAATGGAGCGACCCTCCTGGACCCCCTGGGGTTATCCTTGTTGCCTGTGATGCCTCTCAGCCACTTCTCCACCGTGTCCTCGTCGACCTCTTCCGGGTGGATCCGAGTGGAATCCTCAATGCTCCAGTACATCCACATTGGATGATCACGAGCTTGGAGCGGCTGGATACGTCGTTTGAGGAATACCTCCAGTAGATCCATACCGGACACGCCGTCCCGGACGAGCTGGACCACCCGCTCGACCAACACCTTCACCTGCGCTCTCTCCTCTGGGATCACTTTCAATGCGGAGGGCTTCTCGACCCGAGCCATGGAGAAAGCAGGGAGCCCGGTCGACTGACCTGGAGTCGGCTGGTCTTTGCAATAAAACCAGGTCGACTGCCAGCCTCGGATCGACTCGGGAAGGATCATGGCTGGGAAAGTGCTTTTACTTCTCATCTAAATCCCAAGACCCCCGCACATCTGAATCACGCGCGTCCTCTCGTCACTCGGATTGGCCTTCTTGACCGACTGAGAACGGCAAGTGAAAATGTGCTTGAGAAGACCCCAGTGTGGCCTACAACCTAAGAAGTTCTCGCACATGGACACATAGGCGGCAAGATATACGATGGAGTTGGGATTTAAGTGGTGAAGTTGTGCTCCAAAGAAGTTCAAGAATCCCCTGAAGAAAGGTTGGGGAGCCAGAAAAAATCCACGGTCAACATGAGTTGCGAGGAGAACGCATTCACCATCACGTGGATGCGGTTCGGTCTCTCCTTCCGAAAGCCGCACCGATTCATGGGGAATCAGCCCCCCCCCTCAACCAGATCATCGATGTCGTCTTGGCTGATCGTTGACCGGGTCCAGTCGCCCTGGATCCAGCCGCGCGGCAGGCTGGATCTCGACGAGGATCCGCCCCGGTTGGACCTCTTCCCCTTCGCCTTCGCCGTCGCCTTCTTTGCACGCTCTAGGGCCACCGTCTTCTCCTTCCCCATAGTCACAGGCGAAGCTCGAATGGAGCAGCGGCACTGAGAGCGGAGATGGGGATGGCGGAGAAAGCAGAGGAGAAAGGAGGAGAATGGGGACGCGCTGCGCACAAAACCCCGATCTGGCACCCTATATGAGGCCGCTTTCGAGTGGTTGACCTGTGGGTCCAGAAGATCCAGTCAAATCCTGCAACAGTCCCGCGTGAGGTATGTGGCGAAAAAGGTGGCGCGGTGATCGAGGCGGCCTTGCCTAATCCCCTCCAATTACTGCGGCCTCCCCCATCCCGCACGCTTCCCAAAATTCGGATCCCACGATATCCGCTCGTAGCAAGGAAACTTGTCAGACGGAAGATCTTTTCCATATCAGTACTCAAAACATCACAGTAAAGTTCACTCGGCAGAAACAAGAATGGATCAAGGCGACTAAAAAGAAGTTGAGATCATCATAATTGTTCACTTGGTCGCAAATAATACGCTCCCGAAGCACGGAAATTGAATCGGAGGAATTCTCAACTCCTTCTCCACTCAAGCCCCGAACCATTCGGGGGCTAATGATGAAGCTATGTACTTAGGATAGGGTCATAGGCCTGACCTAGACGCCCTCCCCAAGGTCATCGCCCTAAAGCCAGAAGCATTCAAAGGGTACCATCATCCACTCGACCAGAGGCATTCCACTCGGAAGAATCAATGACACTCGACCGTCACAGAAACCACTCAACGTACAGAAGATCTAAAGCCACTCTACGCAACAACGGTCGGGTGTTTACTCATAGACTTAATTATCATTTATATCACTTAATTGCTAGCGTTACCAGTAACGTTCCACTCTTAATGTACATTGAACCCTGTGTAACAAAGGGGAGCTGGGGTCCTGGCGCACTCTATATAAGCCACCCCCCTCCTCTGGGACAAGGGTTCGCATCCTTGGTAAATACACACATATACGCACTCTAGTTGACCGCCTCCGGGCACCGAGACGTAGGGCTATTACTTCCTTCGTGAAGGGCCTGAACTCGTAAACTCATGTGTACAACTACTCCATACCTAGTGCTTAGGAGTTCATCACCAAGGCGACCGAGGAGCTTCAGGAAGCAAGAGCCATGTGCGGCGACCGCCGCCCACTACCTGGCGCAGCTCCGCGTCCCGACAAGGGCGACGAGCTGCGCATCTGCGTCGACATTCCAGGGTCCAACAGGGCCGCATCTCAGGGGCGCTTCTGGCCATCGAGTGTTGGACAACGCGAGGGTCCCCCTCATATCTATGTTCGCATGCCTTTCGGCCTGCCAGACGTGGCTGTCACCTTCCAGCGCCACCTACAGAGCATTCTAGCAGCTCAGGAGGCGAGGCACCACGCTTCCCTAGTGGAGGCGGTGACAGTTCTTCAGGAGCCACTTGGCCCCCCTAAGTCTCCTGAGGCTCAGGGCCCTAGCGGCTCGTGAGGGGCAGCTTCTTCAGCATGCATCTTCAGCTACCCGAACACATCTCCAGCAGCGGTATCAGGTGACTCTTTCCAGTTCATTCAGTTGGGAGCGCCCCTCGGGCAGCATCATCCCCAAGTCGCATGGGCCTATCCCTGCGACGCATATCCTTTTGCATCTTTAGCTTACTCAGCTGGGGGCGCCCCATGGGCTGCATCATCCCCAGGCCGCTTGGGTCTATCCCGGTGGCATGTATCATTCTTGCATCTATCTAAACTGGCTTGCCTCCTCGCATGAGTTGCTTTATAACCATTGCTTACCTGGTACTTGCTCATCGCGCCCCCCCGCGTTGCTGATCGGTCACTTTCTCATACCACAACGGGAGTCTCACATGCTGGCACGATGCTTGTGCTCGGGGCCGTCCCTACAACACTGATAAACCCGTGTGATCGAGCTCTGCCCCGCGGCCTGCTCCGTGGAGGCCACCTCACCAGATCCACAGTGCCTCCATCTTCTCACGGAAGGAGCAATGGCAGGGCGGCAAGCGCAGCTATGGGCTACTCTCTCTCCTCGCACTAACCTGCAGGTGGCCCCGCTGGCTGCTCCCTTTCATGCTTTTCGCTTGGGCGTTAAAGGGAGGACTCCTAAGCATCGCGCCTCAGGAGCCCTTACTGACTCTCTAGCCCTCACCCCTGGCCTTGACCACGACATCGCGACCTGGCATACCAGCGGCGGCTGAGCTTGCTCGAGGGTCGGGACCCGAGGACGTAGAGCACTCAGGAGAGAGTGAAAGGGGGGAGCTGGCATGGACACAACCTGATGGTGTCACCATCAGCGGCGCATAAATCGGGCGCCACACAAGGAATCGATCCGAATCGCTAAGATAAGTCACGTATTCAAGATAGCCCAGCTCGTAACTTCGGATTTTCGGCTCCTGGAGCCTTTCTCCGGTAGTGTCGCCTTCCTTTTCTGCCTTTAGGGAGCTGGTTGCACGCCAAGGGGGACCTCCTGAGCATCGTGACTCAGGAGCTTTTACCGGACCTTCAGCGGCTCACCTCCTGGCCTTCACCACGGCATCGCGACCTAGCATACCACCGACGGCTGACGCCTTCCTTAGGACTGGGACCTGTTGGCGTAGAGCACTAAGCTACCGCGAGGACGAAAAGGGGGAAAATGCGAAAGCAAGACATGCAGTCACAAATTTCGCAATAAGAATGACGTTGATGCAAAAGTGTTACAAATTCTTTACACACCCCCATGGGGTTCATCTCGATTCCTCGTAGGGAACAAAAGAAGGAGGTTTCTAGGAATCATATCTACATGTGTTGCCACCAACGCCATCATCAACAGTGGGCCATGAGGGGCCGGCGTCAACCCCATCCAGATCAGCGACGACGACGGGCGGACGCTGCTGTTGCGCTCCGGGCACGGCGAGAGCTCGGGGGCACGTAGCTGTCGTTGCTCGTCTCCGGAGTCTCATCAGGCTCGGGAGAGTCGCTGGACTCCCAGGAGTTGTCGCTGCTGCTGAAGGAGTTGTCGGCAGGACAAAGGGCAAGCCCAGCGCCAACCCCGGCGCCGTCTTGGTGACCCCCTTCAGGGCAGCACTCCAGGCGGCGGCCTTCCTCATCAAAGACCTTGAAGAACAGCGTGGAGGCGCCGTCGTACTCGAAATGGATGGCGAGGGCCCCCTCCGCGCGACACACACGGGCAACCTCGCCCCATCCACGGGTCATGAAGATCTTGCCCGGTGTGACGCCCGGATAATCAAGCTACAGTAATCCCCCGTTAATGGTGTTCATGTCATCAGCATCACTATGCTAATTGCCACTTTTCCAAAAAATCAAAATTAGATTCAAATTCAAATGCAAGTCAAATTACTAAATTCTGAAATAGTAAATTAAAAATATAGACTGAGTTGAAAATATTCTCTAACTAATTGTCATGAATTATCCAACATATCTTGAATTAATAAAGTGCCTCTAACCTATTTCAAAACAGGGTTAGCAACAATTGAATTGACCATTTCAATTTAAATAAATATCTAACCTTTTCAAAATAAATTATAACTTTGTGTGCTGCCTTATAATATTGTCTAGTATTTATTTGCTAAGTGGAACATTTAACAAAGTTCATTTGTTAGATAAAATAAATAGAAAACAGTAGAGAAAAACAAAACAGAAAAGAATAAAAGAAGTAGCAAAAGAAAATGGAAAGAGAAAAGAGCTAAGACGTCACTGTGCCCCTGGCCTTAAACCAACAGTGAGGCCCAGCCCAAAAAACCCTCCCCACATATCTTCTACCTCCCGCTACAAGAGCTGGGGCTGCGTGGAGGCCATCCCCATGGCGCCCTACACGTGCCAGCCATCCCCCCGTCCCCTGTTGGTTAAAACCGTCGCTTGCGGCCCCCTGCAAACCCTAGGCCACGCCTCCCCTTCCCTCGCGCCATAGCTCTTGCCCCGCACACGCCCGAACCCCCGCCGTCACACACGTCGTCGATCTCGTGCTCCGGAGCCGTCCCGTGCCGCGCCAACTTGTCCAAGAGCCTCGCTGTCAACGTCTCCTTCGCCTGGGTACTCTGAATCGATCGGGGACGCACCACATCATCGCCTTCTCCGCTGCCTTCTCCGCCACGGCCGCCGCCGTTCGTCATCGGATTCGCCGCGTTCCGGCCACCCCGCGCTCCCTAACCTCGTCCACGAGCTTTGTGGTGAGCTCATCTTCCGATTCCCCTCGATCTTGGCTTCGACCCGTTACTTTTACGCCGCTGCACGCCATGGTTGGATCTCGCCCGAGCCTCCGCGTACACGTGTGTGTTGCTTCTGCTGCCGTTTGCTCCTGCCGACGCCCGCCATTGCGCACCTCCTGCTGCTGCCCTTGCCCGTGCTCGCCGCGCCTTCCTGCGCCCCACCGCGCCGGCCACGCCAGCCACTGCCCTCCATGCCCCCGCGCGCCCCCTGTTCGCTCTTGCCCGCGCTGGCCTTTGCCCTGTTCGTGCCCCTGCACCGTCGTGCGTGCACACCACCATGCCCACGCCGCACATGTTGTTGTTGCTGCCCCTGTCCACGCTTGCACACCTGCGGCCACCCGCGCCTGCGTGCTGCTGCTCTTGCGATGCTGCTGCTCGCTGCTTGTTCCTGCTGTTGCTGCTCCTAATTGCTGCCGCCATTGCTTATGCTACTCTGCTTGGCAACTATTGCTACGCTTACCGCTGCCACTTGCTGCTGCAGCCGGCTCCTGCTGATGCCTGGGCGTGGCTGACGCTTGGGCATGGTCGTGCATGCATGCACAACTTGCACATCCGGCTGTGCCTCTGGCCGGCTTGATTAATTAGAGATAGATTAGTTTTAGGATTAGACTAGTGGCTAAATAGCGTAATGTGTGGATGACATGTGGGTCCCTTTCAATTAAATTAGTTTTACTTATTTGTTTAGGTACGACCTATAACATGTGGGCCATACCCTGCCCTTTTGACTAGTCAAAGTTGACTTGGTCAACTTGGTTTAAAACAATTAAAATAAATCCAGAAATTTTAGAAATTGTTTAAACCTTTGAAAATTAATAGAAAATAATCCGTATGTCAGATGAAAAAGTATTATACATGAAAGTTGCTCAGAATGACGAGACGAATCCGGATACGTAGCCCGTTTGTCCGCCACGCATCTCTAGCATAGCAAACACGCAACTTTTCCCCTCCGATTCATCTGTCTGAAAATGCGAAACACCGGGGATATTTTCGCGGATGTTTCCCCCCTTTACCGGTATCACCTCATACCGCGTTAGGGCACACATAGCACCGCTACTTGTCATGTCATGCATCGTTATGCATCTGTTAGCATTATATTCATTGTTTCTTCCCCCTCTTTTCTCCAGTAGACTACGAGACCGACGCCGCTGCTGGTGCCCCATTCGACTACGTTGTTGACGACCCCTACTTGCCAGAGCAACCAGGCAAGCCCCCCCTGATCACCAGATATCGCCTACTCTCCTCTATACCGCTTGCATTAGAGTAGTGTAGCATGTTACTGCTTTCCGTTAATCCTATCCTGATGCATAGCCTGTCCTTGCTACTATTGTTGTTACCTTTAACTGCAATCCTAATGCTTAGTATAGGATGCTAGTTTATCATCAGTGGCCCTACATTCTTGTCCGTCTGCCATGCTATACTACCGGGCCGTGATCTCTCGGGAGGTGGTCACGGGTATATACTTATATACATAATATATGATACTTGTGGTGACTAAAGACGGGTCGGCTCGTAGGAGTACCCGCGAGTGATTCACGGATTGGGTCCGAAAGGACGTTTGTCCCGACGGCCCTCTGAGTGGATCTTTGTGGCGGAGCGACAGGGTAGGTTGAGACCACTGGTCGGCGTTCGCGGTTATTTCAAGATAACACGTTTAATGGGATCTTGGTATTTGATCTGAGTCTGGCCATTGGCCTATACGCACTAACCATCTACGCGGGGACAGTTATGGGCACTCGACGTCATGGTATCAGCCGAAGCCTTCGTGACGTCAGCGACTGAGCGGCGCACGCCGGATTGGACTAGAACGCCTGCTAGGCTAGGTCTGCTTCCGGCTGCCCTCGCAACGTGCAGGTGTGCAATGGGCGTTGGGCCCAGACCCCTGCGCCATAGGATTTAGACCGGCGTGCTGACCTCTCTGTTGTGCCTAGGTAGGGCTGCGACGTGTTGATCTTCCGAGGCCGGGCATGACCCAGGAAAATGTGTGCGGCCAAATGGGATCGAGGGTGTTGGGTTATGTGGTGCACCCCTGCAGGGAAGTTGATCTATTCGAATAGTCGTGTCCCTCGGTAAAAGGATGACCCGGAGTTGTACCTTGACCTTATGAAAACTAGAACCGGATACTTAATAAAACACACCCTTCCAAGTGCCAGATAAAACCGGTGATCGCTCTCTCACAGGGCGACGAGGGGAGGATCATCGGTTAGGATTATGCTACACGATGCTACTTGGTGAACTTACCATCTACTATCTTCTCCTGCTGCAAGATGGAGGTTACCAGAAGCGTAGTCTTTGAAAGGACTAGCTATCCCCTCTTATTCCAGCATTCTGTAGTTCAGTCCACCTATGATACCCTTATTCCATTTGATACCAATGCATACATATGTAGTGTAGCTCCTTGCTTGTGAGTAATTTGGATGAGTACTCACGGTTGCTTTGCTCCTTCTTTTCTCCCTTTCTATACCCGATTGCTGCAAACAGACGTTGAAGCCCAGGAGCCAGATGCCACTGTCGACGACGACTACTACTACTCGGGAGGTGCCTACTACTACATGCAGCCCGCTGAGGACGGCCAGGAGTAGTTTAGGAGGATCCCAGGCAGGAGGCCTGCACCTCTTTCGATCTGTATCCCAGTTTGTGCTAGCCTTCTAAGGCAAACTTGTTTAACTTATGTCTGTACTCAGATATTGTTGCTTCCGCTGACTCGTCTATGATCGAGCTCTTGTATTCGAGCCCTCGAGGCCCCTGGCTTGTAATATGATGCTTGTATGACTTATTTATTTGTAGAGTTGTGTTGTGATATCTTCCCGTGAGTCCCTGATCTTGATCGTACACGTTTGCGTGTATGATTAGTGTACGATCGAATCGGGGGCGTCACACCCGGGGAGACGGCCTCAACCTCTGCTCTCGTCGCTGGGGTGCCGCACTCGGCGTGCTGCAGACACAGCTCGAGTGGCCCCCTTGGCAGCATCTCTTCAGCAAAGAACTGCGGGAACCTTATCCAGGTGCTCGGCGGCATCGCCACCCACACCACGAGCTCGTGCAAGGAGCCCTCGGCGTGAGTTTGCGGGTCGGCGGCGCGTGCCACCATGGCTGTGGCGCGAGGCGCTGATACGTCTCCAACGTATCTATAATTTTTGATTGTTCCATGTTGTTTTATTATCAATCTTGGATGTTTTATAATCATTTTATAGTCATTTTATATCATTTTTGGTACTAACCTATTGACATAGTGCCCAGTGCCAGTTCCTATTTTTTCATGTTTTTTACATCGCAGGAAATCAATATCAAATGGAGTCCAAATGGCACGAAACTTTACGATGATTTTTTATGGGCCAGAAGAAAGGCAATGGGCCCTGGTTACACCTGGGGGGTGCCCCGAGGGGGACACAACCCACCAGGGCGCGCCAGGAGGCCCTGGCACGCCCAGGTGGGTTGTGCCCACCTCGGGTGCCCCCTGGACCGCCTCTTTGCTCTATAAATACCAAAATATTCCCAAAACCCTAGGGGTGTCGACGAAATATTCATCTAGCCGCCGCAGAGTCCAGAAACACCAGATCCAATCTAAACACCATCACGGAGGGGTTCACCACTTCGATTGGTGCCTCTCCGATGATGTGTGAGTAGTTCCTTGTAGACCTTCAGGTCCGTATTTAGTAGCTAGATGACTTCATCTCTCTCTCTCTCTCTCTTGGTTCTCAATACAATGGTCTCTTGGAGATCCATATGATGTAACTCTTTTGCAGTGTGTTTGTTGGGATCGATGAACTTCGAGTTTATGATCAGATCTATGTTTTTATATCCATGAAAGTATTTGAGTTTCTTTGATCTCTTTTATGCGTGATCTCTTATAGCCTCGTATTTCTTCTCTGATATTTGGGTTTTGTCTGGCCAACTCGATCTATTTGTCTTACAATGGGAAGAGGTGCCCAGTAGTGGGTTCGATCTTACGGTGCTTGATCCTAGTGACAGAAAGGGAACCGACACGTATGTATCGTTGCTACTAAGGATAAAAAAACAAGATCAATATCTACCGCCATATAGATAAACGGATCTTGTCTACATCATGTCATCATTCTTATTGCATTAATCTATTTTTCCATGAACTTAATACACTAGATGCATGCTGGATAGCAGTCGATGTGTGGAATAATAGTAGTAGATGCAGGCAGGAGTCGGTCTACTAATCATGGACGTGATGCCTATGTAATGATCATTGCCTCGATATCGTCATAATTATTTATGTTCTATCAATTGCCCAACAGTAATTCGTTTACCCACAGTTTGCTATTTTTCTCGAGAGAAGCCACTAGTGAAACCAACGGCCCCCGGGTCTATATTTGCCTTTGCGATCTACTTTTTCCTTGCTTTTATTATCAGATCTATTAAACCAAAAATCCAAAAATATCTTGCTGCAATTTATTTTATTTGGCGTTCGATCTATCAATATTTACAACTTTCTCTCGTCACACGCCAATTTCTGGCGTCGTTACCGAAAGGGATTGACAACCCCTTTAACTCGTCGGGTTGCGAGGTGTTGTTATTTGTGTGCAGGGGCTGTTTACGTTGTGTTGCTTGGTTCTCCTACTGGTTCGATACCTTGGTTTCATAATGATACGTCTCCAACGTATCTATAATTTTTGATTGCTCCATGCTATACTATATTTTGTTTTGGACATTATTGGGCTTTATTATCCACTTTTATATTATTTTTGGGACTAACCTATTAATCGGAGGCCCAGCCCAGAATTGTTGTTTTTTGACTATTTTAGGGTTTCAAAGAAAAGGAATATCAAATGGAGTCCAAACGGAATGAAACCTTCGGGAACGTGATTTTTAGAACGAACAAGATCCACGAGACTTGGACCCTACGTCAAGCAACCAATAGGGAGGCCACGAGGTAGGGGGGGCGCCTACCCCCCCTCCCCAAGGCGCGCCCTCCACCCTCGTGGGCCCCCTGTTGCTCCACCGACGTACTTCTTCCTCCTATATATACCTACGTACCCTCAAACGATCAGATACGGAGCCAAAACCCTAATTCCACCGTCGTAACTTTCTGTATCCACGAGATCCCTTCTTGGGGCCTGTTCCGGAGCTCCGCTGGAGGGGGCATCGATCACGGAGGGCTTCTACATCAACACCATAGCCTCTCCGATGAAGTGTGAGTAGTTTACCTCAGACCTTTGGGTCCATAGTTATTAGCTAGATGGGTTCTTCTCTCTTTTTGGATCTCAATACAAAGTTCTCCCCCTCTCTTGTGGAGATCTATTCGATGTAATCTTCTTTTGCGGTGTGTTTGTTGAGACCGATGAATTGTGGGTTTATGATCAAGTTTATCTATGAACAATATTTGAATCTTCTCTGAATTCTTTTATGTATGATTGGTTATCTTTGCAAGTCTCTTAAAATTATCGGTTTGGTTTGGCCTACTAGATTGATCTTTCTTGCAATGGGAGAAGTGCTTAGCTTTGGGTTCAATCTTGCGGTGTCCTTTCCTAGTGACAGTAGGGGCAGCAAGGCACATATTGTATTGTTGCCATCGAGGATAACAAGATGGGGTTTTCATCATATTGCATGAGTTTATCCCTCTATATCATGTCATCTTGCTTAAGGCGTTACTCTGTTCTTGTGAACTTAATATTCTAGATGCATGTTGGATAGCGGTCGATGTGTGGAGTAATAGTAGTAGATGCAGGCAGGATTCGGTCTACTTGTCTCGGACGTGATGCCTATATACATGATCATACCTAGATATTCTCATAACTATGATCAATTCTGTCAATTGCTCAACAGTAATTTGTTCACCCACCGTAAAATACTTATGCTCTTGAGAGAAGCCACTAGTGAAACCTATGGCCCCCGGGTCTATCTTCATCATATTAATCTTCCAATACTTAGTTATTTCCTTTGCTTTTATTTTACTTTGCATCTTTATCATAAAAATACCAAAAATATTATCTTATCATATCTATCAGATCTCACTCTCGTAAGTGACCGTGTAGGGATTGACAACCCCTTATCGTGTTGGTTGCGAGGATTTATTTGTTTTGCGTAGGTGCGAGGGACTCGCGCGTAGCCTCCTACTGGATTGATACCTTGGTTCTCAAAAACTGAGGGAAATACTTACGCTACTTTGTTGCACCACCCTTTCCTCTTCAAGGGAAAACCAACACAAGTGCTCAAGAGGTAGCAAGAAGGATTTCTGGCGCCGTTGCCGGGGAGGTCTACGCAAAAGTTAACATACTAAGTACCCATCACAAACCCTTATCTCCCGCATTACATTATTTGCCATTTGCCTCTCATTTTCCTCTCCCCCACTTCACCCTTGCCATTTTATTCGCCCTCTCTCTCTATCCTCCCTATCTTTCTCTATTTGCCTCTCTTTGCCTTTTGCATTTTCTGCCGTTATGTCTGAAATTGGGAAAATTATTGTCGATATGGACAATAATAATATCATGAAAAAATTTGATGCTCCTACTGAAGAACCCCCTATCTTACATACAAAAAAATTCCGTATTGGTAGTGGTTATATTATTGGAAAAGGAGTTATCCAAGATTTCTTTACTTGTGTCGATGCTTTACCTTCTATGGGTAGTTCTATCCTTCATAGAACTAGTAGTCTTGCGGACGCTATTGCCATGCTTGTAGTTGAACTTGAAAGACAATTCATGCACATGCACCCTTGCATACAAAGGATTTTCCTAGAATTTTCTAATATTGAGCATTCTTCTGTTAAGCGTGCCACTACTATCTTTTTGGCTCATGAGTTTAGATTCATAATAAAAGAGGCCAAAGAAATCTTTGCCCATTATAGGGTGGACGCTTGCCGTCCTCCCATAAAGGCTATACTTTTTGATCAAGAAGAAATAATGCATTTTCAATCTCTAGACTATGTTGCTTTCAATGAAAATCTTAGAAAAAAGGGTTCCTACTAATGTTTAGTTGATAGAATTTCTGAACTTAATGATGATTTGGCCATTCGAAATAATGAACTAGGATATTCTCTTGAGTATAGGCTCACAAAGTTCTGTCAAAAGAATGCATATAATGATGAATTGGTGGTGCAATACGAAGGGCCAAAGGAGGAACCTATACCTCCCAAAGTTGATCTTGGGGACTTTTGTCCCATTAAATTTAGCCATTTTGATTACTTTTGCTTGCCTCAAAGAAAACTTGCTGCTGAACATAGAGAATGTGAAATGAGTTTTAATGATCTATCTTACTATTATGGCAATACCTAGATCTATCCTTGCTTTTTATGCCTAGCTAGGGGCGTTAAACAATAGCGCTTGTTGGGAGGCAACCCAATTTTATTTTTATTCCTTGATTTTTGCTCCTGTTTAGTAATAAATAATTTATCTAGCCTATGTTTTGGTTGTCTTTTTGTGTTTAATTAGTGTTTGTGCCAAGTAGAACCGTTGGGAAGACTTGGGGAAAGTCTTATTAATCCTGCTGTAAAAAACAGAAACTTTAGCGCTCACGAGAACTGCTGCCATTTTTATTTGGAAAGTGATATTTAGTTAATTATTTTTGCAGATGATTAATAGATAAATTCCTCACGTCCAGCAATTTATTTTAAAATTTTTGGGGTTTCAGATCTTGCGCTATCTACATATTACTACAGACTGTTCTGTTTTTGACAGATTCTGTTTTCCGTGTGTTGTTTGCTTATTTTGATGAATCTATGGCTAGTAAAATAGTTTATAAACCATAGAGAAGTTAGAATATAGTAGGTTTAACACAAATATAAATAAATAATGAGTTCATTACAGTACCTTGAAGTGGTCTTTTGTTTTCTTTCGCTAACGGAGCTCACGTGATTTTCTACTTTAAGTTTTGTGTTGTGAAGTTTTCAAGTTTTGGGTAAAGATTTGATGGATTATGGAACAAGGAGTGACAAGAGCCTAAGATTGGGGATGCCCATGGCACCCCCAATATAATCTAAGGACACCTAAAAGCCAAAGCTTGGGGATGCCCCGGAAGGCATCCCCTCTTTCATCTACTTCTATCGGTAACTTTACTTGGAGCTATATTTTTATTTACCACATGATATGTGTTTTGCTTGGAGCGTCTTGTATGATTTGAGTCTTTGCTTTTTAGTTTACCACAATCATCCTTGTTGTACACACCTTTTTGAGAGAGACACACATGATTCCGATTTTATTAGAATACTCTATGTGCTTCACTTATATCTTTTGAGTTATATAGTTTTGCTCTTATGCTTCACTTATATCTTTTAAAGCACGGTGGTGAATTTGTTTTGTATAAACTATTGATCTCTCATGCTTCACTTAGATTATTTTTAGAGTCCTAAATAGCATGGTAAATTGCTTAAATAATCCTAATATGCTAGGTATACAAGATTAATAATAAAATTCTCTTATGAGTGTGTTGAATACTATGAGAAGTTTGATACTTGATAATTATTTTGAGATATGGAGATGGTGATATTAGAGTCATGCTAGTTGAGTAGTTGTGAATTTGAGAAATACTTGTGTTAAAGTTTGTGATTCCCGTAGCATGCACGTATGGTGAACCGTTATGTGATGAAGTCGGAGCATGATTTATTTATTGATTGTCTTCCTTATGAATGGCGGTCGGGGACGAGCGATGGTCTTTTCCTACCAATCTATCCCCCTAGGAGCATGCGCGTAATACTTTGCTTTGATAACTTAGCAATAAGCATATGAGTTCTTTATGACTAATGTTGAGTCCATGGATTATACGCACTCTAACCCTTCCGCCATTGCTAGCCTCTCTAATACCGCGCACCTTTCGCCGGTATCATACACCCACCATATGCCTTCCTCAAAACAGCCACCATACCTGCCTATCATGACATTTCCATAGGCATTCCGAGATATATTGCAATGCAACTTTCCACCGTTCCGTTTACTATGACACGCTCCATCATTGTCATATTGCTTTGCATGATCATGTAGTTGACATTGTATTTGTGGCAAAGCCACTGTTCATAATTCTTTCATACATGTCACTCATGAGTCATTGTATATCCCGGTACACCGCCGGAGGCATTCATATAGAGTCATATCTTGTTCTAAGTATCAAGTTGTAATTCTTGAGTTGTAAGAAAATAAAAGTGTGATGATCATCATTATTAGAGCATTGTCCCAGTAAGGAAAGGATGATGGAGAATATGATTCCCCCACAAGTCGGGATGAGACTCCAGACGAAAAAAAGAGGCCATAAAAAGAGAAAAGGCCCAATATATATATACACACACACACATAAACACTATTCTGATCACGGGATCAGAATAATATTCTGATCACAACCTGACCTGCCCCGCTAGTAGTACATTGAACTTCCCTGTGAACTAGGTTGAACTTCCGCCAACATTGCCCAAATGGGGCTTGCGATATACCGTTGGAAAGCTATGGACACCAATATCATGACCCAACTTAAATTCTTGGCAAAATATAAGCGGTTTAAGAGCAGTTTTGAAAACCATTTTTTCTTCGCACAAAAAACGTGAATCGTATTTTCGATCGCATT
The DNA here is from genome assembly GCF_002162155.2 of Triticum dicoccoides. Classification (NCBI taxonomy): domain Eukaryota; kingdom Viridiplantae; phylum Streptophyta; class Magnoliopsida; order Poales; family Poaceae; genus Triticum; species Triticum dicoccoides. The sequence continues at coordinate 485,806,993 of NC_041388.1, forward strand.
TCTAAACCGTTTATCGGAATGAGCCATATAATATGGCATTGAAAAGCTGCTGCAAAACCGCTCCTTCCACATGTTGAAAGTTTTCTCTAATTCCCTATGGTTAAAGAGTACTTTGAAAAAAACGTAAAATTTCATAAACCGAACTGCTGAGTTCGTTTTTGCGATGTCATTTCTAAACGGCTAATCCAATGGAGGCATATGATACGGCGTTGGAAAGCTTATGAAAATGCGGTACTTTTTCATCTTAAAAGTTTTTTTTCTAATTTTGAATGGTTTAAGAGTAATTTAGAAAATGGTCTAAGTCCTACCGAGTTCGTATTTTCAAGCTAAGTTTTTAACCGTGCGTCCGAATGCAGCAAATGATATGACATTGGGAAGCTTGAACAAATGCGAAACTTTTTGGTATGTATTGTTTCTCCCAATTCTTTACGGTTTTAAGTCAGTTTCAAAAATGGCGAAAAGTGTATTTTCACTGTAATTTCTACAAACTTTATCGGAATGGGGCAAATAATATACCGCTGAAAAGCTACGGAAAATGCGGAACTTTTTCATGTTGATGGTTTTCTCTGATTCCTAGCCATTTTCAAGTAATTTCAAAAACGGCGGGATCATGCGTTCTGCCTTTATCGCGAAACAGATTCTTTGAAAATGCACCGTGTGAAGAACCTGAACTTCTCGGCGCGTGTACCTGAACTTCACTCTATTTTTTCACGTTCTTTTCTTGCTCGTAGCTCTTCATCCACTGCTCGTAACTCTCCATCCACTCACTAGAATTGAGCAAGTGATATACTGATGGAAAGCTATTGTAAAGATGCAACTTTCCCGTGTTGATCATTTTTTCATACTCGCGGCGATTTTAAAAGTTTTTCATCTCAAATTCATTCACTATAGTAGTTGAACTTCATTCTGTTTTCACGTTGAACTTCTGTGACGTATTTTCCTTTGTAATTTTCTCATCCATTTCGTCAGTGTTACACAAATGATACTCTTTTTGTACAAACCTGTCTCACAATATTTTTTAACTTTCTTCGATCGAGGACTTGAACTTACATAGATGATATTCCTGTTGTTTTGAAGTAAATTAGAGAAATGACGAGATCATGATTTTTTCCTTTATTGCGAATGGAAACGCACTGCGTGAAGTAGTTGAACTTCACGGGCATGTCTGTTTGAACCTCACTCTGTTTTTGACGTGCTGTTTTTTGCACTGTGTGAAGTAGTTGAACTTCTGGGGCATGTCTGTTTGAACTTCACTCTATTTTACTTTATTGTATTTTTCTTATACGAAACACACACCATGCAGTACGTGAACTTCTGTTTATTATCACTTTGAACTTCTCTCTGGTTTGAGACAATTATTTTAAAACCCAAAAAACAACATTTTTTTACGTATTTTGGACATCTAAATACACGGTGAACCTCTCTCACAAGAATTTTTTGAACTTTTCCTCACCAAGCACTTGAACTTCTAGCAACCATTTTTTTCGTTTATGAGTTGTTTTTAAAAGTACAAAAAATGGCGTTGTGTTTTTTATTTTTTGAACAGGTAAATCCTAGGTTTTAATAAACTCTGAACTTCTCTGTTATTTCAATTTGAACTTCAACTTTTTATATCTTGAGTACATAATTGTATTTGATTTTTATACGAAAAAAATCGAACATGGAAATACAAGGTGAACCTCTCTCGCAAGAATTTTGAATTTCTCCGGACAAAGCACTTGAACTTCTTTCATCAAACCTTTTAAACTTTTATTTTTCTATACTTTTATTCTCACCTAAAATGCATTCCTTTTGCAGTACTTGAACCTATCGTTGTTTTCACTATGAACTTCTTTTCAACAGGTAAGAATTTTTTGAATACATCAAAATGTTTTTAAATGGTATACATGAAAATTTTAAACCGTTCATCGAAATGCGGCACACAATATACCCGATCGAAAGCTTATGAATAGCAGCACGGTTTTCATGTGGACATGTGTTACAAATTTATTGCCGTTTGTGAGCAGTTTTTCAAATGGCAAAACAACGTTTTTTTTTCTTTTGTCAACATGTAAATGAACGACGGACGTCTCGCACATAAATTTTGAACTATGCTAGGAGGAGCACGTGAACTTCTTGCAACAAATCGTTTAGGCTTTTAGTTTTTTATTGGTTTTATTCTCATCTGAAATGCATTCAGTGTAGTAGTCGAGCTTCCTGCTGTTTTCAGTTTGAACTTCTATCACGTATTTTTTGTTTGTAATTTCTTTGTTGTTTATCGAGAGTTGCACAAATGATACACCGTGCCGATTACCTCTCTCACAAGAAGTTTTGAACTTTCCCATGCCGAGCACCTAAACTTCTTGCAACTAATTTTTTATATTTCAATTTTTTTATTTTATTTTCTCATATGAAACACACACCACGTAGTACGTGAACTTCTCGCAGTTATGAATTTGAACTTCTCTTTTTTCACTTTAGTAACGGAACAAATCCAAGTTTTTATAGACATCAAGCCGCTGTAACTTTTTTATATGAACTTCTTTGTGTGTTTTTTAGAAATGTCAAAATTAGAGTTTTGTTAGAAACATCGAACTTCTTCATCATTTTGAATATAGCTTATTTGTCTTATTCTTTAGTAACCGGAAAATATGAGCTTTTAAATTTGAACCTCTAAGTTTCTTTTAGAAACTGGGAAATCTATTTTTTCTATTAATAACGACAAAAATCCTAGTTTTGTAAATACACATTGAACCGCTTCACTATATAAATTTGAAATTCCGTTTTTTTGCAAGAAACGGAGAAAATATGTGTTTACGCGATTTTTTTGTGCACCCATAATTTTTTCTTTTAATTTCTCAATTTATTAAATATGAACTTCAAGAGCTAACATTTTCTAGGTGACGCTTTTTCCTTCTTGGTATACAAACATTGAACTACTTTTGTATTTTAATTTGATCTTCCTGGTTTATTCTTTAGTAACTAGAGAGATCCAAGTTTTGTAATAAACATCAGACCGCTTCGTTATTTTTAAATTTGAACTTCCAGTTTTTTTAAAAAATGGGTGAAATTTGTTTTTGTTTTATCTTTTTTAACAACTCGATATTTTTAATTTTAACTTCTTGGTTTTATTGTTTAGTAACAGGAAAAAACCTATATTTTCTTTAATGAAGAACGAACTGCTTCGGTTTTTGTCTTTGAACTTCCAGGTTTCTTTTTTTGGAAAAGCGGAAAACCATTTTTATAAAAAAATTGAATTGCTCCATTTTTTAATTCAAACTTCTCTAAATTCTTTAAACAAGTAAAGTCCGTTTCTTACAAACTTTGTTTGAACAATTTTTTAACAAATGAGACTTCTTGCTCTTTTCTTAATTTGAGCTTTTACTCACCGATGATTTTGACCTTCTGCAACAAAAGTTGCAAAAAAAAATCCAGGCGAAATTGACATCAACAAAACATGTATGCCATAATAGGTTTGCATACTAACGCTATATTTGCATTGGTATCTTGTTAAATCAACATAAACACACTCATTTTTTTTCCAAGAATGAGAAAAACAATGCACATATGATTGTTAAATGCAGAAGTTCTGATTGTTTGAACTCCTCCGTTGGTTATATATGAACTGCGCAACATGATTCCAGAGTTCCATTTTCCTTTTCAAAATATAGTACATGAACTTCCATTTGTGTTTGACAATGTAGAACTTAAAAAAATGTTCAACTAGGTAGCACTTACAATATGGATTTTAGTACCGAACAACAACTAGATGCATATCATCAAAAAATTCTTTTTTTGACTAAAATTTGCATAAACACCAGCCACGTACTGCACATATTCTCAGGCATAGCAGAACTTTGTTCTCAGGCATTACATCAAGCAAATACATCACATGTCACCAACAAATCAACAACAGCGGTACAATCATCCATAGAAGATGAACTAAAAAGCACACACAAGTGAGACCCTGTTCTTCCATAGCTTGGTCTACTTCGACTAGAACGGACAACCCCTTTTTTTGCAAAAAAATCTCCATTGTTTATGCACGGGTAGCTTCCTACTTGCACCTTCTAGCTCACCAGCATCTGCAAGATGGAATGGATATTAAGAATAATGCAAAGAATATGTTGGAGAAGAAGTTCTCGGGAGAAGAGGGAGACATCCATATTGTGTCAGAGGTGCGCCATAGAGGGGAGGACGGGCGGCGCGCATGGGGGCTAGCGGTGGATGCCGGCGCTGATGTGCGGGAGGGAGGAGGGGGGTAGGGCGGTGGTGCGGTACCGAAAGTCGACTGATGGCGGGCAGCAGTAGGAGGTGGCAGCGTGTGTTGACGGCGGCTGGATCCGGTCGCGGGGGCAGCACGGCGGCCGGATCCAAGGGCGGCGCAGCGACCGGACCCAGGATCGGGTGGCACAAGGGGTGGATCCATGCGAGGAGGGCGGTGCGTGCGCGGAGATAGAAGGCAGCAGGCGGCCGCCGTAGCGGAGGGTGGAGCGGGAGGTAGCGTGGCAACCGACTGCGTTCGTGTGCTCCAGGGTGGGGGTGGCCGGCGGCGGGAGGTGCGCCCGCACCAGGGGGCGGCGGCGGTCATGGAGGGGGCGGGGAAGGAGGGGATCGGGTGGGGATGGGCTGCTGGGGGTCGTGGAGGTAGTGGTCGGGGGTGGGTGGATATCATTTTTTTCTTTTCTCCACTCTTGTGCCTGTATAGGAGCCAACCGATGTTTCCGAGATCCAGAAAAAAGGAAAACAGAGCGACAGACCGGCCCGTCCCGATCCCCTTTCGCCGTCGTCCTCCCCCGCAACCCCGCCGCCACCCTCCTGCCGTGGCTCGCATGCAGCGCCGCCGACATCCTCCCGCGGACCCTCCCGTCCGGCGATGCGGGACGCAAGGGAGGTCGGAGCCACCGTCCCCAAGCGCGGTCGCTGGGGTTCGATTCGCGTCGCCGCCGACCCCGCGCGCTCCCACAACCCACCTCCGAGCCCTGCCCCGACCACAACCTTCCTGCGCCCCGCGCCCGTCGCTACTGCCACGCGCCCTGCGCTCCCTTTTATTTGGCCGGGGTCGCTGCTTCCTTCATCTGCGCCATGCCGGAGCGTATACGCCGACCTTCCGCCATCAAGCTCAATAAGTGAGGGCCGCGAGCAAAAAAGAGGAGCTACCTGCCATCACTGACGTTGCACAGCTCCGGCCAACAGCACGCATCCGCTGTCGACCTTCTCGCGGCAGTCACCTTGACCTTCTTGACGTAGCATCTTGCTAGCAACAACTACCCAGCAACACATCCCGCACGAGGTCAGCACGCTGTCCACCACTAGTGGAGCGCCACTCGTGCCACCGACCAACTCACCTTCGTCGATGTTGGCCAAACCAGGCACCTGCCCGCTCTATGTTGGCTGCCCTACGGATGGCTGTTTCTCGCAAGGGTCCATGCGCTGGCCTGGCCATGGCCTGCGGGGGCACCTGAACCTGAACTTCAGTAGTGCCTCTCCGACATCGTCGTTGAGTGCCATTGTCGGCCAGCGAGTAGCCACACCCGTGCTCCCAATTTCTAGGGACTTCTCCATCACTCTACTTTCCCTATTGGGTGCTTGGAATGGAACGAACTAGATTTGGGGGAAAAGCAATCACTGTTCAACTTTCCCCAAGCATGCTTCAGTTAAAGCAAAAAGCTACAGGAAAGTTCAGAGTCGGGATTAGTTTGACTTCAAGTTACCTCCTTGGTTTAATTAGCCATACTTGGACTGCTAGTCTCTATTGAGATTGTTCCATTTGTGTGCTTCAACCCAGCAACTGATGCATCTCCTGCGACCGGCTAGTCCCCTGGTCCCTGCTTCTTCAGAGATAATTTGCGTACACGTTTTGTGGAAGCTATGCACTATGGATCTGTACACAAACGTATACTATTGCGCTGCCACTCCTCAGTCTCCCAAATCACAAAATAAAGCAGATGTTCGGGTTCTATCGAGCTACAAGTTCAGAGTTTCTCCCTTCTGAATAATTCAGATTTCTGCACCTGCATAAGCCGGGTAGTAATTTCCCTTATACAAGTATGATGTCCAGCTTAGTTGCAAAACATTAGCTTTTTTGTTTTTATTGTCGTATACTTCTGCTACCTGAGATATGGATAACACTAGGTAAGCTGTCAACTTCTGCATATGCACTATGCTTTGGAAGCTTCAGTATACAGTGGAGAGAACTCTAGAGAGAGACAGATGGCATTGTGTGATGAGGATAGGGTGAGAGAGTACTAATGAAAAGAGTGGTGGAGACGTCTACTTCAATTTGACCACTAGTTAGTGCCTTTTTATAAGTACGCAAGAAAGCTACATACGTTTCTAACAATTTGAGTGTGCCCTCTACCTGTTTGTTTTAATGCTTGGGGGAGCTTATTCTAGTATTATTTGTGGAAAAGAACGTACAACAGAAGTGCCGTTCTAGGTGAAGTTTTTTCTAATTTTACATATGACCATTGCGAACATAACTTCTAGGTTGGTATTCCAGGAATTTTACATTTGTCTGCCTTGGTAATTTCTTTCCTATAAATGTCTGCACAGGGTCACAGGGAGCAGACTGACAGTATAATTACTAGATATAAATGTGAAGTTCATGTTTTAGAAATTCATAAGTTCACGTGTACCACATACTGAAGAAATTCGTCAATGGAAAAAAAGGACTTCCTAGACCATTTCACCGACAGCAAAAAAATGCCTTAAAATGTCGCGAGACAAAAAACAAATCATAGAAAGTAAAAAAAATTTGTAAGTTTAACCATTTCTAAAAAAATACCTTGAAGTTCAAATTTAAACAATATGGTGCTTCAATGTTTATTACAAACATGTGGTTTTCCCCGTTACCATAGAATAAACCAAGAAGTTCAAAATTAAAAAATGAAGCAGTTCGAAAACTTTATTAACTCTAATTCTAGATGCTTATATGGTCGTCCTGTGACACTGAAATCTTTTTCATTTTAGGTGAGCCAAACTTTTGTGTGGATGTGTTGTGCATCTGCTTATGCGTAGTACATTGAATAAAACAAAAAAAAACTATTATGGGTGCCCTCTAAATGTTTGTCCTATTGCTTATGAGAATTGACCCAAATTTTCCTATTGTTTTTGCATATGTTGGATTCAAGGGGAAAATGTGTATAAAAAGGTGTGATTTCAAAAATTCAGGTGTAACGAACTTCGAAGTTCAAACAAAAAAATGTAAACAAAAATCATGGAATTCAAAGAATAAAAACTATGGAGTTTCCTGAAAAAACATTAATAGCATGCGAAGTTCATGTTTCAGAAATTCCGAAGTTCATGTGTACCACGTCGAATAAAAAAAGGGACCGCCTAGGCGATTTCACCGAAAAGCAAAAAATGCATAAAATGTCGCGACAAAATTCTATAAGAAGTTAAAATTCAAAAACTGAAGCAGCTAAACGTTAAAAAAAGAAGTTTTTAATATCTAAAAGAAAATTTGGAAGTTCAAACAAATTCAGCAAGAAGTTAAAAAAAAGTAGTTCAAAAATCTTTATAACGGATTTTCCCCGTTTGTAAATAAAACCCAGAGAAGTTTAAATTAAAAAGAGGAGCATTTCAAAAGATTGTATAAAAACTGGTTTTCCCCATTCTATAAAAACTAGAAGTTCAAACTAAAAATAACAGCACGGTATCATTGTTTATATAAAAAAGCATTTTCCCCGTTACTAACCAATAAAACTAAGAAGTTCAAATTTAAAAAATGGTGAAGTTCGATGTCTATAAAAAATTCGGATATTTCACATTATTAAAAAATAAAACCAAGAAGTTCAAAATTTTAAAACAAAGTGGTTCAAAAACTCGATTTTCCTCGTTACTAAAGAATAAAACTAAGAAGTTTAAATTAAAATAACAGAGAAGTTCAAAGTTGATAAAAACCTCACATTCTCGTTCTAAAGAATAACTAATATGTTCAAACTAAAAAAAGGGGAAAGCAAAAAAAATTTAGAAAGATTTTTCCTGTTTTTTTAATTCGGATTTTCCCCGATACTAAAGATTAAACTAAGAAGTTCAATTTAAATAACAGAGTAAATCAATGTACATTAAAAACTCAGTTTTTCTCGTTACTGAAGAATAAAACCAAGAAATTCAATCTAAAAACATGGAGAAGTTTGATATGTAATTAAAAACTCGAATTGTTTTGGTTACTAAACAATTATACAAGTAAGTTCAATTCCAAATAACGATGAAGTTTGAAGTTTCTAACAAAACTACAATTTTCATATTTCTAAAAATACATAAAATAAATTCAAATAAAAAAGTAAGAGCCGTTCGATATGAAAGTTCGATGATTATAGAAAACTCAGATTTTCCTTGTTATTAAAGAATGAAAACAAGAAGTTCAAAAATAAAAAATAATAAGTTTAACTTTTAAAAATAGAACGCTTCAAAATTTCATAAAAAAGATTAAGTTATAAAAACAGGAACTCCATATTAAAAAGATGGAGAAGTTCGATGATTATAGAAAACTCATTTTTTCCTTGTTATTAAAGATTGGAAACAAGAAGTTCAACAATAAAAAACAAGAAGTTCAACTTTTAAAAATAGAGCGCTTCAAAATTTTATAAAAAAAGATTAAGAAATTCAGATAAATATTTATAAAAAACTCAGATATTTTCACGTAACCGAGAGAAGTTCGATTGATAACTGCCAGAAGTTCACGTACTACACGGTGTGCATTTTGTTTTAAAAAGAATAAAAAAGCAAAGACTAAAAGTTTTGTTGTTATAAGTGCAACTCCACGGTCGAAGAAAGTTAAAAAAAATGTGAGAGGGGTTTGTATAAAAGGAGTATCATTTGTTTAACACTAATGAATGGATAGAGAAAAATTACAAACGAAAATACATCACAGAAGTTCAACGTGAAAACAACACGAAGTTCAATTACTACGCTGAATGAATTTCAGATGAAAAACTTTTAAAATCACCGCGAGTATGAAAAAACGATCAACACGGGAAAGTTATGTACTTACAGCAGTTTTCCACCGGTATATCACTTGCTCAATTCCGGTGAGTGGATGGAGAGCTACGAGCAAAAAAATCCTGTGAAAAACAGAGTCAAGTTCAAGCACACACGCTGAGAAGTTCAAGTTCTTCACGTGGTGCATTTTTGAAGAATCTGTTTCGTGATAAAGGCAGAACGCATGATCTCGCCGTTTTCGAAATTATTTGAAAATGGCCAGGATTCAGAGAAAATCATCAACATGAAAAAGTTTCGAATTTTCCGTAACTTTTCAGCGGTATATTATTTGCCCTATTCTGATAAAGTTTGTAGAAATTATGAAAAAAATACATTTTTAGCCATTTTCAAAACTGACATAAAACCATAATGAATTAGGAGAAACAATATATACAAAAAAGTTTCGCATTTCTTCAAGCTTTGCAACGCCATATCATTTGCTGCATTTGGACGTACGGTTAAAAAATTAGCTCGAAAATATGAACTCGGTGGAACTTGTATCATTTTCTAAATTACTTTTAAACCGTTCAAAATTAGAAAAAACTTTTAACATGAAAAAGTAGCGCATTTTCATAAGATTTCCAACGCCATATTATTTGCCTCAATTGGATTAGCCATTTAGAAATGGCATCGAAAATACGAACTCGGGTGTTCCGTTTGCGAAATTGTATGATTTTCTGAATTACTCTATAACCGTAGGGAATTAGAGAAAACTTTAAACACGTGGAAGGAGCGGTTTTGCAGCAGCTTTACAACGCCATATTATTTGCCTCATTCTGATAAATGGTTTAAAAATGCGATCGAAAATACAATTCACGTTTTTTGTATGAAGAAAAAACGATTTTCAAAACTGCTCTTAAACCGCTTACATTTTGCCAAAAATTTAACTTGGGTCATGATACTGGTGTCCAGAGCTTTCCAACGGTATATAGCAAGCCCCATTTGGGAAATGTTGGCGGAAGTTCAACCTAGCACACGGGGAAGTTCAGGTCAAACAACTCAGGCAGTAAAATTGCAAAAACACAATTTCATCACGACTCGAGAGCAAAATCCACCAACGAGCAAGATTCTTATTTAAAACCGGTATTTAGTTGCTAAAAAATGATTCTATATTACACTAACATCATATAGAACACAACTAAAAAGAATAATTCGCGAGGGAAGCCACGGTTGCAAAGATAGCCCGAAGGTCGGGTTCGTTCACAGGGAAGTTCAGGCGCGTTACTCAGGAAGTTCGGGTTGTGATCAGAATATTATTCTGATCCCGTGATCAGAATAGTGTTTATATATATATAATATATATATATGAGAGAGAAAAAGAGAGAAGGGACAATGCTACTATCCTTTTACCACACTTGTGCTTCAAAGTAGCACCATGATCTTCATGATAGAGAGTCTCCTTTGTTATCACTTTCATATACTAGTGGGAATTTTTCATTATAGAACTTGGCTTGCATATTCCAATGATGGGCTTCCTCAAAATGCCCTAGGTCTTCGTGAGCAAGCAAGTTGGATGCACACCCACTTAGTTTCTTTTTTAGCTTTCATATACTTATAGCTCTAGTGCATCCGTTGCATGGAAATCCCTACTCACTCACATTCATATCTATTGATGGGCATCTCCATAGCCCATTGATACGCCTAGTTGATGTGAGACTATCTTCTCCTTTTTTTGTCTTCTCCACAACCACCATTCTATTCCACCTAAAGTGCTATGTCCATGGCTCACGCTCATGTATTGCGTGAAGATTGAAAAAGTTTGAAAACACCAAAAGTATGAAACAATTGCTTGGCTTGTCATCGGGGGTGTGCATGATTTAAATACTTTGTGTGGTGAAGATAGAGCATAGCCAGACTATATGATTTTGTAGGGACAACTTTCTTTGGCCATGTTATTTTGAGAAGACACAATTGCTTAGTTAGTATGCTTGAAGTATTAATATTTTTATGTCAATATTGAACTTTTGTCTTGAATCTTTCGGATCTGAATATTCATACCACAATTAAGAAGAATTACATTGAAAATATGCCAAGTAGCATTCCACATCAAAAAGTCTGTTTTTATCAGTTACCTACTCGAGGACGAGCAAGAATTAAGCTTGGGGATGCTTGATACGTCTCCAACGTATCTATAATTTTTGATTGCTCCATCCTATACTATCTTCTGTTTTGGACATTATTGGGCTTTATTATCCACTTTTATATTATTTTTGGGACTAACCTATTAATCGGAGGCCCAGCCCAGAATTGCTATTTTTTTTGCCTATTTTAGGGTTTCGAAGAAAAGGAATATCAAACGGAGTCCAAACGGAATGAAACCTTCGGAAACGTGATTTTTGGAATGAACAAGATCCAGGAGACTTGGACCCTACGTCAAGCAACCAACAGGGAGGCCATGAGGTAGGGGGGCGCACCTACCCCTCCCCCAGGCGCACCCTCCACCCTCGTGGGCCCCCTGTTGCTCCACCGACGTACTTCTTCCTCCTATATATACCTACGTACCCCCAAACGATCAGATACGGAGCCAAAACCCTAATTCCACCGCCGTAACTTTCTGTATCCACGAGATCCCATCTTGGGGCATGTTTCGGAGCTCCGCCGGAGGGGGCATCGATCACGGAGGGCTTCTACATCAACACCATAGCCTCTCCGATGAAGTGTGAGTAGTTTACCTCATACCTTCGGGTCCATAGTTATTAGATAGATGTCTTCTTCTCTCTTTTTGGATCTCAATACAAAGTTCTCCCCCTCTCTTGTGGAGATCTATTCGATGTAATCTTCTTTTGCGGTGTGTTTGTTGAGACCGATGAATTGTGGGTTTATGATCAAGTTTATCTATGAACAATATTTGAATCTTCTCTGAATTCTTTTATGTATGATTGGTTATCTTTGCAAGTCTCTTCGAATTATCAGTTTGGTTTGGCCTACTAGATTGATCTTTCTTGCAATGGGAGAAGTGCTTAGCTTTGGGTCCAATCTTGCTTTGTCCTTTCCCAGTGATAGTAGGGGCAGCAAGGCACGTATTGTATTGTTGCCATCGAGGATAACAAGATGGGGTTTTCATCATATTGCATGAGTTTATCCCTCTACATCATGTCAGCTTGCTTAGGGCGTTACTCTGTTCTTGTGAACTTAATACTCTAGATGCATGCTGGATAGCAGTCGATGTGTGGAGTAATAGTAGTAGATGCAGGCAGGAGTCGGTCTACTTATCTCGGACGTGATGCCTATATACATGATCATACCTAGATATTCTCATAAGTATGCTCAATTCTGTCAATTGCTCAACAGTAATTTGTTCACCCACCGTAAAATACTTATGCTCTTGAGAGAAGCCACTAGTGAAACCTATGGCCCCTGGGTCTATCTTCATCATATTAATCTTCCAATACTTAGTTATTTCCTTTGCTCTTTTACTTTGCTTTTATTTTACTTTGCATCTTTATCATAAAAATACCAAAAATATTATCTTATCATATCTATCAGATCTCACTCTCGTAAGTGACCGTGTAGGGATTGACAACCCCTTATCGCGTTGGTTGCGAGGACTTATTTGTTTTGTGTAGGTGATAGCGACTCGCGCGTAGCCTCCTACTGGATTGATACCTTGGTTCTGAAAAACTGAGGGAAATACTTATGCTACTTTGCTGCACCACCCTTTCCTCTTCAAGGGAAAACCAACGCAAGTGCTCAAGAGGTAGCACATAACCGAGGGAAATACTCTACCATCGCTGTGCTACATCATCCCTCCCTCTCCGGGGAAATACCGACGTAGTTCTAGCTGCCATCAAGGAGAATTTCTGGCGCCGTTGTCGGGGAGGACCTTCATCATAACCAGGTTCCTAATCACAAATCTCATCTCCTTGCAATTTACCTTATTCGCCCTTTGTCTCTCATTTTCCTCTCCCCCACTTCACAAAAATCTGTCGTTTTATTCGCCCTCTTTTTCATTCGCCATTTTCTCGTCAGAACTCATGTTTGCTTGTGTTGCCATGTGCCTTCTATATGCTTGCATCTTTGCTTGCTAAAAATCCATTGATATGAATCCTCATCCACTTGCTAATCTTTTCAAATGATCTGATTATGTTGAACCAATTGCTAGTGAGTTGAGTGCACTAGATTATCTTTATGAAGTTTTGCTTGAGAATCGGGAATCTAAAAATTGTGATGAAAAAATTTATGAAGTGATTCATGATAGTTCCTTGGATGAAAAGCATGATTGCAATAATTTTACTATAAATTCTATTAATGTCAATTGTGCTAATAATATGCAAAACCCCGAGCCTGGGGATGCTTGTTTTGTCATGTACGCTACTTATTGCAATGATCATGATTGGTGTTTTAATGTTTCTTATGACCTTGAAAATTTATTTAAGCCTCACGATGAATATGTTTGCGATAATATTGAAAGTGGGCTTGGAAGAGTGTCAACTTTAGCTAAAAATAATCCCACTATTTTGGAAGAGTGTTAAGTTTGCATGCATGTGGATCATAAAGAGAAAATTTTATATGATAGTTATATTATTGAATTTGATTATGATCCTACATATAATTATTATGAGAGGAAAATATGATTGTATAAATTTTCACGTTATTAAATTTCCTCTCGTTTTGTTGAGATTGTCTATGTTTTATTTCTCTCCTACGCATATGCTAGATATTTCTTGTCTTGATAATTTGTTTGCCTATAAAATTCCTATGCATAGGAAGTATGTTAGAATTAAATGTGTTTGTCACATGTTTTATGATGCTCTCTTTGTGTTTCAGTTCTTTCATGTGAGCATCATTAACATCGCAAAGCCTATCTTAATGGCTATAGAGAAAGAGCTTATTGGGAGGCAACCCAATGAATAAAATTTATTTTTGCTTTTTGCTTTATGTTTTTGTGTGTTAGCACAATTATGCTACTGTTATGATTGTGTTTTTTATGTTTTAATTAGTGTTTGTGCCAAGTAAAGCCTTTAGGATCTTCTTGGGTAATAGTTGTTTGATCTTGCTGAAAAACCAGAAAGTTTGCGCTCACAAAAACTATTTTCATATTTTACCAGAGAGCGATAAAATACCCATTCCACTTGCAGTAAATCAATATACAAATTTCTTATGTCCTCCTAATTTTCAGAATTTTTGGAGTTACAGAAGTATCCGAAATAGTCAGATTGCTACAGACTGTTCTGTTTTGACAGATTCTGTTTTCTTTGTGTTGTGTGCTTATTTTGATGGCTCTATGGTTTTCTTTGATGAGTTTTTGCCATAGAAAAGTTGGAATACAATAGATATAATACAAAAACAAAATATGAATTGGTTTGATACAACACTTATAGTAGTGGTTTATTATTTTTATACTAACGGATCTCACGAAGGCTTTGTTGAGTTTTGTGTGATTGAAGTTTTCAAGTTTTGGGTTATCATATGATGGATGAAGGAAGGATGTAAAGAGCCTAAGCTTGGGGATGCCCCGAAATCCCAAGCTATTATCCAAGAATGAGCAACCAACTAAGCTTGGGGATGCCCCCGAGTGGCATCCCCGCTTTCTTCCAACAACTATCGGTATTTTACTCGAGACTATATTTTTATTCGTCACATGATATGTGTTCTGCTTGGAGCGTCTTGTATGATATGTGTCTTCGCTTTTTTTTTGTGTTTTAAGTTATCAATCCTTTCTATACACACCTTTTTGAGAGAGCCAAAATTATGTCATGACTTGTTAGAATTGCTCTCTATGCTTCACTTAAATCTTTTATGAGCTAGGACTTGCTCTAGTGCTTCACTTATATCTTTTTGAGCATGGTGTGCTTAGTATTTTTGAAGAAATGCTCTGTTGCTTCACTTAGATTTGTTTGAGAGTTAGTAAAATTTTGAAGAAATTCTCTCTTTCTTCACTTAAATTATTTTGAGAGAAAGAAAATTTGTTATGCTCATGATCTTCACTTATATTTGGTTGAGCTTATGAAAAGCAACACATGAAAACTAGTCCCAAAGTGATAGATATCCAAGAAGTATAAAGTAAAATAAAATGTCATGAAGATCATTGGACAAAATAAACTTGATTCTTAGTAATAGTTTTGGGATATGATGATGTGATATGTGAGTTATGTTGATGAGTAATTGTGCTCTAGTAAGAGTATTGGTGTTAAGGTTTGTGATTCCCTATGCAAGTACGAAAGTCAATAGTCATGCAGTGAAAATTATATCCTACTTGTGGTGCATTATTTGGTGTTAATTACGCTTAATGCTTGCTTATGAGATTATTTGTTTCTTGGTTGGCCGCTTCCCATTCTTTTGCTAGCCTTCATTTTGCACTAAGTATGATCACTACTTATGCATCCAAAATCCTTTAAACCAGTTTTGCCACATGAGTCCACTATATCTACCTATATGCGGTATTCTTTTGCCGTTCTAAGCAAATTTGCATGTGCCATCTCTAATTTTCAAAATAAACTTCTCTTTTGTGTGTTTGTTTCGCTCGCGGAGCGGTGAGGGGTGGCTAATATTTCTAGGCTAGATGTGTTATTCTCAAGATGAGTGTTTATTCCCTTGTCATTGCACGAGAGTAAGGCAAAGGTATTAGGGATGCCCAGTCCCGAAATGCAAAAATAAATGAATTTACTTATGTTTTCAAATAATAAATTCCTTGGAATGTGTTGGTATGGAGGGCACCCGTGGATACGGTTAGCCATGGAAAGTGATGGTGGAAAAAGGAATAAACTTTATTTTCTGTTTGGGAACCGCCTATGGCATATCTAGCATGGAAAGTGTTTGGAACTCTAAGTCGTTTTCGTTGGTGGGATGGATACACCTCCCAAAATGTTTTTATCTCAATTTTTTCGCTTTGAGATCTGGCACCTCTACAAATTCCTACTTCCCTCTGCGAAGGGACTTTCGTTTACTTTATGCAAATTTTTTTTTTGAAATTTGAGTCTCCATCTTCTCTCATAAAAAGCACCAACTAGGAGGCCATATGATCGTGCTCAAGTATTGGGTGTAGTTAATATTGGAGTGTGTTTCATGAATGGATCAATGTTTGAGCATGATGGGCTAGGGTTAACTTATTTTAGCATTGATATTTTGAAATACATCGTTGCTTGTTGATATGCTTGAGTATCTAAATTATTATGTCAAAATTAGACTATTGCTTTGAATCACATAAAAGTCCAAATTTCCATGCTATAAAGAAAAGAATATGATATGACTTGATGAACAGCACTCCACATCAAAAATTCTGTTTTTATCACTTACCTACTCGAGGACGAGTAGGAGTTAAGCTTGGGGATGCTGATACGTCTCCAACATATCTATAATTTTTTATTGTTCCATGTTGTTTCATTATCAATCTTGGATGTTTTATAATCATTTTATAGTCATTTTATATCATTTTTTGGTACTAACCTACTGACGTAGTGCCAAGTGCCAGTTCCTGTTTTTTCATGTTTTTTACATCGCAGGAAATCAATATCAAACGGAGTCCAAATGGCACGAAACTTTACGATGATTTTTTATGGGCCAGAAGAAAGGCAATGGGCCCTGGTTGCACCTGGGGGGTGCCCCGAGGGGGGCACAACCCACCAGGGCGCGCCAGGAGGCCCTGGCGCGCCCAGGTGGGTTGTGCCCACCTCGGGTGCCCCTTGGACCGCCTATTTGCTCTATAAATACCCAAATATTCCCAAAACCCTAGGGGAGTCGACGAAATATTCATCCAGCCACAGAGTCCAGAAACACCAAATCCAATCTAAACACCATCACGGAGTGGTTCACCACTTTGATTGGTACCTCTCCGATGATGCGTGAATAGTTGCTTGTAGACCTTCGGGTCCGTAGTTAGTAGCTAGATGGCTTCATCTCTCTCTCTTTATTCTCAATACAATGGTCTCTTGGAGATCCATATGATGTAACTCTTTTGCGATGTGTTTGTTGGGATCGATGAACTTCGAGTTTATGATCAGATCTATGTTTTTATATCCATGAAAGTATTTGAGTTTCTTTGATCTCTTTTATGCGTGATCTCTTATAGCCTCGTATTTCTTCTCTGATATTTGGGTTTTGTTTGGCCGACTCGATCTATTTATCTTGCAATGGGAAGAGGTGCCCGGTAGTGGGTTCGATCTTACGGTGCTTGATCCCAGTGACAAAAAGGGAACCGACACGTATGTATTGTTGCTACTAAGGATAAAAAGACGAGATCTATATATACCGCCATATAGATAAACGGATCTTGTTTACATCATGTCATCGTTCTTATTGCATTACTCCGTTTTTCCATGAACTCAATACATTAGATGCATGCTGGATAGCGGTCGATGTGTGATGTAATAGAAGTAGATGCAGGCAGGAGTCGGTCTACTAATCTTGGACGTGATGCCTATGTAATGATCATTGCTTGGATATCGTCATAATTATTTGATGTTCTATCAATTGCCTAACAGTAATTTGTTTACCCATCGTTTGCTATTTTTCTCGAGAGAAGCCACTAGTGAAACCTACGTCCCCCGGGTCTATATTTGCCTTTGCGATCTACTTTTTCCTTGCTTTTATTTCCAGATCTATTAAACCGAAAATCCAAAAATATCTTGCTCAATTTATTTTATTTGTCGTTCGATCAATCAATATTTACAACTTTCTCCCGTCACCCATCACACGCCAATTTCTGGCGCCGTTACCCGAAAGGGATTGACAACCCCTTTAACTCGTAGGGTTGCGAGGTGTTGTTATTTGTGTGTAGGGGTTGTTTACGTTGTGTTGCTTGGTTCTCCTACTGGTTCAATACCTTGGTTTCATAACTGAGGGAAATACTCTACCGTCACTGTGCTACATCATCCCTCCCTCTCCGGGGAAATACCGTCGTAGTTCTAGTTGCCATCAGGTGCTGCCTCCTCCTCCGGGGCCTTGCGCTTGGGCGTACAAGGGTAGTGGGTATTCGGGGGGAGGCTGCTCGTACCATGTCCTCGTCATCTCCGGCCTCGCAATGACATCGCGGGGCGGGCTAACCTCTTCTTCGGGGGAAGAGGCCCCTATTCACGGGGGGCCTTCCCTTTCTCGGCGGCGAAGAACCTCCTTATCGGTGCCATGGGTGTCGCCGCAAGACGGCGAAGCAAGGAGGAAGAAGAAGAAGCAGGCAAAGTGGAGAAGGAGATGAGCGATGGGGGATCCGCCCCTATCCTCATTTATAGCCAGAGGGAGGCCAACCGCCGGCCTCCATGATCTAAGGTAATGATGGTTTTCTTCTGCATGCAGCAGGGTCTCGTCAAGTCGGGCAGTTGCCAAGGTAGCATGGGGAAGCGGAGACGCCCACGTCCCATTAATCGCCACGCGGCAACCAAGGCCGCAGGTGGTTGGGGCCCGCGACGCTCCGCACTTTCCCTTTGGCTTTGTCTCGAAGCCAAGTTCGAGCTTGCCTTGGGCCCGGGGGCTACTGTCGGCGTCCTGGGAACGGGGGTACCCAGACTTGCCTGCCGGCGGCCCACGGCATGGCTCCACCAGCGGCCTGGTATGGCCCATCATCTGCAGCGACAACTCAAGACCCTCGCGAGGGCCGAGCCTCGCGAGGCGGAGGACGCCAAGACCTCCCTGGGGCACCCTCACTAGGCTGGCTCTCGAGGAGAGAGGAGATATTTATGCAAGGGGCACCTCGCGAGGTTCACGTGACGTGAGCCATGACGACCAAGGCCAGGCGGGCGCCAGCGAGCGCAGTGTACCAGTTTCCTCTTTGGTGCTAAAGAGGCAGGCACAGGCGAGGAGTCCCGAGGCATCAGGAAAAGGTTTCCTTATCGGTGCAACAAGACTGAGGCCAGCAGGACGGCAGGACGAAGGTCACCGCAGAGCCCACAACAGCGTCACCACCAGAGTCTTTGGTAGGCGAAGACCACCTTTTGTCAGGATAGCTTGTACTAGTTGTCCCCCTTCAAACTTGGCCGTTGTGGGATCCCTTCCCGCCTAACATTTGGGAAGAGGACCAGGGCCTCTATAAATAGGGCTAGCCACCACCATAGAAAGGGACAGATCATTCGGACCATCCTCAGACACATCAGCTCATTGAGCTCAAGAACACCTCTTCTCAGGAGGCAGTTTGTTCATTGTACTAGTTCATCCCTAGCCCTCGAGGCAATCCACCACCACCACACTGGAGTAGGGTATTACACCACAATGGTGGCCCGAATCAGTATAAATCCCTGAGTCTCGTGTTTCTTGGGTTCGTCGAGCTAGGCCTTGAGATCGTTGTGCGAGCGAGCTGGAGAGAGAGGAAGAGAGAGAGTTCTTCGTGTGGACCCCAGTGTTCAAACCTCAAGGGTTTGCCGGAACCCATGAATCCGACAATGTGCATGTGAGAGTTAGAACAAGATATGCAATGCTTAAATAAGTTTGATGCATGGTATAAGAATACGCCATCCATCATGCAATGATAATAGTTATGATCAATATGATTGGGGTGCAAAGTGTAACAAGTGTATGGTGCATTAGTCTTAATGTGTATAGAATTCATATCAAAGTCAATCATATTGTGCACACAAATATGGGGAGCACGAGATGCAAAAAATATATCAATATCTGCCAACATATATGAGGGAACAATGGAGGCTTCCTCATGAACACTAGTATAAGCGAGGTTTCAAGCAAGAAAAATACTCAAAGCAATACAGGGAGAAATTGAACAACATGTAAAGCAATGCATGTCCAAAGATAGGTGTTCATGGCATATCATATGAAGGGAATTGCTCAAATGATGCAAATGTATCATGGCAATATCATCACAAAATATGAAAATACCATAAATCAAAAGCTTGTCATCTATGCCATATTCACAAATCAAATTGAATTTAATAGGGATGGCCTAGTCAATATAAGACAATGTTTCAAATATGTGAGTTTGACAATCTTATGCATAGCATATGTCAAAGCAAGAAGGGTTTCAAACATGATATGACATATGAAATTTGCACAAGAAGTCATATGTAGCATGGTATCACAATTACTTGTCCTCACATACCCATCATCACACTCATCATAAACAGTTAGAAACCAAGGCATGTAGAAGGAAAATTAGCAAGTAACATAGCAATATGATCATCAATATCATGCAAGAAATCCAGGTCCATCGGAGGGACAAGCAAAGTACCATCACCTATGTTATTACCTTTGTAGTTCCACCCATGTGGTGTAGGTGTTGTAGTAAAGATCAACTTGTGGCTATCTTCATCTTCATCTTGATGGAACCATGGGGGATGCATCATCATCCACCATGGCCATTGTCTTGTCAATAAGCGGGACAAGGTTGTCAAGGATCGGCGCGTCATTGTCCATGAGACCTGGCACCAAAGGAGAAGACACTAGATAGGCGTGACTTGTGATACTGCACCATTCGGGAAGGCAATTTTAACTCGATATTATGCGAGGGATCATTATACCATTTATCATGCATATAAAAGAAGCAACGATAATCACAAATAATCATATTAATTATGAAATAGTATTGCTCCTTCATGAAGATTGCTCCAAGGCACTAAGACAATTCCAACTCCAAAATGTCAAGTCAAAATTATAGGGCAAATCATCAAGTCAGATCTCCATCTGATTTGTCAAGTTGTGATGCATAGCCGAATCACCATTCAAGTAGTGTGGATGATTCATGTCCTCCCAGTACTCCCACTAGCAATGAATTTACAACAAATCATCTCAAGTCGACACGCAAGTTGTTATACATTGTAATGACATCGCTTTGGCCCCAGCCAACTGACAAAACCCATGACACGCAGTTCATGCAAATACACACATGTATCACATACATATGACCATACTATTCACATCAAACCTGCAAAACAAAGTTATGCATAGAATCACATTCTACCGGTTTGAGTGAATTGATACAAAGTCTAAAATGCTACGACATGTAGCAATAGTGGCCACTAGCCGATTAGCAGGCATGGTCTGAAGGGGCAACATCTGTATTTTGATCATGAAGATTTTTTCGATCTGATCAATCATATTGATCACCGTCAAGCTGAGTTGGATTTATGTTTCACGATCTACCCAGATGGTAAAAACTGACCGGTAGGGGTATGTTGTGTCATCACCACATCGTCCAGGATCACCGAAAGCAAACACATCCATGATCCCCGAATGTGGCGGGTCTCATTGGACTAGTACAAAACCAATCTGCCAAATAGACCGACCACCAAAATGACATTAGATCAATTCTACTGCCACTAGCAGAGGTTATAATACAGCTGTTTCGTTATACTGCATGCAACTATTGCATAACAAAAAAATCTACCATGTAGATCACCCAGGCGCATGTTTAGGAGATAGATCATGGAATTACCACTAGACCCCGTAGTCCAAGCAGCAGAAGAAGAGTTGGTGAAGTGCATCGCTGGTCAGCCCATCTCGGCAGCGATCACCCTTGAATAGTAAGTCATAGGAAGCCTCGAACAAGTGTACCACCTCTAATCGTATCCACGTGTGTAGGATGGAACACCGGGTGGCGGACTACTAGGTCTTATAGCATAGTCGAGGCGAGTGGAGGTGGCAGGATGCAACACATGCAACCGTAGTCAGTGCAATGATCTCAGACCATCTGTCGTCAAAACTGGCAGCACCCCTCCACTTATATAAACATCCGTTATGGGATCAAAACATGAGGCCCATTAGGACTCCACTACCCATAATCTACTAGGTCTAATATCCAAGTTCAGTCTGAATCATATCCCACCCGTGAAGGATCTGATCTCATAGGTTCTTTTCCATAAGCGCGCGACCCCTTAGGTTCACGTACACTTGGTCATCAGCTAGATTCATATCCAGCTCAACTAGTTGGTAGTAGCTTCTAGTTGAACCTGCCACCTCCAAGTGTCTGATGAAGCCGTCTGGAAAATATGTACATGTCACATTCGTTTCCTCTTGCCTCATGATATATGTTGTTAGGCTTAAGGCAAATTGGTCACCCTTCTGCAACCTGGCCTCTTTCTCGTCCAATGAAGGCAACTCCTGAAACTGGATTAACACTTAATCCATGTCGCATGGTCATGTATGTGGAGCATCCTATGGTCATCCTCATGGACCTACCGTTGTCTCACCAAGTGCAAAGTGGACCGATGACATGAGCACGTGCTAGATCTCTCGAGACAGGGGTGACATCTCTCCTTAGTGATATTCCATATGACCCACTCGAGACATGGCTACTACCTAAGTCCGGAATGTTGTGCATGATCAGGTATCAAGAGTACCCTCTCAGAGATGCATATGAAGACAGACAAGTCCCCAAGTTCATGGATGAAGAGAACCAACGGGAGGAACCGAGAACAACTCCCAGGACCCGGACATTCGGCCATGACCCTGGACATCCGGCCCCTGAAGGAACCCATAGCAACTGCCCAGTCGACAAGCTACACGGCCCAGACATCCGGCCCGACGCGTGCCCCAAACATCTAGCCCTAGACCGAAAATTTGACACCCTTCACAGAACTCAACCGAAGCCCGACCACACAGGCCCGAACATCCGACCCCCATAGCCCGGACATCCGGCACCCCCTCGAAGGCCCGGACATCCGACCCTCCTCTGTCTGCGCACAGTAAAGGGCCGAAGCCCATGTACCCCTTCGCCCCCTAGACTATATATACTCCTCCTCCACCACCATTTTAGGGTTAGCATTGTGATAGCTCATTTTGGAGATTAGAGCATTACTCATCCACTTGTACCCCTCCTCCATTGGAGACCGAGGCCTCCTAGGAGAAGATCCCCCAAGTGGATTCAAGACCCCATCAAGGGAAGATCCCCTCATGGATTGAAGCCCCAATCTCCTCACGGATTGGGAAGAACTACCGACTGTTTGTATCAACCCTTGTTGTGTTTGGATCGTGTGTCTCGTTGTGCACTCGGATCTAGCACATGTGTAATCGAATCTCGTTGATTTGAGTGTTTTCCTCCCGTTTCCCTCTTATTTTCCCCTCGTGTGTTCTTCGTGTTCTTCGCGGGATCCGCTCCAATCATGAAATATCAGCCTCTAGGGTTCCATCCTACATCATCTTGGTATCATGAACCAAGGTTGATCACGATTTTGGAGTCTCCCTCTTTGTTTTCTAGCCTAATTTTGTTGTCTTTTATCCCAACTAGTAAAGTTGCCCACCCGATGTGCGGGCTAGGAATTTATAAAGTTATATCACGAGAACACATTATTTGATGATTGATCTAAAGGAAAATGGAATCAAATGTGAAAACGTTCACAACTATGAGCATTTTGTAAACATAGTTTTGTATTAGGTATATTTTTGTTTTCTCATTGATATATATATATATATATATATATATATATATATATATATATATATATATATATATATATATATATATATATATATATATATAATCATGTACTTGCTTGCTATGGACATGCTAAATTTCATTTTCAGGGAGAACATTGTAAAAAAAGGACATTCTAAATTTTCACAATCCTAGGGCGCAATTTATATATGTATCATTTTCCAAATGTATATACTAACATATCAACCTATTAGTGTAGAAGTGTGTACTTGTGATATTCATTAATTATGTCTCACCCAAGCTTTTAAATCTAGGCCGATACGACCGATATATAGGCTGATATATCACTTTTGGGACCCTACCTATATGAAGTAACATATCATTTCGTAAATATCATTTTCCAACATATCACCCGATATGGACCGAAATATTGATTGATATGGCCGATATCTATCCCGATATGTCCACCAATATAGAATGATACGTAGATGACAAAAATTATTTATTAGAAAGCAGTGAAATAAGATTATGCATTTACAACTTATTATATATTATCAAAGTCATGCACAATGTTTCATACAAATGCATATATATCGCATTGTTTGTAATCATAGAGTAAGAATTTTGTGAACCTTTCCTTAATATTTTCTTAATCAATAAGTTAATAAACTAGGAATCTAAAAGTGCTATGTTAAAGCATTGACATCATAGATTTTCCTTTACTAAAAATAAATGTTTTGAACAAGAATAATGAAAAATAAACTAGACATATTTCCTCCGATATATCTACATATCATTCGATATATCACCCGATATCCGACATCTGATATGCCGAAGCCAAACTGATACGAACCCGATATCCGATATTTTGAAGCTTGGTCTCACCTTCTCTTTTTAATTGACAATGATCATATTTCCATTTTTTTGAATTTGATATACTCCCTCTGCTTCAAAATAAGTGTCTCAATTGTAACAACATTTATATACTAGAATGGTTTATGTTGGAGAGAGGCGTTTTGGAGGCCGAGCTCCATGGAGGCCTTTGTTTTTGGAAAATTCAAATTCAAAATTTTATTGTTCAAAAAATTCTGAAAAATATGAGTGCATGTAAGGATGTAACACACATGTGTGTAAAAATTCATGATGAAATACCTTGAATTGCGACCTATACAAAAAAGACAAATTCATGGCTTGGGAGAATGAATAGTATCATGTGTGAAATAGCCCCAGATTCGTCTTTTTTGCACAACCCTCATTTCAATGTATTTTGAACTGAAAATTTACACACATGTGTGTTATGCCTCCTTGTATATCTACATTTTTTCAGAATTTTTTGAAATGTAAAAATATGAATTTTGATGAAATTTTAAATTTGAATTTGGAGGCCTCACTGGAGGCCGAGCTCCAAAAGGGATTTCCGTTCATGGTGGCTCTTTATTTGATAGACATTTGAATGAGTTAACTTAAACACGTACTACACCAGAAGTAGTACCAGCGTTGGCTCATCTTTTCACTTAAGGGCTCATTCGGTTTGGAGAAAATCAAAACGTAGGAATTAGAAGTAGTATAGGAATTTGATAGGATGGCACTTGCTATCCTATGAAATTGACTTGCCTCGTTCCTACGCGTAAAATGAGCTTTGAGTGGATGTGTAGTTTCCTAAAAAACACAGGAAATGAGTAGTATTCCTACGAAATCCCTGTACGCATTTCTTACAAACCGAATGCATATATAGGAAAATTTCCTCTGGAATCCTTGTTCCCATGTTTTTCCTACGAAAATCCTTCAAATCGAATGAGGCCTAAGCAAAGTTCCATGTAACTATCCAGACTATCAACACGTACAATGTGTACACGTCCAAAAAACGTAGTGTGGCTACAGGTACCACCAACATGAGCCTTCATTTTCTCCTTTCTCGAGTCTTCTTGTCTTCTCCCTGCCCCCAAAAAGAAAGTCTTGTCTTCTCCGAAGCTCCCACTCTCAGCCATGGAAAAGGATGAGCCAGCCTGGATCTACCGCATATGTGAGGATCACCTCGAAGCTCCCCTCGGTCTCCTCTCCTACTCGTGGTCCTCACTCACACACCTTGTGGCTGGGACTGCACATAGTTTGCCTGCGCGCGCCGCGTCGATCTCCCGGGCCGTCAACGGGTATCGGGGTCCTGATATCAGCTGCGTGAGGGAGGATGCGAGCTCGTCGTACTCGACGGCGCAGTTGCCGCCGGCTTCAATTGAGGCATTGAAGGAGTGGATCTCGTTCCCCTTAGCTCCTGCAGATTGTGGTTGTCGGGATCCTGGGGTTGTTTTCCGTCCTCGAGCGCCGGGCCGAAGGCATCGTAGCAGTCCCCAAGCGAGCACGCCGACGCATCATCTTAATTTATGACAGTCGCAACCCGGCTTCAGTGTCGCATTCTTTCACCTGCAGGTTCCCCCTCTTCCTTTTTCTTTTTTCTGTCTTTGTACGACTGAACCATACTTTAAGATACTTCTTAATAGTGACAAATGATATACTGGCTGCTATTGAAATGAGGTAGTAGTAAGTCTGGACGCCAACACAGCTTAAGCCAAATTGTTAATTAGATTTTGACCCCTCAACAAATTAAAGAAGTAATTAGTGTATTTGTGATTATCTATAGTTTTAATAGTATTTCCAAAGACAAATTAATTTTAATAAATGGGTAGTAAAATTAGGTCTGATTGCATTCTACGCGTGACATATAACGACGATCTGATGCTCTCAAAATTGTTGTACTATATAATAAGCTTCAAATATCAGATGTTAGAGTGTCGATGTTTGGTATTTCTGAACTATTTCCATCAAATGTTGATGCATCTTTCCGGTACTTATGCGGAGTAGTTGACCATCTCCGATGTTTGGTATTACTGAACTATTTCCATCAAATGTTGATGCATTTTTCCGATACTTATGCGGAGTAGTTGACCATCTCCGTCCTGTCATATCTTGTTAGCCTAGGTAAGTCAGTTATTATTTTGAAGGTAGTCTATAGTGTACTATTTTTTTCATGTACTTATGATTATATGTAATGCATAAAAGGTAGTATCATCCATCTAGTTCACTAGGATTGAGATGTCCTCTACCCTAGCGAATGTTCAAGCCAACACCCATCTACTTCATATGTATGCAAGTAGCGGCGCATGCTCTTTTTAATAAATCTTTGTTTCTGTCTGACCAATTCCTTTGGTTTGTACTGCATGGACCACTCTTATGTAAGAAATTCCCAAATAGACAACGGATAATGGTACATTAAAGTACAGAATTGATAATGTATAATTAGTTGAGTGAAATCGATTCTGGCTCTCCATGTTTGATGCGGTGAAGCAGAATATGTGTAAAGCACTACCGAGTTTTGCTATCCTGGCCTAGCAATTTAGTCCTGCTGTACAATGGAGATTCCAACGGTCATAGTCCATGGATGCTGCTAGTCAGTAGGTTAATAGCGTAACCCCCTTTAAAAAATAGTTTTATTTGTTTATTAGCAACTTCTTTCCTTTCTTTATTATAGTTTGAGCACTTCTTTAGATAGCAAATTCTTTGATCTCATTTATTTGTTGTTTCTACCAAGTGTTTGTCCTCATGTTTGTAATCATTCATTGAATATTAGGAGCAAAAAAGTGAAAATCCGAGTAGTAGAGGGGCAGGTCTATCATAAGGATGTGTTCATTTTCAGGAATGATTATGCGGATCAGACATGTTACGGATCTACATCTTCAATTGAGTAGCCTCCTTTTCACATCTATTGCTGTTATAAACAAAAGCCTCTTTCTTTAATTCTTCAAGACTAAAATAAATTTAAGTATATATGAGAAATGAAGAAGTAATATCAATAAAATTTGCATAATTAAATATTAGGATGAGCAGCATATGCAAAAAAAATCAAAGAGGAGAACTCTGAACTTAATTTTTTTTATCTGATAAATTTTGTAGTGACAGTGATGATCGTTTGTTTGTGCAAAACCTCCAGTAACCATACTTGCAAAAAGTTTTGCCCATAGAGTGGTCCCTATCTTCTCACCACTGGAAGAATTTCACCATGTAAAGGTAATGTAAAAAGTTATATACATAACTTTAAAATTGCTTACATAATATAAATAACTTACTCTAGCAAAAGAACATAAATCTCGCTTATGTTTGAAGTTTGCTGTGATTGTGAAGATAATTAAGCCGGGCTGGTGGTCGGCTGAGTGGACACAGGTCTTGGAATAACAGAGGGTAATATCAAACTTTCAGAACCGGTCTAGTCCAAAACTTCAGTTATAGTGAAATTCTCTGAAGGACTTGTGTCAAATCTTTCAGGGAGGTGCGTTAGTAGGAGAGGAGTTTCAGAGTTTAGCCAAGGTTGCTTGATGGTGTTCTATGGACTATGGTTTATCAGTTGCAGGACCTAATTTATTCTTCCCTTCAATTGTATATGTGCATGGTGTGAACTTTGACAGTGAGACCGACAGAATCGCATGCAGAATGCTTTAGCCGCAGTCCAAAAGGTTTAGTGTTGTTAGTTCCTAGCAGTTCTGGTGTAACCACGAAGTGAGATGCATTTTAATTATGCAGTTTTTATATAAAAATTTATCTGCTTATATTATGTAGTTCATAAGCAGACAATCAAGATACTTGAAATGCATTAGCCATTTACTAAATGAATAGAGTTGGGAAGAAATCAAAGGTAAGGATTAGGCCATAGATAATAAAAAGGAGGTGACAACCACCAATGTTTAAGATCAAGAAAACAGTGCTTATTGTGTCACAAGCGAACATTGCTTGTTTTCTTCATATCTGTCATGCAGACCTTGAGCCAAAGAGGTCAATTATAATTTTGATATTTGTTAGGTACCTCGAAATAACTATTCCTATGTAGATAATAAAAATTACCTGATCTGGCACTAAGATTTGTTTGTGCAGGTGCAAAGGGATTAGAAGATGCTTATGGGACAACTGTGAATGTTGACGGGAAATAGCTATTTCAAAGTTTGATTAAGAAAGTCACAGTAATCAAAATCTTAGGTGGAAAATTCTATTGGCTGAGATGTCCATGGACACTAATGGCTAGGAACCAATATTTTATTGTCTGATGGTTATTCTCCTTTCAGATACGTTGCATGTGACAAAAGAATCAACTTGATGATGCTTATGTATATTTTGGCATCAAATATCAACTTCTATGTGTGTTGTTAATTGATGAATAGAACAATTATGGTAACAAAAAAAGAGTTGAATAGCAAAAACAAAAGGCTGTGCATGCAATGACCAGGGATAGGCTTGGATGGTCTGGTAGAATCGATCAACTACCTACTTGGCTTTGGCCGTTGCACCATTGCTGAGCCACCTCGGAGTCGGAGGGGTCGGCCTATGCCTTCCATCCATATCTGCCAGTTTGTCCTCCTTTTCTTTGCATACCAGAGAGGAGTAAGGACGTAGGGCTGGAATATTGAGGCAACGCGGAAGATGATGGTGCGTCCAATCTAGGGTTTAGATAGGTTTTTTGGTGATGGCGTGGTTGTAAGTACGGGGTAGGAGAGTTCGTGGGAAGTAATGGATGGTCTATCATATTTGACGGTAGGATATTTTACCTTTTTTAAAGGAAAAAAGGTAAGAGGCATGGGAACGACGTGTTATTCCATTGTAATGGCAATGGTGGGTAAAATTTTCAAGTTAAATATAATCTAATGGTTATTAAAAAAATTGTCTATTTGATTGAATGGTCGGATGTTTCTATTTTTTGTGGTAATTTCTAGCCTATTTATCTTTTATCTGGCTAGTCCGTAAATCCATAAAGCACTTTTTATATATAATAGATTTTGAAAATCCCCACAAAAATAGCCCTTCCAATTTTTTTTTTGTGATTTGTTGGTGTGATGTTTTGTTGAATTTGATCCGTGAATTTGATGTGTCACTCATAGATCTAGCTTTCCCTAACTTTCCCACCAATTCCATCCACGAAATCCCTTGAATTTTGCCTCAAATGTTTTTCTTTCCCACGAGATCCATCGAGTTCATCACGGATTTGGAGCCCCGGACATCTGGCCCGTGTCCCCAGACATACGGCCTCCCGCAGCATCATCTTATCCACAACTCCTTCTTCCGCCTAACTTTCGCCAATTTTCGCCGGATTTCCACCAATACTTTCGCTTACCACCACTGCCTTCCGCAACCACCATCGATTACCCGCTACAACCTCCAACAATTTTGATGCATTTGCTTTGAGAATTTGAGTTATGGTTTCCATTTCCTAACGTGTTTTGGCTCTTAGGGATAGTTCGACAACGACATCACCGCCACTCATCTTCGCCATGGACTCGTCATCGACAACAACCACTCCACCATTTTGACACCATCAACCATATGTAAGGGCGGTAACTTCGACGACACTCTCGTACATTCTCCCTTGTCATTGCATTGATAACCTCCTAGCCTACCTTTTGCGTCACTTGCCTTTCGAGACTAGCCATTGAGTATGGCCGGCAATGTTACTTGTGCACAATAGTGATCATCGTCCCATTGCATATATCATATCACCTTGGTACCCATATCTTGGTATCATCTTGTCACTAGTGCAACATCCTTGTTCCCGCATACACAATTGCTATCTTGGTTCGTGAAGTTTTGCATAAGTGACCAAAGAAAGAGATCAAAGAGAAAGAGCCAAAAAGCTTTTAAGCAAAAGAACAATAAGCAAAGAGCTTTGAAGCAAGTGCCATAGCATCATACCACATTGCATAAAGATTGGCATACTCGATCATCTTGGACCATATGACCAGAACATCATACATATATAGCATACTTGGGATAGAAGTCATTGCATTTTTTCTTTGTAGGTTTTGCACAAGTTCCATATCCGCCTATTGAGCAATTGTGCTAGCGTCTCTCTTGTGTTGTGCAACTAGAGCATTTTCCTTGGATTCCATATTTTGACCTCATTCCTTGGTTGCACGACCCCATTTATCTTTCCGTGTGTGTGTTTGTGTGCCATATATTGATATCGGTCTACTTGTTGCATTTGCAAATTTGCAAATATTTTTCAACATTATTTGAATCTCACTAACAATTGCATAAATTTTGTTCCACCATCCTAACCAAGCTACTCCAAAATCCTTGATTGTGTAGGTGCGAGAATCGAAAAGATCCGGTACCAATTGTATTATTTCCTTGTTACATTATTGGCTGATCGTTGATCCATTCTCAACATCGGATAAGGTACATTTGGTATAGTTCTTTCCTTTCTTCCACTCAAAAATTTCTTGCGATGATGGATAGGCCAACTACTTCTTCTAATCCACTCTTCATTGAGCAAGATGAGGACCCAAACATCTATGTTACCAAGAACCACCTCTTCGGCGCACAAAGAGCTTTGCATCAAGAGAATGAAGCATTGGGCGACTACATCGACCTACTTGCTACTGACTTGCGGCAATCCGAGCAACGTACAAGAGACTACTTCGACAACAAGCTCGCCACACAAAAGGAGGATAACAATGCAAGGATGGTGGAAATTCGTGCCTTGTTGGTCAACTGTTCTTCTACATCTTTGTCCTATTCAAGATGGAGCCACTCAAGTCGTCATTCTTCGCAATCTTCTTTGTAGGCAAGTCCCCCTAAGGCTCGTTCGCATCGTCGCCAAGACAATGAAGATCATCAAGCTCCACAAAACCCATTTCATGGCAATGGTTTACAAGGCCGCCTCCAAGAACGTGAATGACTATGTCGCCAAGCTAATGATCCTCCGGTCCAAGAGCAAGCTCCAATACGCCAAGATCAACAAGAACATCAAGATGGGGATGCCCTTCGACAAGAGCAACACCGTCGTAACGAACAATCACTTGAAGCCCAATGTGCTCTACATGAATAAACTAAAGCCGTCAATGAGTGCAACCGCCAAGTACGTCTACAAGAAGAGGCCCTCCGCCAAGAGTGACAAGAAGAAGCCACACGCCTTGAGGAACGCCAAGAAATGAGGAGCTGTGCAAGAATTCCACGTCCTCAACGTCAAGCTAATCATGAAGAGCACGAGGAACAAGCGGCTCAAGATCCTCCACCACAGCAAGAGCGTCAAACCCCTCAAAAACTATGAAATGACAAGCAATGCTACGGTAAGCTCAAGTTCACCATGCCTAAGTTCTTCGGAAGCAACAATCCCGAAGACTACCTTTCATGGGCATTGAAAGTTGACAAGATCTTTCGGTTGCCCAACTATGAAGAAGAGAAGAAGATCGCCATGGCATCTCTTGAGTTCCAAGACTATGTCCTCATTTTGTGGGAACAAGTCACTGAGAGACGAGAAGCAAAAGGTGACCCACCCATCACAACATGGAATCAAATGAAGGATGTCATGCAAGTGTGCTTTGTACCCACGTACTATAGTCGCAACCTCTTCAAGAAATTGCAACTCCTCAAGCAAGGCACCAAGTTCGTTGACGAGTATTACAAGGAAATGGAAATAACCATGATTTGAGTCAATCTCACAGAAGATGAGGAGCAAACCATGTCATGTTTCTTGAATGTACTCAACCATCCTATCAAGAAAATTGCGGATTTCCAACCGTACACGAACCTCCTCGAGCTAGTGCACCAAGCTACCAAGGCGGAGTGACAAGTGAAAGATGATCACAAGTATGCCAAGTACTCTTCCCAGCCATATGGTTCATACAACCACGCTTCAACGACTACACCGCCTTCTACCTCAACCAAACCTTCTATAAGGAACGACGACAAGTCAAGTTACAAGAAAACTTCGACATCTTCAAGTCGCCCTCATACTACAAGCAACTTCAAGCCGAGAGCTTCATCATCTACAACTCCACCGAATGAGACCGTCAAGACAAGTTCCATCAAATGCTTCACATGTGGAGGCCGAGGCCACAAGACATTCGAGTGCACCAACTAGCACACCATGATCGCCAACGACGACGACACCTACGACTCCATGAGTTAAGAAGAAATGGAAGCCCTTGAGCACGTGGTTATGCAATGGCAAGTGAATGAAGATTAAGATGACCAAGTCTTTTGCGACAATGACTCGAGCCCCGCTCTTGTTGTCTCCAAGGTCTTGACACTTCAACACCAACAAGACGAAGATCAACGCTGCCACATCTTCCACACCAAGGCGGACATCAATGGACGTTCCATGAAGGTCATCATCGACGGAGGAAGTTGCCACAACTTGGCAAGTGAAGAACTATGCTCCAAGCTACCATTGGTCAAGATGAAGCATCCTCGTCCCTACAAGGTCCAATGGCTTAGCGACTCCGACACCATTCAAGTGGAGCACACCATTCAAGTCTCCTTCAAGATTGGCACATACGAAGACACCTTGGAGTGTGATGTGGTTCCTGACGATGACATGTACCTAGGGTAGGGTAATAGGCCTGACCTAAACACCCTCCCCAAGGACATTGCAATAGAGTCAAAGACATTCAAAGTACAGTAGCGATTACCGACTGAAAACACCTCAGAGTGCAACCCACTCGACCAACAATTCCACTCGAATAACCCAACTCCATTCGACCAGGACATAGTCATTCGACCACACCAGGAACCACTCGGAGTATAGAAGGTCTAAAGTAACTCAGGATGGCAACGGTCAGACGTTGTCTTAATAGTCATTTATATGCCTTTATTGTTGGCGTTACCAGTAACGTCTCACCTTAATGTACATTGAACTCCTTGTAACGTGGGTTGGCTAGGGTCCTGGCGCACTCTATATAAGCCACCCCCTCCACTTGCACGGGGGTTCGCACCCCCTGTAACTTCACGCATAATCCAGTCGACCGCTTCTGGGCACCGAGACGTAGGGCTTTTACTTCCTCCAAGAAGGGCCTGAACTCGTAAATCTTGCGTGCACAACCTCATTGTAGTTAGGATCTTGCCTCCTCTTACGTACCCCCTATTCTACTGTCAGACTTAGAACCACGACAATTGGCGCCCTCCATGGGGCAGGTGTCTTAGCGACTTCCAGTGAGGTTGCAATTTTTTCCGATCCCCATCATCATGATTTCTGGCGGTGGTTTAGCTGAGGGCCGTGAGATCCGTCTCAGCACGCTCATTTTCATCACTGACGACTCCGCCTGGCTCCAAGAGGCCCCCCTCGACGTCGAGACACTCCCCGTACGTGGGGCGATGCACTTTTGGGCATGCGTCCGCGGCATCCTTGTGCGGCAGCCATCGACACAGTATTGGTCGGCTCCCACAGCGTCTTCGCTCCCCGCTGCTTGTCACCGCAAGTGATCTGGTCGATCGCGACTTCAGCGGTGGGTAAAGCATGCGGTGGCCTGTTAGTCGGCCACCCCTCAAGTCGCGGCAATCGAGCTCGATGAATCTCTGTACGGGCTTTTCAACCTGTCGACTGGCTCTATCGAGACCCTGTCCGAGTGCGACAGCAGGGACCCGGCGGTGAAAGTCCTGATGGTCGACATGCCGCGCAGCCTGCCTGGTTTCCGTCGCGGCGACGGCGTCGATGGCGGCGGTGATCCATCGCATGTTCACGAGGAGTACCATCCCGAAGCCCTCACTTCGCAACAGAGGGATGAACTGCACTATCGCAACATGGAGGCACTCCACACTCCCATCATCGGGGAGACCTCTGAGGCTCGGACCTTGGAGGCTGCACGCGTGGCCACTTTGGCTGAGCGCGCACGGCTGGAGAACCTTCAGTATTCACTCGACGAACATGCTCGACGACAGATCCCTGAGTCCAGTTGACGACAGCGACAATTGTTCCCGCCTGAACCTCAGGTATACCGCACTCCGATTCAGAATCTTACAGCTGCTGCCCGTATAGCAGAGTCAATTCAGCCGTCCCAATCAGAGGCTGGAAGGGGTATGATGCAGATCCAAGCGTTCCTACGGGCAGCAGGAGTGCAGAACACAGCCGTATCTCAGTCTCCCAACAGGATCCACAGCAGGTTTGTAGTGGCGGATACAGTCCAGTCGGCTCACAACCCAAGATCGCCTCTGCGGCCTGAGGGACGTGGGCACCGTCAAGAGCAGTACCTGGGTCGGAACCATGACCAATATGATCATCGGTTCGGCCGTGAAGACCACCATCGAGTGCCCACGCCCCCTCTGAGGGGCGGATCGTATGCACCTCGGCAACACGATGACATGCGTCCATATGGTGATGAGCGAAGACTTCCAGTCGACCCCAAAGAACCCAGATTTGATGCGAGGTCAATTTTGGTACATGGTCTGGTCGACTAGAACAGAGCTCACAGAGAAGGACAGGACAGAGATCGTCCAACAAGCAACCGAGTGCATGTATCTAGACCTGAATGTTTCAGTAGAGCCATCAGGGCCGCGGAAATCCCTCCCAACTTCAGGTTGGCAACTGGGGTAAGTAAGTTTATTGGTGAATCCAAACTTGACACTTGGCTGGAGGACTACCGAGTGGCTGTACAGATTGGTGGTGGTAATGATGATGTAGCCATGAAACATCTTCCTCTGATGTTGGAAGGGTCAGCCAAGGCTTGGTTGAATCAGTTGGCTCATGGCAGTATATTTAGTTGGGAAGAGTTGGCCCGAGTGTTTGTTAGGACGTTTGAGGGCACCTACAAGCGGCCCACAGGGCCGACAGAATTGCAGCATTGTGTTCAGAAACCGAATGAAAATTTGAGGGATTATATCCACAAAATGGACCACTTTGCATCATACAGTGGAAAATGTGTCGCACCACCATGCAGTTTGCGCCTTCAAGGAGGGCGTTCGGTATAGAGAGCTTAACCTGAAATTCAGTCAGACAGGAGATATGACCCTAGCCCGGATGATGGAAATAGCCACTCGGTACGCTAACGGTGAAGAAGAAGACCAAATCGGCAGTGGCAAGAACAAACCAGTCGCCCAAGACACTGGAGGAGGGAATTCCAGTCGGAAACAGAAGTGCAAAGATGAGCCTACAGGTCCTGGTGAAGCCGCAGTTGTAACCCAAGGAAAGTTCAAGGGAAAGCCTAAGGGGCCATGGATCCCCAAGAAAGTGAAAGATCAAGCAGGAAATGATGTGCTAGATTTGCCGTGGCATATACACACCAAGAAGGATGAAGAGGGGAACCTGATTTATCCCAAGCATACCACTCGACAGTGTCGACTCCTTATCCAGCAATTCTGAGAGGGCTAGCCCAGTGAGAAAGAGAAGGAATCTGATAAGGATGAAGACAAAGAGGAGGATGATGGTTTCCCCAATATCAATGCCACTTTGGTGATTTTTGCTGACGTTGAGAGCAAAAGTCGACTGAAAGTCATCAACAGAGAAGTAAACATGGTTTCCCCGGCAAGGACAACATATTTGAAGTGGTCTAAGACTCCCATTACATTCGACCAATCTGACCATCCGGCACGCGTTGCTACCCCAGGGCGGCAAGAGTTGGTGGTCGACCCAGTCGTTGGGGGCACTCGGTTGACCAAAGTTCTGACGGATGGTGGCAGTGGCCTGAACATTTTGTATGCTGAGACTCTTCGAGAGATGGGCATCCCGATGTCCAAGATCAGTGAAAGCAATATGCGCTTCCACGGTGTCATCCCTGGGAAGAAAGCTGATTCACTCGGCCAGATCACTCTTGATGTGGTTTTCGGTGATTCGAAGAATTACCGCAAAGAAAAGTCGACATTTGAAGTTGTGGATTTTCACAGTGCTTATCATGCTGTTTTGGGCAGACCTGCATATGCCCGCTTCATGGCTCGACCATGTTACGTATACCTCAAGCTAAAGATGCCTGGTCCCAAGGGTGTGATCACGATCACTGGTAATCGGCAGAGAGCAGAAGAGTGTTTCTAGAAGGGCTCAAATATTGCTGATGAACAGATGGCAGCAGTGGAAATGCAAGAGTACCAGAAGAACATAGATCCGAGTGATTTGTTACGTGCCAAGAAGCCTGCTTCAGAATCTGCATTTCAGTCGTCTGGTGAAACAAAGCAAGTTCACATTCACCCCACAGATCCTAATGCTGCTCCTACTCATATCTCAACAACACTCGACAGCAAATAGGAAGAAGCACTCATCCAGTTCCTCCGTGAGAACTGGGACATCTTTGCATGGAAGCCTTCTGACATGCCAAGTGTATCCAAAGGACTGGTTGAGCACCATTTGCGAGTCGACCCGAAAGTAAAACCTGTCAAAGAGCATCTCCGTTGGTCCGCCGTGGAGAAGAGGAAGGCAATTGGTGAAGAGGTGGCTCGGCTTCTGGTGGCTGAGTTCATCCGCGAGATATACCACTCCGAGTGGCTCGCTAATGTTTTCATGGTCCCCAAGAAAGATGATTCACTTCGCATGTGTATCGTCTTCAAGCATATCAAGCGGGCCTGCCCGAAAGATCATTTCCCTCTACCCCGCATCGATCAAATTGTCGACTCGATTGCGGAATGTGAGCGTTTGTCCTTCTTGGACGCCTATTCCGGGTACCACCAGATCCGACTGTATGGACTCGACCAAATAAAAAAAGCTTTCATCACTCCTTTCAGGTGCTTTTGCTATGTTACCATGTCCTTT
Source organism: Triticum dicoccoides (assembly GCF_002162155.2). Taxonomy (NCBI): domain Eukaryota; kingdom Viridiplantae; phylum Streptophyta; class Magnoliopsida; order Poales; family Poaceae; genus Triticum; species Triticum dicoccoides. Next base: position 485,843,691 of record NC_041388.1, read on the forward strand.
GGTCTCAAGAATGCTGGTGCCACATTCATGCACATGATTCAAAAGTGCCTGCTCACTCAAATCAGTCGGAATGTGGAAGCATACATGGATGACATTGTGGTCAAGTCACGTAAAGGTTCCGACCTACTGACTGACCTCGCTGAAACATTTGCCAATCTGAGAAGATATGATATCAAGCTTAATCCGTCAAAGTGCACATTCGGAGTCCCAGGAGGAAAGTTACTCGGTTTTCTCGTTTCTGAATGAGGGATCGATGCAAACCCAGATAAAGTTGGTGCAATCCTCCGAATGAAACACCCTGTGCGTGTGCACGATGTTCAGAAGCTTACTAGTTGTTTGGCCGCTTTGAGTCAATTCATTTCTCGTCTTGGTGAAAAGGCATTGCCTCTTTACTGTCTGATGAAAAAGTCCGATAAGTTCAAGTGGACTCTGGAAGCTGAAGCAGCATTTGTAGAGCTGAAAGCCTTGCTTTCCACCCAGCCGGTGCTTGCTGCCCCAGTCAGCAAAGAGCCTCTACTACTGTATATTGCAGCCACGGGACAAGTTGTCAGCACTGTGCTCACGGTCGAGCGGGAAGAAGAAGGCAAATCCTACAGAGTTCAACGCCCAGTGTACTATATTTTTGAAGTCTTGACTCCGTCCAAGCAGTGATATCCGCATTATTAGAAGCTTGTTTATGGAATTTATTTGACCACGAAGAAAGTTGCACACTATTTCTCTGACCACTCGATTTCAGTTGTCAGTGACACTCCATTATCAGAAATTCTGAACAACAGAGATGCAACTGGTCGAGTGGCAAAATGGAGATTGAACTCCTTCCGTTGGATATCAAGTTCGAGGCAAAGAAAGCAATCAAGTCCTAGGCAATTGCAGATCTCCTCGCCGAGTGGATTTAACAGCAACAACCGAGTCAGATTCACTCGGAGCATTGGACTATGTTCTTTGATGGGTCCAAGATGTTGAATGGTTCTGGTGCTAGAGTAGTCCTGGTATCCCCGCGAGGCGACAAACTCAGTTATGTTCTCCAGATTCACCTTGATTCCTCCGACAACGAAGCCGAATATGAGGCACTTCTGTATGGGTTGCATATGGCCGTTACACTCGGTGTCCGTCGCCTAATGGTTTACGGTGACTCGGATTTAGTGGTGAATCAATTGATGAAGGAGTGGGACATCAGGAGTCTGGCAATGACCGGCTATTGCAATGCAGTGAGGAAGTTGGAAAAGAAGTTCGAAGGGTTAGAGCTCCACCACATACCCCGAATCAAGAATCAAGCAGCTGATGACCTGGCGAAGATAGGTTCCAAGCGCGAGCCTATTCCCAGCAATGCATTTTTGGAGCATCTACACACCCCGTCAGTTCAGGAGGATCCCTTCACATAAGAGCCTCCACAACCCAAAAGTTCTACTGATCCGACTGAAGTCGAAATCCCAACCTTGGTCGACCTGATCATGGAGGTTTTGGTCGTCACTCCCGACTGGACAGTGCCATATATTGCATATCTGCTCAGGAAGGAGCTTCCGGAAGATGAAGATGAGGCCCGTCAGATTGTCCGACGATCCAAAGCCTTTACCGTGATAAGTGGACAACTTTACAGAGAGAGTGCTACTGGAGTTGCTCAGCGACGCATCACACCAGAAGAAGGTCGAATGATTCTCAATGATATCCACTCGGGGACCTGTGGTCACCACGTGTCCTCTTGGATAATCGTGGCCAAAGCACACCGATCGGGTTTTTACCGGCTGCGAGCAAATGAAATGGCAAAAGAAATAGTCGACAAATGTGAGGGCTGTTAGTTCTACTCCAACATGTCCCACAAGCCTGCATCAGCTTTGAAGACCATTCCACTCATCTGACCATTTGATGTTTGGGGATTGGATATGGTTGGACCTCTGAGGCCGGCAGGAGTGGCTTCACCCATCTGCTTGTAGCAGTAGACAAGTTATCTAAATGGATTGAAGCCAAACCCATCAAAAACCTCGATTCAAGCACCGCTGTTAGCTTCATCAGAGAATTAACATTCAGATATGGAGTTCCGCACAGTACCATCACGGATAATGGTTCAAACTTTGATTCAAATGAGTTCAAGGCTTTCTATGCTTCCCAAGGCACTCGGGTCGACTATGTTTCAGTCGCCCACACGCAGTCAAATGGACAAGCCGAAAGAGCAAATGGTCTGATCCTCCAAGGGCTGAAACCCTGGTTGATGCGTGACCTCAAGCATTTAGTAGGTGCTTGGGTAGACGAATTACCATCAGTCCTTTGGGGGTTGAGAACAACGCCAAATCGGTCGACTGGTCGGACTCCCTTCTTCATGGTCTATGGGGCCGAAGCCGTGCTGCCAAGCGATTTGCTTCACAATGCACCCCGAGTGGAACTTTTCTCAGAAACTGAAGCAGAGCAGGCTCGGCAAGATGTTGTTGACCTTTTGGAAGAAGAGAGAGAGATGGCCTTGATCCGGTCGACCATTTATCAGCAAGACCTCCGTCGATTCCATGCCAGAAACGTGAGAGGTCGAGGATTTCAGGAAGGAGACCTTGTGCTCCGAGTGGATCAGCAACAACCTCACAAGCTTGCTCCCGCTTGGGAATGTCCCTTCATCATCACCAAGGTGCTCCACAACGGAGCGTACCACCTTTACAATGTGGAATAGAAGAAAGACGAGCCACGCGCTTGGAATGCGGAGTTTGTCGGATGTGGGGTTCCGGCAAACCCTTATGGTTTGAACACTAGGGTGCGCGTGAAGTCTTTCCTTCGTACAAATCTACGCCCTAGCTCGCTAAGATCTCGCGGACGAACTCGACGAACTCGCAACACAGAAAGACACGAGGTTTATACTGGTTCGGGCCACCGTTGTGGTGTAATACCCTACTCCAGTGTGGTGGTGGTGGATTGCCTCTAGGGCTGATGATGAACAGTACAAGGGAAGAACAGCCTCCTGAGGTTGAGGTGTTCTTGAGCTCGGTGAGCTTGTGTGTGTGTGGATGGTCTGAATGATCCATCCCTTACTAAGGTTGTGGCTAGTCCTATTTATATTGGCCCTGGTCCTCTTCCCAAATATCGAGCGAAAAGGGAGCCAACAATGGCGGGCCAATTTGAAGGGGGACAGCTAGTACAAGCTATCCTGACAAAAGTCATCTTCGCCTGCCAAAGGCTCTGGTGGTGACGCCGTCTTGGGCTCCACGATGACCTTCGTCTTGCCGTCCTCCTGGTCTTGGTCTCGTTGCACCAATATAGCAACCTTTGCCTGATGCCTCGGTACTCTTCACCTGCGCCGGTCTCCTTAGCACCAAAGAGGAAACAAGGACACTGCGCGCGCTGGTGCTCGCATGACGCCCACCTAGTGTCGTGCGTCATGGCTCACGTCACGAGGGCCTCGTGAGGTTTGCCCCGCCTTGATATCTCCACTCCTCGTGAGGTTGCCTGGCTAGGCTACTCCAGAGGAGGTCTTGCGTCGTCCGCCTCGCGAGGCTTGGACCCTCGCGAGGGTCTTGGATGCATCATTGGTGAAGATGGGCCATACAGCCTGCTGGCTTAGCCACGCCGCGGGCCGCAGGCAGGCAAGTCTGGGGACCCCCATTCCCAGAACACCGACAGTAGCCCTCGGGCCCTCGGGCCAAGTACAGAGCGCCGCGGGCCCCCAAAGCCTGCGGCCTCGGTTGACGCGTGGCGGTTGATTGGACATGGGCGTCTCCGCTTCCCCATGCTGCCTCGGCAACTGCTTGACCTGACAAAAAGGCCGGCGTAGGCAACACTTTCCTTTGTTGCTTCTCCCTTGCCTCGCTCCAGATCCCCTTTCTTGCTCTTCGCCGCCGCTACCTCCAGATCTGCCCCCGCCTTGCTCTGCATCTGCCACTCATGGCGCCGTGCAAGGTCAAGACTTCCTCGGCACCGACTTGGTACGAGCCCGCTCTCGAGGCGCCCACCGTCACAGAGAAGATCCTCGCCTCTGTGCGCCTACTGACAGCGGGGGAGAGCAACGAGTGGGGGAAGACGGAGCTCCGGCTTGTGTCCGACGAGCCGGAGCCTGAGGGGAGCACCTTCTTCCCCTTCTTCTCGAGCAGCGTCGCGGTTGGGTTGGTTCCTCCCTTCTCTGATTTCTTTTATGAAGTCCTCGACCACTATGGGATGCAGGCGTTGCACCTCCATCCCAACTGTGTCCTCCTCCTGTCCATCTTCGCCTACTACTGTGAGGCATACCTGGGCGTGATGCCATCCTGGCGCTCCTGCGCCATTTCTTCTTCCTCCGCATCAGCGAGAGTCACATCTCTGGATGCGCCAACTTCATTGCGTCCGGCAAGGCCAACTCGATCTCAAGCACCGGGAAGAGGGCCGACAATATTCGATCCAAATGGGTCATGATGGATGCCAAGCTCGCCCATCCGCGCCTGATGTTGCCAACGGAGGTGCCCCGGCAGGGCACGGGCATCGTCAGTGCTGGGACAGATGATGTCTGACCTGAAGCCGGGCAATGTGAGGGCGGCCAAAATAACGGGAGCGATGCTCCTGAGGGAGTTCTTGACGCTACGGGTTGCCCCACTCCAGGTGCGCACGTGCCCCTTCTGGGAGCTTGAAGGAGGGGAAAACAAGGCCCGCCTGAGGCCAGGGGACCTGCCTGACGACGAACTGGACGTCGTCCTACGTCTCATAGTCGGAGACAACTAGGAGTATCCGCCTAGCGCCTTCATTCCCCTGTTCTAATGCAGGGACCGATAGGAATTCGTCGCCTCCAGGCCGACTTTTGATGCGCGCGGGCTGGTGCTGCCGGTGTTTTTGGGAGCTCCTACGGCGCAGAAACCGGTGGAGGTGTCTTCTGGCGAGTCCCGCGGAGAGGGGGAGGAGGAGGTGGACTCGGAGAAGACCGCAGAAGAGGTGGAGGGAGACCTCCCCTCTGAGCAAGGCCGAGATTCTCCGTGCCCTTCCTGATGATGCCGAAGCCGACGCCTACCAAGGGGAGAGGGAGCAACCCCTCATTCCAATGAAGGGTAGGTCGTCGCTGGTGGTCCATGGTGCCGCCTCCGCCCCGGCGCCTCCTGGGGCTGGATCCGGTTCCGCCTCCGCACCGCTTGGCGCCACCGGAGCCCGAACGCCCGCCCCTTAGGTTCCGATGCTGTCAGGCCTCAAGCTCCACAAGCGAAAGGTGGAGTACTTCGCGGTGGACCGGTAGGTGTTTCGAGCTTCGCTTTATCCCTGCCGGTACTTGTTATTTCTTGACGCTCGCCCTTGGTTGATTAGGCCGGCATCTTCGACGAAGAAGAGGAAGGAGGGTACGGCGGCCGTGCCTCCCTCCGCAGAGAAAGGAGTCAGCAACACCCGCATCTCCCCAACCCGGTCGTCCTCGCGGGGCCAAGAAGAACATCGCCGCGTGGAGTCAGCCCCCATGGCCCTGCTGGCTCCAGAGGCGCCGGTGCTTGGCGCGACTGACGAGATCCCAGCTGCTCCGGAACCCGCGGTCTCCCGAGCCCTGGTGATGGTGCTGCTTCCTCCCTCCGCAGAACCTCCACTCCCTGGTTCCTCTACTCCTGCTGCTGTCTTGGAGCGTGCCCTTTCGGAGATGACCCGGCTGCAGGCGGATCTCCTAAGTGCGGACCTGCGCCTGGTGGCCGGGCGTCTAGAGCTGGCCTCTGGCTGGCTTCACTCCGACCTAGCGGTTCGCGCAGCGCTGAGCCAGGCTGCTGCGGCTTCCGAGGAGGAGAAGCGAGGAGCCACCAGTGCTACAGCCGATCATGAGGCGGCGCTGAAATACGCCAAGGCCGCCCGTGACCGTTGCCAAGTGCTGGGGGGCGAGTTGTAGAGCCTGCGCGACAAGCACGCCGAAGAGGTATGCTGCCGCCAACCGAAGGAGGAGGGGATGAAGGCCCGGGAGGAAGCCGTCAAGAACCGTGATGCTGAGCTGGCGGAGCTGGGGAGGAAGCAGGCCGCCGAGAGCAACCGGTTGGAAGAGTTGGAGCGGAAGATGGGGACGAGGGAGGCCGATCTTGATGCCAAGGCGCGAGTCCTGGATGAAGACCGCATGGCCTTCGCCGATCTCGAGAAGAGGTCTCGCAAGGCGCTGAAGACACTCTACGAGCACGGCCTAGAGAGGCCGCTGGACACCGACGAGGACGGCCCCTCCCAACTGCTTCCTCTCGTGGTGAAGGCGCTTGAGGAGGTCGTTGATGGCCTTGGTCCCATGGCGGAGGCAGAAGCTCGTGTCCTATCTTCAGCCGCACTGACTCGCGTCTTCAGCCATCTGCACCTCCGCGACCCCAGCACTCACCTTGACGAGCTGCTGGAGCCTGTGGCTGAAGATCACTGCGAAGCCGCCGCCGCGGCTGTACAAGGTCAAGTGGAGGCCTTGCTGGGGAGGTTCCATGGCTTTGTCTCCGATCCTCTGCTGGCGACGCCGCGGGTCCTGTGACTGGTGGTGAAGGTGAGAACATCGTTGCCCGCGAGGGAGCCCCTTCCGCAGGCGATGGCGATATCCAGGGGTGACCTGCGGCTACTCTTCCCGTTTCGTTCCCGCGACATGTATTAGGCCTCGTGGAGGCGTTTAGACTTTTCATTTGGTATTGCGAGAACAATATGCTTGTAATATTTGCTTTGAGATTTGGCGATTTCCTTCCTATTTGCTTTGCGTTCTGCGTCGGCAGAGCCCGGCCCCGCGCATACCTCAACCGCCATTGGGCCGACCGGAGACCAGGACGAACCAAGGAGTGAGTGGCTACATGACCAGTTAGGCTCCTGAGTCGCGATGCTCAGGAGTCCCCCCTGACACGCAAATAGCATATAAGGAGAGTTTGTGAGGATAGATTAATGTTCTACATCGGCAAAGCCCGGGCACGCGCATACCTCAACCGCCATTGGGCCGATCGGAGACCAGGACGGACCAAGGAGTGAGGGGCTACATGAACAGTTAGGCTCATGAGTCGCGATGCTCAGGAGTCCCCGTTGACGTGCAAACAATTTCCATACCTGCCCTCGCCAAGACCTCGGGAGGGGCGCGCGACGCCAAGGTCCGGGGGACCTGGTTGGGTGGCGTGCGCTCGGGCGTGACCTGAGCGCAGCCCCCATGCCCAGCCCCCTCGTGCGGCTCTCCCGAGGGGAGGCGTTGTGGCGAGGCTGGGCGCTGAGCTCTGGGCTCCCTGAGGTTGGTACGACCATGGGGCCGCCCTCAGTTGTTTATCACCAGCGCGGAGCATAGTGCTTTCGCTTGTGCACGGGCATAGACGCTCCTCGGTAGTATCGTCAGCCAACACAGAGCATGGTGCTTCCACTTGGGCGTGGGATGGGGGCCCCCTCCGGGAGGAGCCCCCGGGGCGTGTACAGCCCCGCCCTGACATGTGGCTTACACAACAGGGCTGTGAGGTGTATCTGGGCACTCGTGAGCCAGCGCGGGACTCACGTAGCCCTACCTCAAGGCGGGTTGTGCCTGGTCTTGAGTCTCGGTGACTGTATGTCCCTACAAGGTGGTTAGATGCAAGCACTCTATGTTCTCAGGTTCCGGCCCTCGAGCGAGCTCAGCCGCCGCTGGTATGCCAGGTCGCGATGCCGTGGTCAAGGCCAGGGGGTGAGGGCTGGAGAGCCAGTAAGAGCTCCTGAGCCGCGATGCTCAGGGGCCCCCCTTTTAACGTGCAAGCGAATTGCATAGGATGAACAGACCCGTGGTGGGCAGCAATCGAGCAGGTGACAGTAGTTGGCAGGTTAAGCATGGAGAGCAGGTCAACTTGGATAAATGCAGGAAGATACATGCCACCGGGTCCGGCCCGAGCGGCTTGGGGATGATGCAGCCCGAGGGGCGCCCCCAACAAGGTAAGCTAAAGACATAAGCAAAAGGGATACATGCCGCAGGGACGGACCCATGCAACCTGGGAATAATGCAGCCCGATGGGCGCTCCCAGCTAAACAAGCTTGGAAGATGTTACCTGGTTCTGTAGACGAAGTAGAGTTGGTGCAGCTGAAGGCGTGCGTTGATGGAATGACTCCTCATGAGCCGCCAGAACCCTGAGCCTCGGGAGGCTCTGGGGGCTCGGGAGGTTCCCTGAAGACCGTCTCCATCTCCTCCAGAACGGCGTGGTACCTGGCTTCCTGAGCCGCCAGGACACGTCGCATGTTGCGCTGATAGGCCGACGCCACGCTCGGCAAGCCAAAAGGCATACAAACGTAGCTATGTGGTGGGCCCTCGCAGTGGCCCACACGCGAAGGCCAGAAACGGTCCTGAGATGCGGCCTTGTTGAGCCCTGGGACGTTCATGTAGACACGCAGCCCAGCATCCTCGCCAGGATGCGGAGCTGCGCCCCGTGGGCGGCTGTCGCCACACATGGATCTTGCTTTGATAGAGGCAAAGGTGTCCCGATGTTTCGATGAGATGGTGGCTATCGTTTCTAGGGGAGTCGACCTTGACGATCCGACTACGAACGTGCGAGACGTCGCGCCTTAGCAATCGCTAAACCAACTTCCGAGGGGTTATTGACCATGCCGGAGCACGATCAACCTGACCATGAGGGTCTGTTTCTGCAAGCAAACGAAGAATAAGCAAGAAACTGAGATTGCAATCTGGATATTGTGAATATAAGATGAAAGCTTTATTGATCAAGGTGGAGTTCTGTGACGTCTTGGTCTGGTCGTTGGACACAAACGAAGTACGAGAAGTTGCAGCTATGTCGAACTTTTAATCTAAACAAAACCCAAAGTCTAAATGACGCCCTAAGGGCTGTATATATGGAGGAAGAGGGGGGGGGGAATTTCGTGGCCCTTGAGGGTGGGGTCCGAAACCAACCCTAACCCTTGTTTCCCCACAAATACGGACTCTAAAAATAGCCTATACTTAAGTATTTCGAAATTACACGGGCCTGGCCCATTAATAAGGTGACACAGCACCTAGAATAGCCTATGGACGAATATTATGAAGTGGCATCTTGTATATTTCGTCCAAGGCTTCATGCACTCCTTATGGCGGCTTCAAAGTCCTGAAATCATCACTTGTAACTCCGTTCTTGATCCCCTTGCGCATGCCATCAACTCCATGCGTGTACTTGCTCCAATGTTCATCCTTCTCCAAGCTAGGCCCTTCATTTGTAAGCAAAACAAATGTATCCAATTTAGGCAGCATCATAATCTCATGAACATTAGAATCATTACCAAGAAACGAAAGTACCTGGTAATTTAATTGGCGTGCGCGAGCTCTAGTAATTGGTCCAGTATATGTAACAGTAGGGGCTGTGGGTGTAACAATGGTATTTATGTTCTCATCATCCTCCCCTTCTTGAAATGAAGTCGTCCTCGACGGAAGCTCATCTTCCTCACCCAAATAAGGCTTCAAATCTGCAATGTTAAAAGTGGGACTAACCCCAAAATCTGCAGGTAGCTCAAGTTTATATGCATTATCATTTATTTTCTCTAACACCTTAAAAGGACCATCAGCACGTGGCATTAGCTTTGATTTGCGCAAATTAGGAAATCTATCTTTACGCAAATGTAACTAAACAAGATCTCCAGGTGCAAACACAACATGTTTTCTACCCTTATCTCCAGCAAGTTTATATTTAGCATTCATACGCTCAATGTTTTCCTTAGTTAACTCATGCATTTTTAAAATCAATTCAGAACGTTCTTTAGCATCAAAATTAACCTTCTCCGAAGATGGAAGAGGCAACAAATCAATAGGTGCACGAGGTAGGAAACCATACACAATTTCAAAAGGGCACATCTTAGTAGTAGAATGCAATGAACGATCATAAGCAAATTCAATATGAGGCAAGCATTCTTCCCACATTTTCTTATTATTCTTCAAAACATCCCTAAGCAGAGTAGACAATGTTCTATTGACTACTTCAGTTTGTCCATCAGTTTGGGGGTGACAAGTAGTACTAAAAAGCAGTTTAGTCCCCAACTTAGCCCATAAACATCTCCAAAAGTGGCTAAGAAATTTAGTATCACGATCTGAAACAATAGTATTTGGCACACCATGCAAGCGATTAATTTCACGAAAGAACAGATCAGCAACATTAACAGCATCATCGCTTTTATGACATGGTATAAAGTGTGCCATTTTGGAGAATCTATCCACGACAACAAATATGCTATCCCTCCCCTTCTTTGTTTCAGGTAAACCTAAAACAAAGTCCATAGATATATCCTCCCAAGGAACACTAGGTACAGGCAAAGGCATATATAAACCATGAGGATTGAGTCGTGACTTAGCTTTTTGACATGTAGTGCAGCGAGCAACAAAACGCTCAACATCCCGTCTCATCTTTGGCCAAAAGAAATGTGTAGCAAGTATATCCTCCGTCTTCTTCATGCCAAAGTGTCCCATTAGTCCTCCTCCATGCGCCTCCTGCAACAACAAAAGATGAACGGAGCTATCTGGAATGCATAGCTTGTTAGAACGAAACACAAATCCATCATTAACGACGAACTTGTTCCATGTTCTACCTTCTTTACAATTCTGCAATATATCTTTAAATTCAGCATCATGCACATATTGATCTTTAAAGTCAAGTTGTGAAAGCATAGTATAACGACGAGACAATGCATTAGCAATAACATTTTCTTTACCCTTCTTGTGTTTAATGACATAAGGGAAAGTCTCAATGAATTCAACCCATTTAGCATGTCTACGGTTCAGTTTTGTGTGACTTTTAATGTGTTTCAAAGATTCATGATCAGAATGTATAACAAATTCTTTGGGCCACAAATAATGTTGCCATGTTTCTAAAGTCCTAACAAGAGCATATAATTATTTATCATAAGTAGAATAGTTCAGACTAGGCCCACTCAATTTTTCAGAAAAGTATGCAACAGGTTTGCCATCTTGTAATAACACACCTCCTAATCCAATTCCACTAGCATCACATTCAAGCTCAAAAGTCTTATTAAAATCAGGAAGTTGGAGTAAAGGAGCATGTGTCAACTTATCTTTCAATACCGTGAAGGCTTCTTCCTGTGCGGTACCCCAAACAAAAGGCACATCCTTCTTTGTAAGCTCGTTGAGAGGTGCAGCAATGGTGCTGAAATCTCTCACAAAACGCCTATAGAAACCAGCGAGGCCAAGGAAACTCCTCACTTGTGTGACCGTTTTGGGCTGCGGCCAACTCTCAATAGCTTCAATCTTGGCTTTATCAACTTCAATTCCCTGTGGAGTAACAACATAGCCAAGAAAAGATACTCGGTTGGTGCAAAAGGTGCACTTCCCAAGGTTACCAAACAAATGTGCATCACGTAGAGCGATAAAAACAACACGTAAATGTTCCAAATGTGCTTCCAAAGATTTGCTATAAATCAGTATATCATCAAAATAGACTACCACAAATCGTCCAATGAAAGCACGTAAAACTTCGTTCATTAATCTCATAAAAGTACTAGGCGCATTAGTTAACCCAAAAGGCATGACTAACCACTCATATAAACCAAACTTAGTTTTAAATGCTGTTTTCCATTCATCTCCCAATTTCATACGAATTTGATGGTATCCACTACGCAAATCAACTTTGGAGAATATTGTAGAGCCACTCAATTCATCAAGCATATCATCAAGCCTAGGAATAGGATGACGATAACGAATAGTAATATTATTAATGCCTCTACAATCAACACACATACGCGACGTACCATCCTTTTTAGGCACTAGTATAATAGGAACAACACAAGGACTAAGAGATTCGCGTATATAACCTTTGTCGAGCAGCTCCTGTACTTGACGCATAATCTCCTTCGTCTCCTCTGGATTGGTACGGTATGGTGCACGGTTGGGTAGCGAAGCACCGGGAATTAAGTCAATTTGATGCTCAATCCCTCGAATAGGTGGTAATCCCAGTGGCACGTCTTGTGGAAAGACGTCAGCGAACTCCTGCAAAATGTTAGTGACAGCAGGGGGCAAAGAGGAAGGCACGTCCTCGAATGAAAATAATGCCTCTTTGCACACAAAAGCATAGCAAACAGATTTGCTAAAATCTAGCTCATCAATATCAGATTTGGTGGCAAGTAAACATGCATTTTTCAATTTAATTTCAGAAACAACAGTAGATGGTTTATTATTAGGCTTCATTTGGTGCTCAAATTCTTTTGCCACAATCTGATTTTCACTCTTAGTTGTCTCCTGTTTTGCTTTATTAGCTCTATTAATATCATCTTTCAAAATGGAATCAGGAGTCATAGGAAGAAAAGTAATATTTTTATCATTATGAACAAGAGTATACTGATTGTTTCTACCATGGTGTACAGAATTTTTATCAAATTGCCATGGTCTACCAAGTAATAAGGAACATGCTTGCATAGGTACCACATCACAATCAACATAATCAGCATATGTAGAGATACTAAAATGCACACGAACAGTACGTGTTACCTTAACCTTGCCGCTGTTGTTGAACCATTGGATGTAGTAAGGATGTGGATGTGGTCTTGTGGTGAGAGATAGCTTCTCCACCATCTCCATGCTAGCCAAGTTGTTGCAACTCCCTCCATCTATGATCACGCGAACAGAACGTTCCTTCACAACTCCCTTTGTATGGAACAAATTATGCCTCTGATTTTGCTCAGCTTGTGTAACCTGCACACTCAAAACACGTTGAGCAACTAAACATTCACACCTGTCAGCATCTTCAGGAGCCATGTATTGCGTCTCATGATCAGAATCGTCTCCACCGTGTTCTTCACGTGTAATAAGAGCCAAAGTCTCCTCATCATAGTCACTAAACCCACCATCCTCAGTAACAATCATCACACACTTAGATGGGCATTCTCTCGCATAATGACCTCCACCCTTGCAACGTCGACAAATAATATCATGTGTTTGCCCTGTTGATGCCATGGATGAAGAAGAGCTCTTTGCAGGCCCAGAAGGTGTGCTCTTGGCAGATAGTGGTGATTGTGCATGCTTTATTGTATCACGGTTGGAGGTGGCAGCCGACGGAGGCGCCGGTGTAGCAGAACATGTGGAAGTAGATTATGCACGTGGTGTCCATGATGAAGGTCGGCCTGCAGAAAAGTTAGTCCGCGCTAATGCCTGTCGATCCTGCACTTCACGTTCAGCTTTACAAGCAAGATGGAATAAACGAGTGATATTAGTATACTCCTTATACTCTAGAATCGTCTGAATCTCTCTATTTAATCCACCCATAAAACGTGTAAGCATAGCTTCATTCTCCTCAACAATACCACATCTAATCATGCCAGTTTGTAATTCCTGATAATATTCTTCTACAGAATTTTTCCCCTGTCTTAAGCGCTGCAATTTTTGAAGTAATTCACGTTGATAATATGGTGGAACCCAACGAGTACGCATAGCAGTTTTCAAAGCAGCCCAAGTAGACGGAATAGGATATAATCGACAATGCTCAGACCACCAAACACATGCAAAACTAGTGAATGCACAAACAGCAACAGGAACACGTCTCTCATCGGGATATTGTAAATATGTAAATCGTTGTTCAGTTTCTAACTCCCAAGTAAGATATATACCAGGAACATATCTACCCTCAAATGGTGGAATATTCAATTTTAGTTTAGGGAGATGGTCATGATCTCGTACCTGAGGGTGAGCCCTACCATTGTCATTATTTGCATGTGGATGACCTGGTGGTTGCTGTGCTGGTGGTGGCACGTAGTTCTGATTTTGATCAACCTCATCCTCATAATCTCCCACATAATCATCCTCCTCCACATCAGCAGTAGGAGCCACAGAAGTATCAACAGCAGCACCAGCAGTTTGGCCCGGCTGAAGAGGGACACGACTCGCTCGGCGGAGGGCTGTTTCCCGACGTGGAGGTAGTCGGTATTATTGCTGTTGTTTCAGAGGTGCGGCAGGAGCAGCTGGTGGTGGTGGTGGAAAACGCGAAAGCAATTCAGCAAACTTGTTATCAAGCTTTGTTTCAAACATCTTTTCCATGCCATATATCTTCTCCATGGCCTCTTCAAATCTGTTTAGCACATCTTGCACCTGTCCACTCATCATTTGCTGAAACTTATCATGAAGCTCCTTGTTCGTCAAGTTCTCCCAGTCAGTCTCGTCGGCTTGTGATCCTGGCATGGTTAGCAGCAATAGAAACACACAAGAATATGATCCTACAGACTACTAACAAGTGGTGGTGGTGGCGGGTGTCAAAAATCTGTCAAGCAAATCTCAAATTCTTACCAGTTCTTACCCAGCAGCAGGCGGTGATCGGCAACCGTTGTAGTCAAAACTATCAAAAGCTTGGATAGAGCGATTGCCAGGGAGAGTCAAACGCACGACGTAGATGTATGTGGAGCTGGGAAGGCTTATAGTATGGTAGCAAAAAGGGTCAGCAATAATCAATTCAGAGATGCAAAGTTGAATAAATGCTCAACGACAGTACTGTACTGGTCCTAGGCTAGACCGTGCTAGAGACGCGAGCCTAGAACACTAACAAAATCATGGCGCTGCACGTAAATAAGGGAAAAGCAGACTCTGGAACTCTTCTTTTTTCGCTCTTTTTTTGCGCTACTTTTTTTTGCGCTCCTTTTTTTTGCGAAAAATCACTATAATGGCGAGTGTCTCAAAACTCTTCCCTCGTCAAACTGATAGGATGGACACGGAATTTTTTTTCACTTTTTTTTCGGAAATCAGGGCAGCGACGACGAAAAAGTGCGACAAAAAATCACTATGATGGCACGTGGCTCAAAAGACTCAGAAAAGCCTAAAAATAGGATAGGGAAAAAAAATTTGCCTGTGAAAATTTTGGCCTAAAAACTGCCCGGGGGTCTCCAGACTTTTTTTTTCCGAGACCTACGCAGGCAAGGAAACACGAATCGGAATTTAGATTGATCTCAAGAACTAACCTAATATGAGAAGAACTCGGATTGGTGGTGGATATATGGTTGTGGTATATGGCAGCGGTGGTGGTATATGGTAGCGGTGGTGGTATATGGATACAGATTGGTGGTTGTATATGGATACGGATTCAGAGCGGTGGCGGATAAGCAATGGTGGTAGACGGCAAGGCGATGATGATGGTGCGGCGGCGGCGTGACAACTTATGACCAGAACTCGAAATTCTAAAAGACTAGACGCTAAGACCAGCAACTTGACACGACGATGCAACCGCAAATTCAACAAAGCAAAAACCCTAAAAAGATTATGCAAAGGCTTAGATTGGTTCGGATATGATGAACTAACCCTAATTTTTTGTGGATTTTTCGTGGACTGTAGGTATGAAGAACAGACTCGATCTAATCTACGAAAAACTGTAAAATCTCACCGAGCAACCTGGAAATCTAATACCACTTGATAGAGGCAAAGGTGTCCCGATGTTTCGATGAGATGATGGCTATCATTTCTGGGGGAGTCGACCTTGACGATCCGACTACGAACGTGCGAGACGTCACGCCTTAGCAATCGCTAAACCAACTTTCGAGGGGTTATTGACCACGCCGGAGCACGATCAACCTGACCACGAGGGTCTGTTTCTGCAAGCAAACGAAGAACAAGCAAGAAACTGAGATTGCAATCTGGATATTGCAAATATAAGATGAAAGCTTTATTGATCAAGGTTGGGTTCTGTGACGTCTTGGTCTGGTCGTTGGACACAAACGAAGTACGAGAAGTTGCAGCTATGGTGAACTTTTAATCTAAACAAAACCCAAAGTCTAAACGACGCCCTAAGGGCTGTATATATGGAGGAAGAGGGGGGAATTTCGTGGCCCTTGAGGGTGGGGTCCGAAACCAACCCTAACCCTTGTTTCCCCACACATACGGACTCTAAAAATAGCCTATACTTAAGTATTTCGAAATTACATGGGCCTGGCTCATTAATAAGGTGACGCAGCACCTAGAATAGCCTATGGACGAATATTATGAAGTGGCATCTTGTATATTTCGTCCAAGGCTTCATGCACTCCTTATGGCGGCTTCAAAGTCCTGAAATCATCACCTGTAACTCCGTTCTTGATCCCCTTGCGCATGCCATCAACTCCATGCGTGTTCTTGCTCCAGTGTTCATCCTTCTCCAAGCTAGGCCCTTCATTTGTAAGCAAAACAAATGTATCCAATTTAGGCAGCATCATAATCTCATGAACATTAGAATCATTACCAAGAAACGAAAGTACCTGGTAATTTAATTGGCGTGCGCGAGCTCTAGTAATTGGTCCAGTATATGTAACAGTAGGGGCTGTGGGTGTAACAATGGTATTAATGTCCTCATCATGCTTCTTGCAGTTCCTGGGTGGTCTTGGTGATGAACTCCTGCGTGGTGGTACTCCTTGCCCTGTGCTCTCCTGAGGGTCACGTGCCACGAAGCATGCCTCCAAGTGGTGCCCAAGCGCCTCCCTTGTGAGGTTGGCAAGGTCTGAGGCCCTCCAGAAAAGAGCCCCCGAGCCCTGCCTGAGGAGGGCGCTGGGCACGCCTTCCTATGCGATGGAGGGAGCGCCCCTGGAGCGGGCGCTGGTCCTGACATGGCTTTTGCCGCGACGCCGTCCTCCTGAGGTCCTGCGCGGCGCGGCTTCTTCTTCTTGGGGATGGCCTCCAGAGGGCCTTCATTTCTGCTGTCGGGGTCATCGATTGCTGCGGCTTGAAAGGCGCGCTCGAGGGAGCACACCGCATTCCTCTCTTCACATGGGACCGTGATTATTCCTCCGCTTCCTGGCATCTTGAGAATGTTGTAGCCGTGATGAGTGAGTGCCATGAACTTGGCCGGGGCCGGCTATCCGAGGATGGCATTGTACGGCATGCGTATGTGCGCGACGTCGAAGTCAATGAGCTCGGTGCGGTAGTTCTTGCGCTCCCCGAAGGTGACAGGCAGACGGACCTGCCCTATCGGCGTGGTAGAGCCGTCGGTCACTCCTGAGAAAGGCTTGGTGGGAACGAGCTGCTCATATGGCACTTGGAGGTTGTCGAACGTGTCGACGGACAGGATGTTGAGCCCTGTGCCGCTGTCGATGAGGGTCTTGGTGACCCGCACATTGCTGATGACTAGGGAACACAACACAGGGAGGGTCCCAACGGTGGCCGCGCACTTGAGCCGATCCGCCGAGTTGAAAGTGATGGCGCATTGGGACCACTGATACGTCTCTGTCGTATCTACTTTTCCAAACACTTTTGCCCTTGTTTTGGACTCTAGCTTGCATGATTTGAATGGAACTAACCCGGACTGACGCTGTTTTCAGCAGAATTACCATGGTGTTATTTATGTGCAGAAACAAAAGTTCTCGGAATGACCTAAAACTTCACGGAACAACTTTTCGGAAAATATAAAAAATCCTTGCAAAATATGAAGGCCAGGGGGCCCACCACCTGTCCACGAGGGTGGGGGCGTGCCTGCCCCCCTAGGGCGTGCCCCCCTACCTCGTGGCCCCCCTGGAGCTCCTCCGACCTCAACTCCAACTCTATATATTTGGTTTCGGGGAGAAAAAAATCAGAGAGAAGAATTCATCACGTTTTACGATATGGAGCCGCCACCAAGACCTAAAACCTCTCGGGAGGGCTGATCTGGAGTCCGTTCGGAGCTCCGGAGAGGGGAATCCGTCGCCATCGTCATCATCAACCATCCTCCATCACCAATTTCATGATGCTCACCGCCGTGCGTGAGTAATTCCATTGTAGGCTTGCTGGACGGTGATGGGTTGGATGAGATCTATCATGTAATCGAGTTAGTTTTGTTAGGGTTTGATCCTTAGTATCCACTATGTTCTGAGATTGATGTTGCTATGACTTTGCTTGCTTAATGCTTGTCACTAGGGCCCGAGTGCCATGATTTCAGATCTGAACCTATTATGTTTTCATCAATATATGAGAGTTCTTAATCCTATCTTGCAAGTCTATAGTCACCTATTATGTGTTATGATCCGTTAACCCCGAAGTGACAATAATCGGGATACTTACCGGTGATGACCATAGTTTAAGGAGTTCATGTATTCACTATGTGTTAATGCTTTGTTCCGATACTCTATTAAAAGGAGGCCTTAATATCCCTTAGTTTCCGTTAGGACCCCGCTGCCACGGGAGGGTAGGACAAAAGATGTCATGCAAGTTCTTTTCCATAAGCACGTATGACTATATTCGGAATACATGCCTACATTACATTGATGGACTGGAGCTAGTTCTGTGTCACCCTAGGTTATGATTGTTACATGATGAACCGCATCCGGCATAATTCTCCATCACCGATCCATTTCCTACGAGCTTTCCATATATTGTTCTTCACTTATTTACTTTTCCGTTGCTATTGCTATCATCACTACAAAATACCAAAAACATTACTTTTACTACTGTTACCTTTTGCTACTGTTACCACTACTATCATATTACTTTGCTACTAAATACTTTGCTGCAGATATTAAGTTTCCAGGTGTGGTTGAATTGACAACTCAGCTGCTAATACTTGAGAATATTCTTTGGCTCCCCTATACTTGTGGGTTATCAACCACGTGAGCGGGCGTGTGGCCTCGAGCTTGGGGAGCGCCGCGTTCACCTCGCGAGCAAACTGCTTGAAGATGCGCTGAGAGGCTGGGGCATGGGCGCCGCCCAAGATGCAGGTGATCGCACGCGGCTCCTGGAAGCCCCCAGCCCCCTTGTCCTGGTGGTGGTCGTCGTTCCTTCTTGGTGGCGGCAGCGGGGGAAGACTGGCGTTACCCTCGGGGCGATCCTCACGCGGCGGGTCCCTCCAGGCGCCCTCGAGAGGTTGGTCCTGCCAGCGGTCCTCACGAGGTTGGTCGCGCCACTCCTGGCCTGGGCCACGGTCGTCCTAGCGTCCGCCTCCACGTCCTCCTCCGCGGCCGTAGCCCCGGTCGTTGCGCTCGGGGCGTCGACCGTAGCGTCCCTCGCGTATGGCTCTAAGCTCTTGACAGTCGCTGGTGTTATGGGTGTTTAGGTTGTGGAAGGCGCAGAATGGTCGGCCGTTCTTGGATGACTCGGGCTGATCTTTGCCTCGCTTGATGTCGGGCTCCGCTGTGAGCACGGCTACCTCCTTGCGCTTCACGTCCTTAGCCTTGGCCTTCTTCTCCTCCGCGCCCATGGCTGGCAACTCAAGGAGAGAGAGGTGCCCCTCCTCAGCTCTTGCGCACTTGGTCGCCAGGTTAAATAGCTCCTGAGATGTGCAGAGCTCCTCGTGGATGGCGAGCTCTTCCTTCATCTTGACGTCACAGACGCCGTCGGAGAACGCAGAGATGATGGCCTCGTCCGTGACCTTGGGGATCTTGAGGCGGGTATTGTTGAAGCGCTGGATGTACTTCTGGAGGGTCTCTCTTGGCTGCTGCCTGATGCGGCGTAGATCACCCGCGGCCGGTGGGCCGTCATGTGTGCCCTGGAAGTTGGTGATGAAGCGGTCGCGCATCTTATCCTAGGAGGAGATCGAGCCGTGCTGCAGGTTCAGGAGCCAGGAGCGAGCTCCATCCTTGATAGCCCTGGGAAAGCAGTTCGCCATGACCTTTTCATCGCCGTTGGCCGCTTCGATGCTCAGCTCATAGAGCTGCAGGAACTCCGCGGGGTTGGCGGTACCGTCGTAGCAAGGAGGCAGATCCGGCTTGAACTTGCCCGGCCAGGCGACGCTACGCAGCTCGGGGGTGAAGGCGCGGCAGCCAGCCGTGGTTGCCCGGGCCCGCTTCAGAGGTGGAGCTTGGTCTTGACGATGTCCGCGCTGCACCGCTATGGGCGGTGCGCGGTCTTGATGAGGTGGCGCAGGGAGCGCAGGTGCAGCTTCTTGCGGCCGCGGAATTTCTTGGCAGCTTCTCTCTTCACGCGCGGGCGCCGGGCGCGGCGGATAACGCCGCGGAGCCGCGCGCATTGGTGCCAAGGCACCGTCTTGGGGCTGAGGTGGTGGAGGCGCGCCATGAGCCCCGTCGCCCGCGGCTAGTTGAGGGGGAGGCAGAGAGTGGGACGGCGCCGAAGAGCCCCCCACGGCGCGGTCGAGCTCGGTGACGCGTTCGAGCCACTCCTCGTAGAGGTCGTCGATAGGGCGGTAGTGCAGGAGCTCGTTCGCTGCGAGGAGCGCGACCCGTGCCTCCATGGGAGCGCGGTGCACGTGAGACGAAGGACCGGTAGGGGTCAGCGATGGAGTGGCGGTGCGGCCGTCCTGCCGCACCGAAGGATGCAACAAGGACGCCTGCTGCTCGTTCCCCGTCGGGCCGGTGGCAGCGTTGGCGGCGGGGGACCGAGAACGGCGATGTGGCCCGCTGACGGGAGCCGTCTGAGTGACGCGGGCGGTCAGGGCAGCCCGACGCTCAGCTCGAGCACGGCGAGCGTCCGCGATGGAGACGACGGAGCGATGAAGTGACGAACTGATGGAAGGGAGGCTACGGCGCACCCCTACCTGGCGCGCCAAATGTCGGATGTGGGGTTCCGGCAAACCCTTAAGGTTCGAACACTGGGGTGCGCACGAAGTCTTTCCTTCCTACCTATCAACGCCCTAGCTCGCTAAGATCTTGCGGACGAACTCGACGAACTTGCAACACAGAAAGACACGAGGTTTATACTGGTTCGTGCCGCCGTTGTGGTGTAATACCCTACTCCAGTGTGGTGGTGGTGGATTGCCTCTAGGGCTGATGATGAATAGTACAAGGGAAGAACAGCCTCCTGAGGTTGAGGTGTTCTTGAGCTCGGTGAGCTTGTGTGTGTGTGGATGGTCTGAATGATCCGTCCCTTACTAAGGTGGTGGCTAGTCCTATTTATATTGGCCCTGGTCCTCTTCCCAAATATTGAGCGGGAAGGGAGCCAACAATGGCGGGCCAATTTGAAGGGGGACAGCTAGTACAAGCTATCCTGAGAAAAGTGGTCTTCGCATGCCAAAGGCTCTGGTGGTGACGCCGTCTTGGGCTCCGCGATGACCTCCGTCTTGCCGTCCTCCTGGTCTTGGTCTCGTTGCACCAATATAGCAACCTTTGCCTAATGCCTCGGTACTCTTCGCCTGCGCTGGTCTCCTTAGCACCAAAGAGGAAACAAGGACGCTGCGTGCGTTGACGCCTGCCTGGTGCCGTGCATCATGGCTCACGTCACGAGGGCCTCGTGAGGTTTGCCCGCCTTGATATCTCCGCTCCTCGTGAGGTTGCCTGGCTAGGCTACTCCAGAGGAGGTCTTGCATCGTCCGCCTCATGAGGCTTGGACCCTCGCGAGGGTCTTGGATGCATTGTTGGTGAAGATGGGCCATACAACCTGCTGGCTTAGCCACGCCGCGGGCCGCAGGCAGGCAAGTCTGGGGACCCCCATTCCCAGAACGCTGACAGAGTTGCTCCGCCATTTTTATACTTAAGCATTCAGACTAATGAAATGTAATAAGAACTACTGTTCAGTTTGTTTGTCAAAGACGCAATTTTACCATCTCCTAAATGATTAATGTTACATATGCATATGTTCAAAAATCCCAGTGGGTGGCTTAGCCGCGAACCCGATTCGCCTAAGTTTCAAAAAACTACTCCGAGTGGAGAGCAATCCTCCCACTCAGGGGCTTAGCCGCGAACCTGATTCACCTAAGTTTTTAAAATCCTACCCAGTGGAGAGCAATCCTCCCACTTGGAGGCTTAGCCATGAACTTGATTCGCCTAAGTTTTTTTTTAAAAATCCTACCGAGTGGAAAGCAATCCTCCCACTCGGGGGCTTAGCTGCAGTCCTGTACTCGCCTAAGTTTTAAAAATCCTACCGAGTGGAGAGCAATACTCCCACTCGGGGGCTTAGTTGCAGTCCCGTACTCGCCTAAGTTTTAAAAATCCTACTGAGTGGAGAGAAAT
>NC_041388.1:485865768-485915300 GCF_002162155.2 Triticum dicoccoides
TTAAAAATCCTACCGAGTGGAGAGCAATCCTCCCACTCAGGGGCTTAGCTGCAGTCCCTGTACTCGCCTAATTTTTAAAAATCCTACCGAGTGGAGAGCAATCCTCCCACCTAAGTTTTAAAAATCCCACTGAGTGAAGAGCAATCCTCCCACTCGAGGGCTTAGCTGCAGTCCCGTACTCGCCTAAGTTTCTAAAATCCTACCGAGTGGAGAGCAATCCTCCCACTCGGGGGCTTAGCCGCAGTCCCATACTCGCCTAAGTTTTAAAAATCCTACCGAGTGAAGAGCAACCCTCTCACCTCGGAGGCTTAGCTCCAGTCTCGTACTCGCCCAAGTTAAAAACCACTCCTAGTGGCTGAGTCACAAGTACAACGTGCGCTCCATACCGATCCGCAAGGACGACAAAGTGCAGGTCATGCACATCACCTAGTGCTCTTGTCCATGACGCACTCGACGAAGCTGCGTCACAAGTACAATGTGCACTCCATCCCGACCCGCAAGGACGACGAAGTGCAGGTCATGCACAGCACCTAGTGCTCTTGCCCATGACCCACTCGATAGAGCTGCATCACAAGTACAACATATGCTCCATCCTGATCTATGAAGACGACGAGGTGCAGGTCGTGTGCGGCACCTAATACTCATGCCCACAACCCTTTCGTCAGAGCTGCATCACAAATTCAATGGCAGTTCCGAGTGAAGAATCAAGTTTCACTCAGAGTCAGAGGATTCAAAAGCAGCAAAGGTGAAGACAAACATATTCAAAGAAAAGCTAAGTCCAGATAAGTCTCGCTAGGTTCAGAACAGCATATAAAAGTGCTCGGGCGTCAAGCCGGAAGGAGTTTAACGATTACAAAATCACTCGGCATCCTGAGACAAATAAAAGTGGGGCTTAAAGTTTGTTCACTCGGCAGGAGGAGGGCTAGCTGGCTCGACAAACTCGTCCAAGTCGATTCTGTCAGCAATACGAGTCGCAGCATCGAGGAAGGTTTCCATGAAGGACTGGAAGTTGTCTCTTGGTATTGGCAACCTTGAGGGCCACGAGCTTATCTTCTCTGACCTCCTTGCAATGGACGCGGACCAGGGACAGAGCTACGTCAGCACTGCACCGGACAGATGACTTCTTCCAGCCTACACTCGACCAGGGATCTCGTTGAGTCGAGTCATCGGAGACTCAAGGTCGTTCTGGAATGTATCCTTCGGCCAGAGCCCCGCGTCGATCCGTGATACTGCCACCTCAGCCGAGCTAGATAATTGGTGACGCTAGCGAGATGAGACTCCAGGCGCAGCACATTCATTGCAACTTCATCCTTGATGGGGGAGTTAATAGGGTCCAGCTTAGTCTCAATCCGCCCAGTTTCTTCTTCGAAGTTTTGACAAAATTCTACACACATAGAGATTTGATGAGCCGACAATCATATGATGAGTCGACGGCAACAAGTCAGTGGGACAGGGGAGAATACCTTCAAGCATAAGGAACAGCTTCTTGGCGAGCCCTCCCACATAAACCTCCAGCTCGCTTCTCTTTCGAGCGAGATCTCCAACTTTGTCGGTCAGGGCCACCTTATCCTTCTTCAGTCGCGTTACTTCCTTGTTGGCTTCATCAAGAGCGGTCTTCAGCTTGGCGTCATCTTCTTCTAGCTTACCGACCGAAGCCAGCTTCTGGTCGACAAGTGCTGATTTCTCTTGCGCCGTTTTCTGTGCTGCCGCAAGGTCAAGGTCCCTCTGGTCGAGAAACTGCCTCATTTTTTCTAGAAAGAAATAATTCTTGGATCAGAAGGAGGAAGGGAAAGATGGTAAAGGAGTCAGTCGGCAAGTTTTTACCTCCCATACCAGCAGTTTCGTCCTGAGCTTTCTTCAAGTTCGCCTTGGCCAACTCCACATCAAGGTTGAGTTGGATTTGTTTCTGCTCCAAGTCAGCAAACCGGGCCCCGAGCTCACAAGATTTCTATAGTCAGCGGACAATTAGTCGACAGGAACAGAGGTTATCGCTTCCGAGTCATATAATGCAAGTTCAGATCATTAAAGAAAAAAGAGTCTAAGCCTACTACCGAATCAAACATTCACCAGTAGTCTCGGGGACTACACCCAGTGGGTGCACTTGGCGTGCCCCCACTAGTTCGGTTTAGTACTCGACTTGGTCCAACCAGTCAGAAAAAAAGAGAAGAGACAGCAACTGTAACATTGATTCTCAAACCACCGCCGACTGCCCGCAGTCAACCGCGGTCTCATGGACTACACCTAGTGGGTGCACTTAGCGTGCCCCCACTGATCCAAGAGTTCACTCGACGTGATCCGTCCAAGACCGAGTGGATATATTGCAGACAAACAAGTTCTAACACCCCCGCCGAATCAATCATTCAACGGTGGTCTCGGGGATTACACCCAGTGGGTACACTCTGCGTGTCCCCACTAATTCAAAGATACATTCAACGCGACTTAGTTGACTCAAGTGGAAAGAATACTCAGCAAAAATTGAAACACCCAGTGGGTGTACAGATGCAAGAAGCCGATTGACACTAGATTCACAATAAAGGTTTTCGGGTAGCATATCCTAACAGAACAAGCAGCAAGATAAAGACCAGTCGGAAATCAACTAACCTGGACGTTGGTCTGGAGAGCTGAGCTGGCATCATAAGCAGCTTGACTGGCCTCATGCACTATCTTCATCCGTTCCATCATAATGCCTGCTTGGTGTATAGTTTCCTTGGCAGCGCTCACTGGATCCTCCGGGACATGATGGGTAACGAAAAGCGGACTTGATGGGACAGTCACAGCATCATGAGGATCCGAGGCATGGAGTTGTACAGACGAAGTAGGGACTTGGGCAGTCGACGTCGATGGATGCGCAATCGACACAGGTTCAGCAAAAGTAACAGAGGCCCGGTTAAGGTCTCCGGACTGCTGGGTCACTGGTTCTGACGCTGGGGTCGTCGAGGGCACCTTATTAGCTAGCACCCTCCTGCCTGAGGTCCTGCCCCTCCTTCCCGTATGCTTCTGGAGCATATCTTCATCGTCATCTAGAAGTTCAATAACATTCTACAACACTGCAAAAGACTCGATCACAAGAGTTCAGTCGACCGATAATTCAATTGACAGAATGAAGGCAATATGGCATGAGTCATACCTGCTTTGGAAGTGATCGCATCTTCCATTTCCTCATCATCTTCGTCCTTGTAAATGGAAGTCCCAAAAGTGGCAGCATTGCAAGTTTTCAGGACTCACTCGGTTAAGTTGGAGAATGAGTCGACTGGAATACAGAAGTTTCTGAACAACACAAGAGCAAAGAGATAAAGTAAAATACTTATGTAGAGGCAACAGGAATATCCACCTTGATTTTAGACAGAGCCTTCTGAGGCTTTGTAGGCACAACCTTGGGCTGCTTTGGAGCCTTCTCGGTTGGGTCGGGAGTGGATGTCCAAGTGTGCTTCGGGGCTTGCGTACTCGACGCAACTACTTTGCCCCGTCCACCTGCTGGATCGTGTGTCTGCTTGCAACGCTTTTCAGAGCGGGGTGGTGATTCGACCTCTTCACTACTGCTTGAGTCGCCACTCTCCTCTTTGTCCG
Organism: Triticum dicoccoides; assembly: GCF_002162155.2. Lineage (NCBI taxonomy): Eukaryota > Viridiplantae > Streptophyta > Magnoliopsida > Poales > Poaceae > Triticum > Triticum dicoccoides. Next base: position 485,869,336 of record NC_041388.1, read on the forward strand.
AGTCCCCTGATTGCCACTGAGCGCTTTCGTCTGTACTCACTTCTCCTTCCTGGGCCAGATCCCCGTTCGGCATTCAGTACGTTTCATCGTATATCTACAAGACAAAGAGTCAAACAAACGTCAACCAAATTCAAGGATAATTGCAAGTCAGAATTAGAAGACACTCAGTAACAAATGTCAGACCTTGTCCGGTTCATGTTCGGAGTCGAATGGTGCAACTCTTCTGGACCCCCCGGGGTTGTCCTTATTTTCGGTGATGCTCTACAGCCACCGCGCCACTGTCTCCTTGGCTCCTCTGGGTGGATCCGAGCGGTGTCGTTCGAGCCCGAGTAGTGATACGTCTCCAACATATCTATAATTTTTGATTGTTCCATGCTATTATATTATCTGTTTTTGATGTTTAATGGGCTTTAATATACCTTTTTATATTATTTTTGAGACTAACCTATTAACCGAAAGGCTAGTGCAAATTGCTGTTTTTTTGCCTATTTCAGTGTTTCACAGAAAAGGAATATCAAATGGAATGAAACCTTCGTGAGGATCGTTTTTGGAACAAACACAATCCAGGAGACTTGCAGTGGACGTCAAGGAAGCAGCGAGGAAGCCCGAGGCAGGAGGGCGTGCCCCCACCCTCGTGGGCCCCTCGCAGCTCCACCGACCTACTTCTTTCGCCTATATATACTCGTATACCCTGAAAACTTTAGGGAGAGCCACGAAACATCTTTTCCACCACCGCAACCTTCTGTACCCATGACATCCCATCTTGGGGCCTTTTCCGGCAATCTGTCGGAGCGGGATTCGATCACGGAGGGCTTCTACATCAACACCATAGCCTCTCTGATGATGTATGAGTAGTTTACCACAGACCTTCGGCTCCATAGTTATTAGCTAGATGGCTTCCTCTCTCTTTGGATCTCAATACAAAGTTCTCCTCGATCTTCTTGGAGATCTATTCGATGTAACTCTTTTATGGTGTGTTTGCCGAGATCCGATGAATTGTGGGTTTATGAACTTGATTATATTTGAATATTATTTGATTCTTCTTTGAATTCTTATATGCATGATTTGATATCTGTCAGATGTGGGGTTCCGGCAAACCCTTAAGGTTCAAACACTGGGGTGCGCGCTGTCGGCGTTCTGGGAATGGGGGTCCCCAGACTTGCCTGCCTGCGGCCTGCGGCGTGGCTCAAAGGGGGGCCCAGCACGGCCCATCTTCACCAACACAGACCCAAGACCCTCGCGAGGGGCCAAGCCTCGCGGGGCGGACGACGCGGAGCTTCCTCAGGCACGGCCTCATCGGGCTGGCTCACGAGGAGGCGGAGAGATCAAGCCGGGGTACCTCACGAGGTGCCCGTGACGCAAGCCATGACGACCAAGGGCGCCAGGCGGGTGCCAGCCCGCGCAGTGTCCTCCTTTCCCCTTTGGTGCAAAGGGGGAAAGCGCAGTCGCGGAGTACCGAGGCATCAGGCAAAGGTTGCCATTTTGGTGCAACAAGACCAAGACCAGGAGGACTGCAAGACGGAGGTCATTGTGGAGCCCAAGACGGCGTCACCACCAGAGCTTTGTGCAGGCGAAGACTACTTTTGTCAGGATAACTGGTACTAGCTGTCCCCCTTCAAATTAGCCCGCCATTGTTGGCTCCCTTCCTGCTCGATATTTGGGAAGAGGACCAGGGCCTCTATAAATAGGACCAGCCACCCGCAGGATGAAAGGGGGGACAATCGAGAAGAGAGAGGGAGAGAGAAGGGTGACTGAACTCCTCCCAGCAGTTCATCGCCCCAGCCAAGAACAGACCCTCGCGAGGCTGTTCTTCCTTGTATTGTTTATCACCACCAGCCCAAGAGGCAATCCACCACACCACACACTGGAGTAGGGTATTACACCACAACGGTGGCCCGAACCAGTATAAATCATGTGTCTCTCGTGTTGTTTTTTCCATAGCTCAGATCTTAGCGAGGCGGAGGGGTGCAGGTAGGTAGGAGGCGAAATCTCCGCACGCACCCCAGCATTCGAACCTCAAGGATCTGCCGGAACTCAAAATCTGACATTTGGCGCGCCAGGTAGGGGTGCGCCAGAATTCGTCTTCCACCACCCCGTTCTCCTCCGACCATCGCGCCCATGTCTGACGCTCGTCGGGCCCGCGCCGAGCGCCGGGCCGCTCTCGCTTCCCGCGTCGCCCAGTCGGCCCCTGTCGGCGGGCGTCCTCGCCGTTCCCCGTCACCTGCCGTCAATGCCGCCACCGGCCCGGCGGGGGATGAGCAGCAAGCATCGTCTCAGCATCCGTCCATGCGGCAAGACGGCCGCACCGCAACTCCCTCGCTCACCCCAGCTGGTTCTTCGTCCCGCGCGCTTCACGTGCCCATGGATGCTCGAGCTGCGCTCATCACGGCAAATGAGCTCCTATGCTACCGTCCTGTTGACGACGTCTACGAAGAATGGCTTGACCGCGTCGCCAAGCTCGTTCGCTCCGCAGGGGGCTCTCCTGCGCCGTCCGTTCCGATGCACCGCACCGCACCCCGCGCGGGCGATGAAGCTCCAGCGGCGCCCCGGCCGCCTCCTCCTCAGGAAGGCGCCATGGCTCCAAGGTGCGTGGCCCCTGGGCGGAACCCGCTCCGTCAGGTGCCAGCGCGGCAAGAGCAGCGCTGCCAAGAAGTCCCTCGCCCGCAAGAAGCTGCCCGGGCGCTCCCTGCTCCAGCACGTCGCGACCATGCTACTGCTCCCGCGCGTCAAGACCCTGCGCTGCTCCCAGCTGCAGCGCGTGGGGACATGCAAGACCAAGCTCTCCGTCACCCAAGGCCTCTCGTGGCCACAGCAGGCTGCCGCGTCTTCACCAGCGAGCTACGCAGCGTCGCGTGGCCCGGCAAGTTCAAGCCAGACCTGCCTCCTTGCTACGACGGCACGACTGACCCTGCGGAGTTCCTCCAGCTCTACGAGCTGGGCATCGAAGCTGCCAACGGAGACGAGAAGGTCATGGCGAACTGGTTCCCTATGGCGCTCAAGGACGGGGCCCGCGCCTAGCTCCTGAACCTGGCACCAGGCACGATCTCCTCCTGGGACGAGATGCGCACCCGCTTCATCGCCAACTTCCAAGGTACTTGAGACCGGCCACCCGCCGTGAGCGACATGCGCCGCGTCAAGCAACAGCCCGGGGAGACCCTGCAGAAGTACATCTAGCGCTTCAACAACGCACGGCTCAAGATTCCCAAGGTGACTGAGGAGGCCATCATCTCAGCCTTCTCCGACAGCGTGCACGATGTCAAGATGAAGGAGGAGCTGGCGATGCATGAAGACCTGTGCACTTCCTTGGAGCTGTTCAACTTGGCAACCAAGTGTGCCAGGGCTGAGGAAGGGCGTCTCTCCCTCCTCGAGCTGCCTGCCACAGACCCAGAAGAGAAGAAGCCCAAGGCCAAGGATGTGAAGCGCAAGGGGGCTGCCGTGCTCGCGGCAGAACCAGACACCAAGCGGGGCAGAGATCAGCCCGAACCTTCCAAGGGCAGCCGGTACTGTGTGTACCACGACCTCCACACCCACAACACCAACGAATGTCAAGAGCTCTGAGCCGTGCGAGAAGGAAGGATCGGCCGTCGCCCTGACCGCGGTGACCGGGGCTACGGTCGACGAGGAGGAAGGAACGCAGGACGCTGGGAAGACCGTGGCCCGTGCCAAGGGTGGCGCGATTAACCTCGCGAGGATCGCAGGCAAGACCCGCTTCGCGAGGGAGACTGGAGGGATCAGCCTCGCGAGGATCGCCCGCAAGGCAACGCAGGACTCCCTCCACTGCCGCCACAGCCAAGGAGAAACGAGGACCGCCACCAGGACGAGGGGGCTGGGGGCTTCCAGGAGCCGCGCGCGATCGCCTGCATCCTGGGCGGGGCTCAAGCCCCAACCTCTCAACACATCTTCAAGCAGTTCGCCCGCGAAGTGAATGCAGTCCTCCCCAGGCTCGAAGCCACGCGCCCTCTCAGGTGGTCGGCATGCGCCATCACGTTCAGCTCAGCAGATCAGCTCAAGTGTGCGGCTACAGCCGGAGTCCTCCCGATGCTTTGTTCTCCAATCATCAGCAACGTGGTGGTCACCAGGACCCTCATCGATGGCGGGGCAGGGCTCAACGTCCTGTCCGTGGAAACATTCAACAATCTCCAAGTGCCCTACAGCCAGCTTCAGCCAACCAAGCCTTTCTCCGGAATCACCGACGGCTCCATAGTCCCGATTGGGCAGGTCCGCCTCCCTGTCACCTTCGGGGCACGCGACAACTACCGCACCGAGCTCATCAACTTCGACGTCGCTCACATTCGCCTGCCGTACAACGCCATCCTTGGGTACCCAGCGCTGGCCAAGTTCATGGCCGTAACTCACCACGGCTACAACGTCCTCAAGATGCCAGGAAGTGGCGGAGTCATCACGGTGCCCTGTGAAGAGAAGGACGCGGTGTGTTCCCTGGAACGAGCCTTTCAGGCCGCGTTACTGGAAGACCCGAATCGCGGAAGTAGGAGGCCTCCCGAGACCGCCCCCAAGAAGAAAAAGACATCGTCCGGCCCGACCACTCAGGAGGAAGGCCCCTCTGGGCCCGCGCCTGCCCAGGGGGAACCTCCTTCCATCGCATAGGAAAGCGCGCTTGGCGCCCCCCTCAGGCAGGGCTCGAGGGCTCTCCCCTGGAGGGCCACCGACCTAGCTAGGGTCACGAGGGAGGCGCTTGGGCATCACATGGAGGCGTGTTTCGAAGCATGTTTCCCTCAAGAAGGAGCAAGGCAAGGAGAGCCAGACCCTCAGGAGTTCGTCAGCAAGGCCATTCAGGAGCTACAAGAGTCAAGAGTCATGAAAGGCGGCCGCCGCCTACCAGGAGTGGCTCCCCATCCAGGAGAGGATGGTGGGCTGCGCGTCTGCATCGACATACCAGGGCTCAACCGAGTCGCCTCTCTGGAGCACCTCTGGCCCTCGCGAGTGGGGCGCTACGGAGGTCCACCCCACAGCTACGTTCACATGCCTTACGACTTGCCGAACGTGGCTGCCGCGTACCAGCGCCTCATGAGGGGCATCACAGAGGCATGAGAGGCCAGGTGTTCCGCAGCCCTGGCGGGGATGGAGATGGTCCGCAAGGAGCCGCCAGCGCCTCCGGAGCTTCCCGAGGCCCCCAGGCCTGGGGGCTCGTGAGGATCGGCTTCCGCAGCCCACCGAGTCTGCTACACCAACGCTCTTTCATCCTCAACGTCATCAGGTGACATCTTTCAAGTTTCATTTCCAGCTGGGAGCGCTCCCCAGGGCTGCATTATTCCCAGGCCGCGTGGGTCCGCCCCTGTGGCGTGTATCCCTTTTATTTCATGTTGTTAGCTTACCCTGTTGGGGGCGCCCCTTGGGCTGCATGATCCCCAAGTCGCTCGGGCCAGACCCAGTGATGTCCGCCTTCCCAGCTTTTATTTAAATGAATCCACTCCTCTGCGGCTAATGTGCTTGACCTAGTTGCCCGCTCAACTGACGGAACTGCTCCCAAACGGCACGACGCTTGCGCATGGGTCCGTCCCTGCAACACCGACAAACCTGAATGGCTGAGCTCTGGCCGCGGCAGCCCCGCATGGCTCCACCTCGTCAAGCCTTCAGTGCCTCATTACCCCTCGGAAGCAACCAACGGCTGACTGTCAATTGTCATGGCAACCCCCTTGTTTTTTCTATGATGGACCTACAGGACCTCCTGAAGGAGCTGCGTCAGGCGAGGCCCTTGCGGTGTCTCCTTCACTCTCGTCCACGCGAACCGCTTGCACGTTAAAGGGGGGTGCCTGAGCATCGCGACTCAGGGCTCCTACTGGCTCTCCAGCCCTCACCCTCTGGCCTTGTCCACGACATCACGACCTGGCATACCAGCGACGGCTGAGACTCGCTCGAGGGCCGGGACCCGAGGACGTAGAGCAGAAAGGGGAGCAAAGGCGAGAGGGGAGGGACACGCGAGGACCTCGCCAAGCAACCTCATGCCTGCCGATGGACGGACCCGGCGACACACCAGAGAGCGGCCCCTGATTCTTGAGATAAGTCACCACCCGGAAGCGCCAGCTACCGTGGCATCATCCCCGCACCTAATGCAATCCCGTGTTAGCGACGCCGCTCTCCTTTCTCACTGAACGATGGCTGCTTGAGCGCCAAAGGGGACCTCCTGAGCATCGCGACTCAGGGGCTCTTACCGGACTCCGGGTCGCTCACCTCCTGGCCTTGACCACGGCAGCGCGACCTGGCATACCAGCGACGGCTGAAGCCGCCTTGGGACTGGGACCTGTCGGCGCAGAGCACCAAGCCCTCGTGAGGTTCGAAAGGGAGGACTGAGCTAAAACGGAATGAGCAACTCGCACAATTCTACGACAAGGGTTATATTAACAAAACGGGATCACATGCACCTTACAAACCCCCACGGGACGCGTCTTTGATTCCTCGCAGGGAACAGATCCTAAAGGGACACTAACTACGCGCGTCCCTGCAAAAGACGCCATCATCAACAGTGGGCCGTCAAGCACCGGCGCCAACCCCATCCAGATCAGAGTCGGCGGCGGCCTGACGAGCCCGCCCTGCTCCAGGAGCGGCGCCGGCTCGGGGGCTCGTAGCTGTCGTCGCTCGTCTCCGGAGTCGCGAAGAGCTCGCCGGAGTCGCTGGAACCTCCGACGCCTCCACCGCCTGAGGAGCCGCCAAGGGAGCGGTTGGCGGGCCCAGTCCTCATCGCAACAGGGTCCTGGCCACCTCTCCCGGGGCAGCACTCTAGCTGGCGCCCGCTCGCATCGAATACCTTGAAGAACATCACCGAAGCACCGTCGTACTCCAAGTGGATCGCGAGGGTGCCTCTTGTCCTGCAAACCCGGGTGATCTCGCTCCAGCCCTGAGTCATGAAGACCTCGCCCGGGGCAACGACCGCGACCTCTGCCTCGGTCGCGAGGGTGCTGCAGCCGGCGTGCTGTAGCCAAAACTCCAGGAGTTCTCCCTGCGGGATGATGGAGGCGAAGAAGGGAGGAAGGCGAATCCAAGACTGGGGAGGCATGGCGACGTGGAGCACGAACTCTTGGGAGGAGCCCTCGGTGTGGACCCCAGGGGGGACGACCCACACCTTCGTGACTCGTCGGCGCCGACGGCGGCGCCGCCCGTGGCGATCAGCATCAGCTCCTTCAGGGCCCTCGATGTGGGCGTACAAGGGAAGCGGGAACCCCGGCGGTGCCCGCTCGCACCAAGGCCTCGACACCACCTGATGGGCCCCCTCGTCCGGGCCATGGAGGACGAGCCGTTTCTTCGGCGGGAGCGGGTCTGGTTCCTCTCGGGGAGCCTTTCCCTTCTCTGCCCTCGAGAATCGGCGGATCGGAGCCATCGCAGCAAGACGGAGCAAGGACCGGGAAGAAGAAGAAATAAGGAGGGATAGACTGGAAGGGCGCGCGCTGTTCCGTACTTATGGCCGGCGAAGGCCAACCACCGACCTCCACGATTGCAGGTAATCATGACCCACTTTGCATGCAGGGACTTGTCCAGTCCGTGCAGTTGCCGAGGCGCCATGGGGAAGTGGAGGCGCCCACGTCCAATCAACTGCCACGCGGCGCCCAAGGCCGCAGGCTGTTAGGGCCCGCGGCGCTTCGCTCTTGCCCTTCCGCCTCCCTGCACGGCCAAGTCCGGGCGCGCCTTGGGCCCGGGGGCTACTGTCGGTGTTCTGGGAACGGGGGTCTACAGACTTGCCTGCCTGTGGCCTGCGGCATGGCTCAAAGGGGGGCCCAGCATGGCCCATCTTCACCAACACAGACCCAAGACCCTCGCGAGGGGTCAAGCCTCGCGGGGCGGACGACGCGGAGCTTCCTCAGGCACGGCCTCATCGGGCTGGCTCGCGAGGAGGCGGAGAGATCAAGGCGGGGTACCTCACGAGGTGCCTATGACGCAAGCCATGACGACCAAGGGTGCCAGGCGGGTGCCATCCCGCACAGTGTCCTCCTTTCCCCTTTGGTGCAAAGGGGGCAAGCGCAGCCGCGGAGTACCGAGGCATCAGGCAAAGGTTGCCATTTCGGTGCAACAAGACCAAGACCAGGAGGACTGCAAGACGGAGGTCATTGTGGAGCCCAAGACGGCGTCACCACCAGAGCTTTGTGCAGGCGAAGACTACTTTTGTCAGGATAACTGGTACTAGCTGCCCCCCTTCAAATTAGCCCGCCATTGTTGGCTCCCTTCCCGCTCGATATTTGGGAAGAGGACCAGGGCCTCTATAAATAGGACCAGCCACCCGCAGGATGAAAGGGGGGACAATCGAGAAGAGAGAGGGAGAGAGAAGGGTGACTGAACTCCTCCCAGCAGTTCATCGCCCCAGCCAAGAACAGACCCTCGCGAGGCTGTTCTTCCTTGTATTGTTCATCACCACCAGCCCAAGAGGCAATCCACCACACCACACACTGGAGTAGGGTATTACACCACAACGGTGGCCCGAACCAGTATAAATCATGTGTCTCTCGTGTTGTTCTTTCCATAGCTCAGATCTTAGCGAGGTGGAGGGGTGTAGGCAGGTAGGAGGCGAAATCTCCGCACGCACCCCAGTGTTCAAACCTCAAGGGTCTGCAGGAACCCAAAATCCGACACGCGCGAAGTCTTTCCCTCCCACCGATCTACGCCCTAGCTCGCTAAGATCTCGTGGACGAACTCGACGCACTCGCAATACAGAAAAGACACAAGATTTATACTGGTTTGGGCCACCGTTGTGGTGTAATACCCTACTCCGGTGTGGTGGTGGTGGATTGCCTCTAGGGCTGATGATGAACAATACAATGGGAAGAACAGCCTCCTGAGGTTGAGGTGTTCTTGTGCTTGGTTAACTTGTGTGTGCGGGATGATCTTCTGGCTCCTCCTCTCTCTCTATCTCTCTCCCTCTTTTTCCCTCCTCTTTATGGTGGTGGCTAACTCTATTTATATAGGCAGTGGTCCTCTTCCCAAATACTGAGCGGGAAGGGAGCCAACAATGGCGGGCAAATTTGAAGGGGGACAGCTAGTACAAGCCATCCTGACAAAAGGTGGTCTCCGCCTGCCAAAGGCTCTGGTGGTGATGCCATCTTGGGCTCCACGATGACCTCCGTCTTGCCGTCCTTCTGGTCTTGGTCTTGTTGCACCAAAATGGCAACCTTTGCCTGATGCCTCGGTACTCCTCGCCTGCGCTGGTCTCCTTAGCACCAAAGAGGAAACAAGGACGTTGCGCGCGCTGGTGCCCGCCTGGTATCGATCGTCATGGCTCACATCATGAGAGCCTCGTGAGGTTTGCCTCACTTTGATATCTCCGCTCCTCGTGAGCCTGCCTGACTAGGCCACTCTAGGGGAGGCCTTGCGTCATCCGCCTCGCGAGGCTTGGCCCCTCGCGAGGGTCTTGGATGCCTTGTTGATGAAGATGGGCCGTATGACCTGCTGGCTTAGCCACGCCGTGGGCCGCAGGCAGGCAAGTCTGGGGACCCCCGTTCCCAGAACGCCGACAGTAGCCCCCGGGCCCAAGGTGTGCTCGGGCTTGGCTTCATGGCGAAGCCGAGTGTCAAGTACAGAGCACTGCGGGGCCCCAAAGCCTGCGGCCTCGGTTGATGCGTGGCGGTTGATTGGACATGGGCGTCTCTGCTTCCCCATGCTGCCTCGGCAACTGCACGACTTGACAAGTCCCTGCGACATGCAAGGAAAACCATCATTACCTGCGATCGTGAGAAGTGTCGGTTGGCCTTCTCTTGCTATAAATGGGGAGGGGGGTTGATCCCCCGTTGCCCATCCCTTCCTTGCTCGCTTGCTTCTTCCTCATTGCTCCTCTGCTAACATCAATGGCGCCTATCAGAAGGTTCTCTGCCAAAGAAAAGGGGAAGGCCCCCCGAGATGACCCGGAGCCACTTCCGCCGAAGAAAAGGGCGACCCACCGCCATGATGAAGCGGCGATGCAGGTGGTGACGAGGCCTTGGTGCGAGCGGCCTCCCCCAGGGTATCCGCTACCCCTGTATGCCCAAGCCGAGGACTCAAGAAGGCGAAGCGACAAGCAGCGCCGCCGGCACCACGCCCGGGGTCGCCGCGCCGCGGCGATGCTCCCCGTCGCCCCAGGAATCCACGCCACAGACTCCTTGCGCGAGCTGGTGCTGTGGGCATCGATGCCCCAAGCTCTTGGATCCGCTTCCCGCGGTTCTTCTCCGACGTGATGCCGCCGAGGGGGCCTCTCGAGCTCTGGTTGCAGCATGCCGATTGCGGTGCTCCGGCGACTAGAGCGGAGATCGAAGCGGTCCCCACCGGCAAGATCTTCATGACTCGTGGCTGGGGCGAGATCGCGCGGGTCTGCCGCACGAGGGGCGCCCTCGTGATCCACCTTGAGTACGATGACGTCTCCACACTCTTCTTCAAGGTCTTCGTTGTTGAGGGCCGTTGCCTGGAGTGCTGCTCCAGAGAGGAGCGTGAGGCTGACGCGCGTTCCGCTCGCGACCACTCTAGCAGCAGCAGCCCTTGGGAGTCCAGCAGCTCTCCTGAGCTCTACGAGACTCCGGAGACGAGCGACGACAGCTACGTGCCCCCGAGCTCTCGCCGCGCTCGGAGCGGTGCTGCCGCGTCTGGCCGTCGCCGCCGCTGATCTGAATGGGGTTGGCGCCGGCTTCCCGTGGCCCACTGTTGATGTTGGCGTCTGCCACATAGGGTGTAGATAGGATCCTCCTTAGTTTTAGCTTTTGTTTCCTGCGAAGAATCATGAAGCGCCCCGTGGGGGCATATAAGGGTCTGTAATGTCTTTTGTGCTTATCTTCCCTGTTATGAAGATTTGATGAACACGCGTCCCGTTAAGGCTCGGTCCCCCCTTTCTTTCCTCGTGATAGCTTGTTGCTCTACGCCGACAGGTCCCGGTCCCCAGGAAGGCTACAGTCATCGCTGGTATGCTAGGTCGCGTGCCGTGGTCAAGGCCAGAAGGTGTGCGGCCCGAGGTCCAGTAAGAGCCCTTGAGGCGCGATGCTCAGGAGGTCCCCTTTAGCGCTCAAGCGGCCATGGTAAGGGAAGAAAGGGAGTTGACGTGGCCACAACAGGATTGCGGCAAGGCGTGAGTGTCCATAAGGCCCAGACATTTAGCCGATCCGAGGGCGAGACTTATCTTGTGAACTTCGTGGCGATTCCTGACGTTGCGCTGTGGCCGCACGCCAACTTGTGCGGCATAGCCAGGCCGGCCCATACAAGTTTCCCTCCTCCCATGCTCTCCTTAGTGCTCTGCGTCCTCAGGTCCCAGCCCTCGAGCGAGCTCGGCCACCACTGGTATGCCAGGTCGCGATGCCGTGGTCAAGGCTAGGGAGTGAGGGCTGGAGAGCCAGTAAGAGCTCCTGAGTTGCGATGCTCAGGAGCCCCCCCTTTTAACATGCAAGCAAATTGCACGAGAGAAAAGGAGACTCGCGGTGCCGCCAGCTATCCTCCCCATGGGGTCCCTATGAACAGGCACAGGAAGAACATGGTTTGCCGTTACAGCCGTCAGCCTGCCGCTGGTTGGTCTGGATGAAGTGAAGGCACTAAGGGCCTGGTGAGGCGACGTGCGCGCCAGAGCTCGACCGCTCAGTTGCCGACATGGCAGGGACGGACCCATGCACCAGCGCAGTGCCTGTGAGGAAGCCCCGTGGGAGGCGATGATCGAGTAGATGATAACCGTAGGCAGGTTAAGCAGGGAAGGCAAATCAGCTTGGGTAAATGCAGGAAGATACATGCCACCAGGTCCGGCCCGAACGGCTTGGGGATGATGCAGCCCGAGGGGCGCCCCCAGCAAGGTAAGCTAAAGACATAAGCAAATGGCATACATGCCGTAGGGATGGACCCACACGGCCTGGGAATATTGCAGCCCAAGGGGCGCTCCCAGCTTAATGAGCTTGGAAGATGTCACCTGGTTCTGTAGACGAAGCAGAGTTGGTGCAGCTGAAGGCGCGCGTCGAAGAAACGACTCCTCATGAGCCACCGGATCCCTGAGCCTCGGGAGGCTCTGGGGGCTCAGGAGGCTCCCTGAAGACCGTCTCCATTCCCTCCAGGACGATGCGGTACCTGGCATCTTGAGCCACCAGGTCACGCCGCATGGCGCGCTGATAGGCCTACGCCACCCTCAGCAAGCCGAGGGGCATGCGAACGTAGCTGTGTGGCAGGCCCTCGCAACGGCCCACACGCGAAGGCCAGAAGCGCTCCTAAGACGCGGCCCTGTTGAGCCCTGGGACGTCGATGCAGACAGGCAGCTCAGCACCCTCGCCTGGGTGGTGAGCTGCGCCCTGTGAGCGTCTGTCGCCACGCATGGCTCTTGCGTCTTGCAGTTCCTGTGTGGTCTTGGCAATGAGCTCCTGAGTGGTGGGCACCCCTTGCCCTATGTTCTCTTGAGGAAAATGTGCCGCGTAGCACGCCTCCAAGTGGCGCCCAAGCGCCTCCCTCATGAGGTTTGCAAGGCCTGAGGCCCTCCAGAAGAGAGCCCCCAAGCCCTGCCCGAGTAGGGCGCTGGGTGCGCCTTCCTATGCGATGGAGGGAGGTGCTCCTGGGACGGACACTGGTCCTGCCGAGGCTCCCGCCGCGACGTCATCCTCCTGAGGTCCTACGCGGCACAGCTGCCTCTTCTTTGGGATGGCCTCCGGAGGGCCCTCACTTCTGTTGTCGGGGTCGTCGATTGCTGCAGCTTGGAAGGAGCGCTCGAGGGAGCACACCGCATCCCTTTCTTCACATGGGACCATGATGACCCTGTCGCTTCCAGGCATCTTGAGGACGTTGTAGCCGTGGTCGGTGACCGCCATGAACTTGGCCAGGGCCGGATACCCGAGGATGGCGTTGTACGGCAGGCGGATGTGGGTGACGTCGAAATCGATGAGCTCAGTGCGGTAGTTGTCGCGTGTGCCGAAGGTGACAGGTAGGCGGACCTGCCCTATCGGTGTGGTGGAGCCATCGGTCACTCCTGAGAAAGGTTTGGTAGGCTAAAGCTGCTCGTATGGCACTTGGAGATTGTCAAATGTGTTGACGGACAGGACGTTGAGCCCTGCACCGCCGTCGATGAGGGTCTTGGTAACATGGACATTGCTGATGACTAGGGAACACAACATCGGGAGGACGCCGGTGGTGGCCGCACACTTGAGCTGATCTGCCGAGTTGAAAGTGATGGCGCACTAGGACCACCTGAGCGGGCGCGCGGCCTCAAGCTTGGGGAGCACCATGTTCACCTCGCGAGCGAACCGTTTGAAGATGCACTGAGAGGCTGGGGCCTGGGCGCCGCCCAAGATGCAGGCGATTGCACGCGGCTCCTGGAAGCCCCCAACCCCCTCGTCCTGATGATGATCGTCGTTCCTTCTTGGTGGCGGCAGCGGGGGAAGACCGGCGTTGCTTTGGGGGCGATCCTCATGAGGCTGGTCCCTCCAGGCCCCCTTGCAAGGATGGTCTTGCCAGCGGTCCTCACGAGGCCTGTCGCGCCATTCCTGGCGCAGGCCACGGTCGTCCCAGCGTCCGCCTCCACGTCCTCCTCTGCGGTCATAGCCCCGGTCGCTGCGCTCGGGGCATCGACCGTAGCGTCCCTCTCGCAGGGCTCGGAGCTCTTGGCAGTCGCTGGTGTTGTGGGTGTTCAGGTTGTGGAAGGCGCAGAACGGTCGGCTGTTCTTGGATGACTCAGGCTGATCTGTGCCCCGTTTGGTGTTGGGCTCCGCAGCTAGCACTACCGTTTCCTTGCGCTTCACGTCCTTGTCCTTGGCTTTCTTCTCCTCTGCGCCTACGACTGGCATCTCAAGGAGGGAAAGGTGCCCCTCCTCAGCTCTTGTGCACTTGGTCGCCAGGTTGAACAGCTCCTGAGACGTGTAGAGCTCCTCGTGGATAGCAAGCTCTTCCTTCATCTTGACATCACGGACACCGTTGGAGAACGCGAAGATGATGGTCTTGTCCGTGACCTTGGGGATCGTGAGGCGGGTGTTGTTGAAGCATTGGATGTACTTCTGGAGGGTCTCCCCTGGTTGTTGCTTGATGCGGCGCAGGTCGCCCGCGGCCGGCGGGTGGTCGCGAGTGCCCTGGAAGTTGGCGACGAAGCGGTCGCACATCTCGTCCCAAGAGGAGATCGAGCCGTGCAGCAGGTTCAGGAGCCAGGAGTGGGGCCCATCCTTGAGAGCCATGGGAAACCAGTTTGCCATGACTTTCTCGTCGCCGTTGGCTGCTTCGGTGCTCAGGTCATAGAGCTGCAGGAACTCCGCGGGGTCGGCGGTGCCATCGTAGCGAGGAGGCAGATCCGGCTTGAACTTGTCTAGCCAGGCGACGTTGCACAGCTCGGGGGTGAAGGCGCGGCAGCCAGCCATAGTTATTGGGGCCCGCTTCAGAGGTGGAGCTTGGTCTTGATGAGGTCCGCGGGGCGCAGGCGGCACGCGTTTTTGACGAGGCGGTGCGGGGAGCGCGGGTGCAGCTCCTCGCGGCCGAGGGATTTCTTGGAAGCTTCTCTCTTCACGCACGGGCACCGGGCGTGGCGGATCACACCGCAGGGCCGCGCGCCTTGGTGCCAAGGCGCCATCCTTGGGCTGGGGTGGTGGAGGCGCGCCTCGGCCCTCGTCGCCCGTGGCTGGCTGAGGGTGAGGCCGAGAGAGGGACGGCGCCGGGGAGCCCCCTGCAGCGCAGATGAGCTCGGCAACATGGTCAAGCCACTCCTCGTAGAGGTCGTCGACTGGGCGGTAGCGCAGGAGCTCGTTTGCGGCGAGGAGTGCGGCCCGTGCCTCCAAGGGAGCACGGTGTGCATGGGACGAAGAACCATCCGGGGTCAGCGATGGAGTGGCGGTGCTGCCGTCTTGCCGCACCGAAGGATGCAGCGAAGACGCTTGCTGCTCGTTCCCCACCGGGCCGGTGGCAACGTTGGCGGCGGGAGACAGAGAACGACGTAGTGGCCCGCCGATGGGAGCCGTCTGAGCAACGCGGGCGGTGAGGGCAGCCCGACGCTCAGCTCGAGCACGGGGAGCGTCCGCCATGGAGACGATGGGGCGATGGAGCGACGAACTGATGGATGGGAAGCTACGGCGCACTCCTACCTGGCGCGCCAAGTTTCGGATGTGGGGTTCCGGCAAACCCTTAAGGTTCGAACACTGGGGTGCACATGAAGTCTTTCCCTCCCACCGGTCTGCGCCCTAGCTCGCTAAGATCTCGTAGATGAACTCGACGCACTCGCAATACAGAAAGACACAAGATTTATACTGGTTCGGGCCACCGTTGTGGTGTAATACCCTACTCCAGTGTGGTGGTGGTGGATTGCCTCTAGGGTTGATGATGAACAATACAATGGGAAGAAGAACCTCCTAAGGTCGAGGTGTTCTTGTGCTTGGCTAACTTGTGTGTGCGGGGATGATCTTCTGGCTCCCCCTCTCTCTCTATCTCTCTCCCTCTTTTTCCCTCCTCTCTATGGTGGTGGCTAACTCTATTTATATAGGCCCTGGTCCTCTTCCCAAATACTGAGCGGGAAGGGAGCCAACAATGGCGGGCAAATTTGAAGGGTGACAGCTAGTACAAGCCATCCTGACAAAAGGTGGTCTCCGCCTGCCAAAGGCTCTGGTGGTGATGCCATCTTGGGCTCCATGATGACCTCCGTCTTGCCGTCCTTCTGGTCTTGGTCTTATTGAACCAAAATGGCAACCTTTGCCTGATGCCTCGGTACTCCTCGCCTGCTCTGGTCTCCTTAGCACCAAAGAGGAAACAAGGACGCAGGCGCCCGCCTAGTGTCGATCGTCATGGCTCACGTCACGAGAGCCTCGTGAGGTTTGCCTCGTCTTGATATCTCCGCTCCTCATGAGCCTTCCTGACTAGGCCACTCTAGAGGAGGTCTTGTTTCGTCCGCCTCGCGAGGGTCTTGGATGCCTTGTTGATGAAGATGGGTCGTACGGCCTGCTGGCTTAGCCACGCCGTGGGTCGCAGGCAGGCAAGTCTGGGGACCCCCTTTCCCAGAACACCGACAATATCTTTGCAAGTCTCTTCGAATTATCGGTTTAGTTTGGCCTACTAGATTGATCTTTCTTGCAATGGGATAAGTGCTTAGCTTTGGGTTCAATCTTGCGGTGCTCGATCCCAGTGACAGAAAGGAAAATGACACGTATTGTATTGTTGCCGTTGAGGATAAAAAGATGGGGTTTATATCATATTGCTTGAGTTTATCCCTCTACATCATGTCATCTTGCCTAATGTGTTACTCCGTTCTTATGAACTTAATACTCTAGATGCATGCTAGATAGCGATCGATCTGTGGAGTAATAGTAGTAGATGCAGAATCGTTTCGGTCTACTTGACACGGACATGGTGCCTATATTCATGATCATTGCCTTAGATATCATCATAACTATGCGCTTTTCTATCAATTTCTCGGCAGTAATTTGTTCACCCACCGTAATACATGCTATCTTGAGAGAAGCCACTAGTGAAACCTATGGGCCCGGGGTCTACTTTACATCATATAAGTTTCCAATCTACAATTCTAGTTTATTATTTATTTTGCAATCTTTATTTTCCAATCTATACCACAAAAATACCAAAAATATTTATCTTATTATCTTTATCAGATCTCACTTTTGCAAGTGGTCGTGAAGGGATTGACAACCCCTTTATCGCGTTGGTTGCAAGGTTCTTATTTGTTTGTGCATGTCCTAGGCGATTTGCGTGTAGTCTCCTACTGACCTTGGTTCTCAAAAATTGAGGGAGATACTTACGCTACTTTGCTGCATCACCCTTTCCTCTTCAAGGAAAAACCAACATGCTCAAGAGGTAGCAAGAAGGATTTCCGGCGCCATTGTCGGGGAGATCTATGCACAAGTCAAGAATACCAAGTACCCATCACAAACTCTTATCCCTCGCATTACATTATTTGCCATTTGCCTCTCGTTTTCCTCTCCCCCACTTCACCTTTGCCGTTTTATTCGCCTTTTTTCATTCGTCTCTTTTTGCTTGCTTCTTGTGTGTTCGTGTGTTAGATCGTTTGTTTTGCTGTTATGGCTAGTCCTTCTATCATTGTTAGTACTCCCGATCATGAAGTTCTTAATTTTAAACAAAGGGAGGGAGAAAATCTAAAAGATGCTTGTGTTGTCGTTCTGGGAACGGGGGTCCCCAGACTTGCTTGCGTGCGACCCACGGCGTGGCTGGGCTGGCAGGTTCGTACGGCCCACCTTCATCGACAAGACACTCAAGACCCTCGCGAGGGGCCAAGCCTCGCGGGGCGGATGACACAAGACCTCCTCAAGAGTGGCCTCGCTAGGCAGGCTCATGAGGGGCGGAGAGATCAAGGCAAGGTAAACCTCGCGAGGCCCTCGTGACGTGAGCCATGATGATCGAGGCCAGGCGGGTGCCAGCGCACGCAGCATCCTTGTTTCCTCCTTGGTGCTAAGGGGGCAAGCGCAGGTGCGGAGTACCGAGGCATCAAGCAAAGGTTTCCATATTGGTGCAACAAGAGCAAGACCAGAAGGACGACAAGGCGGAGGTCACCATGGAGCCCAATACGGCGTCATCACCAGAGCCTTTTGCAGGCGAAGACCACCTATTGTCAGGATAGCTTGTACTAGCTATCCCCTTTCGAATTGGCCGTTGTTGGCTCCCTTCCTGCTCAATATTTAGGGAGAGGACTAGGGCCTCTATAAATAGGACTAGCCACCACCGTAGAGAGATGACCTTGGACCGAATCCAGCCCACCAAGGCCACACGCAAGTTCACCTAGCACAAGAACACCTCAACCTCAGGAGGCGGTTCTTCCCCTTGTAACTGTTCTTCATCAGCCTGAGAGGCAATCCACAACCACCACACTGGAGTAGGGTATTACACCACAACGGTGGCCCAAACCAGTATAAATATTGTCTTTCTGTGTTGTGAGTTCGTCGAGTTCGTCTGCAAGATCTTAGAGAGCTAGGGCATGGATCGATAGGGAGAAGGCCTTCGCGCGCACCCCAGTGTTCGAACCTCAAGGGTCTGCCAGAACCCGTGATCCGACATTTGGTGCGCCAGGTAGGGGTGCGTCGAGGCCTCCGTCCGTCGCTCCGTTGTCTCCATGGAAGACGCGCGCCGCGCTCGTGCTGAGCGCCGGGCTGCCCTCGCCGCCCACGTTACTCAGACGACCATCGTCGGCGGGCCGCCTCTTCATTCCCCGTCGCCTGCCGCCAACGCCGCCACCGGCCCGGCGGGGAACGAGCAGCCAGCATCCTCGCTGCATCCCTCGGTGCGGCGGGACGGCCGCACCGCCACTCCATCGCTGACCCCGGCCGGTTCTTCTTCCCATGCACGTCGCCCTCCCATGGACGCACAAGCCGCGCTCCTCATGGCGCACGAGCTCCAGCGCTACCGCCCAGTCGACGACCTCTACGAGGACTGGCTCGACCGCATTGCCGAGCTTGTCCGCGCCGCAGGGGGCTCCCCTGCGCCGTCCCTCTCTCTGCCTCGCCCTCCGCCAGCTACGGGTGACGTCATGGAGCGCCTCCACCACCTCAGCCCCAAGATGGCGCCAAGACGCGTGGCTCCGCGACGCGACCCGCCGCGTCCCGCACCCGCGCGTGAAGAGAGAAGCTGTCAAGAAGTCCCTCGGCCGCAACAAAATGCTCTGCCGCTCCTCGCACCACCGCGCCAGGACCGACTGCTGCGGCAAGCCCGCACGCCACCTGTTGTGGCAGGGCGTGGAACCCATCAAGACCAAGCTCCACCCACAAGGCGGGTCCCGGTGACCATAGCTAGCTGCCGCGCCTTCACCCCCGAGTTGCGTAGCGTTGCCTGGCCGGGCAAGTTCAAGCTAGATCTGCCTCCTCGCTACGACGGCACCCCCGACCCCGAAGAGTTCTTGCAAATCTATGAGTTGAGAATCGAAGCGTCCAACAGCGACGAGAAAGGCATGGCGAACTGGTTTCCCATGGCTCTCAAGGAAGGCGCCCACTCCTGGCTCTTGAACCTGCCGCTAGGCTCTATCTCCTCCTGGGACGAAATGCGCACCCGCTTCATCGCCAACTTCCAGGGCACTTGCGACCGCCCCTCGGTCGCGGGCGACCTGCGCCGCATCAAGCAGCAACCAGGAGAGACCCTGCAGAAGTACATTCAGCGCTTCAACAGCGCACTGATCAAGATCCCCAAGGTGACCGACGAGGCCATCATCTCTGTGTTCTCTGATGGCGTCCGCGACGTCAAGATGAAGGAAGAGCTATACTATCCATGAAGAGCTGTGCACAATCCTGGAGCTGTTCAACATCGCAACCAAGTGTGCAAGAGCTGAGGAGGGGCGCCTCTCCCTCCTTGAGCTCCCTGCTGCAGACCCGGAGGAGAAGAAAGCCAAGGCCAAGGATGTGAAGCGCAAGGGAGCAGCCGTGCTCGCAGCGGAACCAGACACCAAGTGTGGCAGAGACCAACCAGAGCCATCCAAGGGCAGCCGTCCATTTTGCGCCTTCCACAACCTGAACACCCACAACACCAGCGACTGTCAAGAGCTCTGAGCCATTCGTGAAGGGCGCTTCGGCCGACGCCTTGAGTGCGGCAACCGGGGTTACGGCCGAGGAGGAGGACGTGGCGGCGGATGCTGGGACGACCGTGGCCCACGTCAGGAGTGGTGCGACCAGCCTCGTGAGGATCGCTGGCAGGATCAGCCTCGCGAGGGCGCCTGGAGAGATCAGCCTTGTGAGGATCGCCCTCAAGGCAACGCTGGGCTCCCACCGCTGCCGCCACCACCAAGAAGGAATGACGAACACCGTCAGGACAAGGGGGATGGGGGCTTCCAGGAACCATGTTCTATCGGCTGCATCTTGGGCGGAGCTCAGGCCCCAGCCTCGCAGTGTATCTTCAAGCAATTTTCTCGTGAAGTGAATGCAGTCCTCCCAAAGCTCGAAGCCACACGCTCGCTCAGGTGGTCCCAGTGCCCCATCACGTTTAGCTCAGCAGATCAGCTCAAGTGCACAGCTACCGCTGGTGTCCTCCCGGTGCTTTGCTCCCCAGTCATCAGCAACGTGCAAGTTACCAAGACCCTCATCGATGGCGGCGCAGGGCTCAACGTCCTATCTGTCGACACGTTCGACAGCTTGAACTGCCTTATGACCAGCTTCAGCCTACCAAGCCTTTCTCAGGAGTGACCGATGGTTACACCACACCGATAGGGCAGGTCCGCCTCCCTGTCACCTTCGGCACCCGCTGTCGGCATTCTGGGAATCGGGGTCCCCATACTTGCCTGCCTGCGGCCCAAGGCGTGGCTGAGCCAGCAGGTCGTACAACCCATCATCACCAACAAAGCACCCAAGACCCTCGCGAGGGTCCAAGCCTCGCGAGGCGGACGATGAAAGACCTCCTCGGGAGTAGCCTAGCTAGGCAGGCTCACAAGGAGTCAAGATATCAAGGCGGGGCAAATCTCACGAGACCCTCGTGACGTGAGCCATGACGCACGACACCAGGCGGGTGCCAAGCGGGCGCTAGAGCGTGCAGTGTCCTTGTTTCCTCTTTGGTGCTAAGGAGGCAAGCACAGGCGAAGAGTACTGAGGCATCAGGCAAAGGTTGCTATATTGGTGCAACGAGACCAAGACCAGGAGGACGGAAACACGGAGGTCATCGTGGAGCCCAGGACGGCGTCACCACCAGAGCCTTTGGCAGGCGAAGACCACTTTTGTCAGGATAGCTTGTACTAGCTGCCCCCCTTCAAATTGGCCCGCCATTGTTGGCTTCCTTCCCGCTTGATATTTGGGAAGAGGACCAGGGCCTATATAAGTAGAGCTAGCCACCATAGTAGAGGCATCCGATCCTAGCTTGATCCAACCCGATCGAGAGCCTACTCACAAGAACACCTCAACCTCAGGAGGCTGTTCTTCCCTTGTATTGTTCATCATCAGCCCTAGAGGCAATCCACCACCACCACACTGGAGTAGGGTATTACACCACAACGGTGGCCTGAAGCAGTATAAATCTTGTGTCTTTCTGTGTCGCGAGTTCGTCGAGTTCGTCCGCAATATCTTAGTGAGCTAGGGCGTCGATTGGTGGGAAGGAAAGACTTCGCGCACACCCCAGTGTTCGAACCTTAAGGGTTTGCCGGAACCCAACATCCGACATTTGGCGTGCCAGGTAGGGGTGCGTCGTAGCTTCCCCTCCATCAGTTTGTTGCTCCGCCGCTCCGTCGTCTCCTCCCTCACCGCCCGCATCGCTCAGACGACTCCTGTCGGCGGACCACATCACCGTTCTCCGTCCCCCGCCGCCAACACCGCCACCGGCCCGGCGGGGAACGAGCAGCAGGTGTCTTCGCTGCATCCTTCCGTGTGGTAGGACGGCCGCACCGCCACTCCATCACTGATCCCCGCCGGTTCTTCGTCTCACGCGCACCGCGCTCCCATGGAGGCACGGGTCGTGCTCCTCGCAGCGAACGAGCTCCTGCGCTATCACCCCATCGACGACCTCTACGAGGGGTGGCTCGAACGCGTCGCCAAGCTCGTCCGCGCCGCGGGGGGCTTGTAGGATTGAAAGTATGTCTAGAGGGGGGGGGGTGATTAGACTACTTGACCAAATAAAACTTATCCTTTTCCCAATTTTAGTTCTTGGCAGATTTTAGCAACTTTGGAGAAGTCAAGCAATCTTAACACAATTCAAGCAAACATGCAAAGAGTATATGAGTAGCGGAAAGTAAAGCATGCAACTTGCAAGAATGTAAAGGGAAGGGTTTGGAGGATTCAAATGCAATAGGAGACACGGATGTTTTTGTCGTGGTTCCGATAGGTGGTGCTAACGTACATCCACGTTGATGGAGACTTCAACCCACGAAGGGTAACGGCTGCACGAGTCCACGGAGGGCTCCACCCACGAAGGGTCCACGAAGAAGCAACCTTGTCTATCCCACCATGGTCGTCACCCACGAAGGACTTGCCTCACTAGCGGTAGATCTTCACGAAGTAGGCGATCTCCTTGCCCTTACAAACTTCTTGGTTCAACTCCACAATCTTGTCGGAGGCTCCCAAGTGATACCTAGCCAATCTAGGAGACACCACTCTCCAAGAAGTAACAAATGGTGTGTTGATGATGAACTCCTTGCTCTTGTGCTTCAAATGATAGTCTCCCCAACACTCAACTCTCTCTCACAGGATATGGATTAGGTGGAAAGAAGATTTGAGTGGAAAGCAACTTGGGGAAGGCTAGAGATCAAGATTCATATGATAGGAATGGAATATCTTGGCCTCAACACAAGTGTAGGTGGTTCTCTCTCACAAAAAGGTAAGTTGGAAGTGTAGGTTCGTTCTGATGGCTCTCTCCACGAATGAAGAGGAGGTGGAGGGGTATATATAGCCTCCACACAAAACCTAACCGTTACACACAAGTTGCCAATCTCGGTGGGACCGAATTGATAAACTCGGTTGGACCGATTTAGCAAATCTAGTGACCGTTCGGATTTTCGGTGGGACCGACATGCAACTCGGTAGGACCGATATGATTAGGGTTAGGGAATAACGTAATCTCGGTGAGACCGATTACACAAACTCGGTGAGACCGATTTTGGTAATAAGCTAACCGGAGAGTTGGTCGGGTAAACTTGATGGGACCGATTCGCTCATTTCGGTGAGACCGAAATGTTACGAAAGGGAAACAGAGAGTTTACATTGCAATCTCGGTGGGACCGATCGCTCATCTCGGTGAGACCGAAATGTTACGAAGGGAAACAGAGAGATTACAATCCCATCTCGGTGAGACCGAGATCCCTATCGGTGAAACTGATTTGCCTAGGTTTGTGGCAATGGCTATGACATCTGAACTCGGTGGCGCCGGATAGAAAGAATCGGTGGGGCCGAGTTTGACTTTTGGTTTAGGTCATATGTGGATGTGAGAAAGTAGTTGAGGGCTTTGGAGCATATCACTAAGCATTTTGAGCAAGAGCCTCATTAAGCAACACCTCATCCCTCCTTGATAGTATTGGCTTTTCCTATAGACTCAATGTGATCTTGGATCACTAAAATAGAAAATGTAGAGTCTTGTGCTTTGAGCTTGAGCCAATGCTTCTGTCCTTAGAATTTTGAGGGGTCCACTTTTCTCATCCATGCCATGTCAATCATTGAGCTTTCCTGAAATATTAATCTTGAAATAGCATTAGCTCAATGAGCTATATGTTGTTAGGAATTACCAAAACCACCTAGGGATAGTTGCACTTTCAATCTCCCCTTTTTTTTAATTGATGACAACATATAGATCAAATCTTCGAAAAATGATAATAAGAATGAAAAACATTGTCGCTTTGAGAAGTATGTGAAAAGCAGGAGCTCCCCCTAAATTTGTGCATAGTTTAAGATTTGCTTTGGACTGCAAATGCACAATGAGTTAGGATCATGGGTTACTCTTCCATGTTACATACATCTTGGTGGAGTGCTCAAAATGATAATAATTAAATACATGCACTCATCACCAAGCAAAGTGAATGATCATATGGGGATATAAAAGGATAATGTCATCCAACAAGCATTAAGGTAGCATATGATCAAACACATGATCATCCAAGTATCACACAAAAGCATAAAGTATCTCAAACAAGCAAATAACAAAGTTCAACCACCAAAAAAACAAGAGAGAACAAGAGCAACACTCTCTCTCGAAGCCTATGATCTATACATTTTCTCCCCCTTTGGCAACAAGTTACCAAAAAGTTCGTAAAAATGCATAGTGCTAGATCAACTCTCAGGCTTGGTCTTCAAGTGGAGGTGTAGATAAAACTCCAAGGATGAAGGCACCAGTTGATCTATATGGAGCTGGTGGAGTGGCTGCTGGAGCTGGTGGCACTGAAGCTGTAGCTGGTGCAGATGAAGTTGCTCTGGTGTCTGTAACTGGCACTGCAGCAGATCTCTGTCCTCTGGGCACTCTAGCAAAAGCATCAGTGGTAGACTTGCCCTTCTTCTCCTGCACTTCATCCTGAAGTTTCTCAACAATTGACTGTATCTCAGTGACCTTCACATCTAAATCATAGAACTTCTGCTCCATGATCCTCTCCAAGCTCTCCTGGTTTTGAGTCAGGGTGGCCAATCCCTTCTCAATCCTCAGAGTGGAGGCAATCAAGTAGCCAAGCTGATCTTGCTTGCTCTTCAGAAGATGCTGAGATGCCTCATCAATGGTTGGCATCTTTGCAGCCTTTTCAGTCCTTGCCTTCTCCCTCTTTGCTTGTGCTTGCACAGAAGATGGTTCATTCTCATCCATCACCACAGTGTTGTCCTTAAAGTCTGGGTAGATGGGCATATGTTCCTTGTCCAAGAGATATGTGCCAGTGCCCATCTTGGAGTTGATTAGCTCCTGGATCTGTGGGGCATACCCACAACTTCTCTTCTGACCTGCAGCTGTTCTCTTTATAGTTTCCACAATTAGGCTCATGACTTTGAACTTTTGAGGCACATCAAATATGTGAAGCAGGTTAATTGCATGGCCTCTGATCATCTTGTGATCACCTGACTTTGGCAATAGAGTGTGCCTGAGGATCCAGTTGATTGTTGGCAAACCTGACAGAAGGTAATGTACTGATCCAAATTTGTGTGTCTCAAGAGCAGCACCTGGGATCTCTCTGTACATATGTGCCATGGTGTTGTGATCCTTCTTATTCTTGGCATAGACATCCAAGTCATCTTCATTCTCCTTAGGAGCATTGATCAATTTTGCCCATTCTTCAACTGTTGAGTGGTACCTAGTACCTTCAGACATCCAGACAATCCTTCCATCTGGGTAGAAATGAGTTGTGGAGTAGAACTGCATAATAAGCTCATCATTCCACTTTGTGAGCTTTTGCCCAACAAAATCCTCTACTCCACAAGACTTGAAACTATCATAGACTCCAGGATAGTGTTCTTCATTTTCCCTGATGTACTCCCAGTCCACCCATCTCATATCACAGACTATAGGCTTCTTGTCAAGCAACACTGTCTCATAGAAGTCCTGTTGTTCCTTTGTATGGAACCTGTAGTCCACATCAGTTCTTCTCCTGACTGCATAGGGATCGGTCAATCTCCACTATCTGAGTCTTGCATCCTTCCAGAGCTTCATGTCCTCAGCTACTGGATGAGCATCAGTGTGATCTGGAATTTTGGGCTTCAACTTCCTCAAGACATGTGACTCATCATCTTCTTCTTCTATAGCATCTTTAGGCACTGGGGCCTTGTTCTTGTCTGTAGCTGGAATATTCCTTGTACTCCTCTTGGGTGCAGTTTTGGGTTTTGGAGCAGCTGCCTTGGGAGCTTCTTTGGGCTTAGATGGAGCAGCCCCTGATCTTATAGCATCTCCCATAAGATTTTGAGCTTTAGGTGCTGGTGCAGCAACCTATTTGTGACGCCCCGAGACCGATGTGCCAGGTGTCTTCCAATTATTCGCTGCGTTGCCATGTCTTTTCGCTTGTGTGTTGCATATTGTCATGTCATCATGTGCATCGCATCATCATGTTTTCAAAACCTGCATCCGTCCGGGTTTCCCCAGTTCCCTCCGTTGCCCGTTCTGAGCCCAGACACACTCGCACGCGCCCGCGGATTGTCCGAAATAGTATTTTATAAGGGGCCGGAAAATGTTCTCGGAATGGGATGAAAGTTGGCGTGCGCTGTTTTTATGTTGTAGGTAGGACGCCTGTCAAGTTTCATCGCATTCGGAGTTCGTTTGACGCTCCAACGTTTAACTATAGCGGCAGTATAGCCAGTGTAACGTCGGACGTCTTCGGTCTCCGAAAACTGTTGCCGAGCTTTCCCTCTCTTTCCTCCCTAGACCGTCTACACAGCTCTCTACCTACCGCCAGGTCCAACCTAATCTCTCCCGTCAGCCCGCAGCCCCCCTCACCCGCGTCCGAAAGTTGTCCCGGACCCGACCCAGGCAGTCGTCACCGTTGGATCCGGTCATCCCCAAACGTCTACAACACGTCTCCGTTTTCTTATTTGATCTCCCTAGCCTGTTTATCCGAGACCATCCGATTAAGATTGGAGGGTCCAGATGCCCCTAAACTTAGCCTTTTGCTATATATAGATCAACTCTAGCCTAACCCTAAAAATCCTCCCCCTTGTCCCATCGCACCGCCGCCACCCACTCACCCTTCCCCTCGGGATCTTCCCAGATCCACCTCGTAGCCAGACCGAGCTCCACCTAGTTTTTCCCCACTGGACCAATCCATCGATCTCCACCAACCACAACGCCTGCAGCCTCCTCCCGGCCTTCGTCCGGTCAGCCACGCCGCCGGCGGACCCAACAGATGAGCCTCGCCCCTGCCCTTTCCTTCCTCCTCTGATCCTCTCTCTCACTACTCATATCTCCCCCTGTTTCTTCCTCTACAGGGAGACCCACGCCATGGCTCCTTGCTCGAGCTCTGCCTCATCTTCCCGGTTGGCCGCCTCCATGGGATCTTCTCCGACCATCCCCGTCGTTCCCCGGCCTCCCCTGCCCGCCGACCACGTTGCTGCTTCTTCTTTGCGCCACAGCCCAAGCTCTGCTCTGGCCGCCTCCTTCTCTGCTTCTGCATCGAGCCGGAGTTCAGGACGCACCCGGGCCCCCTCGTCCCCGCCTGGTGATCCACCTTGCGCCACCGCCGCCAGCAACCAGCGCCACCAGGCCGTGCCCTGCTCCCTTCCTCCCCGTGCCGCTCTCTCGAAATCTCTCTCGCCTCACCCTCTCTCTCTCTTCACAGGGAACGAGTGGGATATGCCATGGCCGCCCGAGGAAGCTTCGTCATTGCCGGGATCAAGTTCCTCCGGCCCCGGCCTCGGATCCGACGTCTCCAGCCTCCCTGCTGCCTTGCTCGTCCGCGCCAAGACCTCGCCTCTGCTCCACCTCAAGGCCTCTCCGTCGCTGCCGGACTTCGCCGGTGAACAGCACTGCCGCCCTGCATCGCCTGAAGCCGCCGTGCCATGCCCGAGTCGAGCGCGAGCTCGAGGTCGAGCCGCTGAACGCGCCCATCCTGTAGCTGCATCCTCACTGTTTTCCGCACCCCCGCCGTTAGCCTGTGGTCGCGACGGTCGCCGTCTTGCTCGCCGGCGTCGTCACCCAGTTCCTTGGTGATGCACGAAGAAGAAGGCCTGGTCTCTGGTTTTGTTCAAGTAGAGCGACGCCCTTGTTTTGGCCAACATGCAGCAGCAGCGCAGTGGTAAAGACCCTGCTCCGCTATTCAGGAGGTCGTGGGATCAAGTCCCACCTGGCCCCATTTTTTGCTCTGTTTTTCCTGTACTGTTTGCGCACACACACATCCACTTCGGGCCAAATCTGCTACCGGGCTTGCACAGTGCGTTGAATCCGGCCCGTGCATATTTTTTTTCAGTATGTGCATTTTGCCATTTCCCAGTGCATTCTTATTTATAGTAATGCCATCAGTTTAAAATGCTCATAACTAAATATCCATGCATCCAAATAAAACATGTCATATATGCATCTTTCTCAGTTTTTCATGTTCTTTAACAATATGCAACCTTTATCCCTCTTAAAACTGATTAAAATTGTTGTTTGCATTGTTTTGCACAAATGACATGTTAAAATAGTTTATTTCATAACTTAATAACCGTAGCTCGGTTTTAAATAATTTTTATATGTAAATGGGGTAGAAAAATGCCTAGTTTAATATGGTGACCTTTATTTGCATGTTTAGCAACCCTAAAATTGTGTTTAGGGCAGATCAGTACCAAACCTAAAATATGCATATGAGGATTTTTCCGGACTTGTTGTTTGTTGTTCCGGCCTCATTTAAACTTGCCTAGTTAGGTAGTTTTCATTTGCTTCACCCTCTTGCCATGCTAACAACATTTAATCTTGTTGGGTACATAAACGAGAGAGAACTAAATAAGTCATGTGGTGTTTTCTTCAATATGCAACTCAGTTGCATAATGAGCTTCACTTAATTTGTAGGATTGTTTGTGCACCTTTGCCATGCCATGCTTCATTAAACCGGACATGCATCACACTTGATTGTGCATCATACCATGTTCATGTGTTGGTTGTTTACTATGTTGTGTGCTTCTTTTCCGGTGTTTGCTTCTTCGGGTTGTTTCCGATAACGTCGCGTTGTGAGGACCCGTTCGTCTACGTTCCGTTTGTCTTCTTCATGGACTCGTTCTTCTTCCTTGCGGGATTTCAGGCAAGATGATCATACCCTCGAAATCACTTCTATCTTTGCTTGCTAGATGCTCGCTCTTTTGCTATGCCTATGCTGCGATACCGACCACTTGCTTATCATGCCTCCCATATTGTTAAGCCAAGCCTCTAACCCACCTTGTCCTAGCAAACCGTTGTTTGGCTATGTTACCGCTTTGCTCAGCCCCTCTTATAGCGTTGTTAGTTGCAGGTGAAGATTGAAGTTTGTTCCTTGTTGGAACATGGAGTTGTTGTTCCTTGTTGGAACATGTTTACTTGTTGGGATATCACAATATATATCTTATTTATTTAATGCATCTATATACTTGGTAAAGGGTGGAAGGCTCGGCCTTATGCCTGGTGTTTTGTTCCACTCTTGCCGCCCTAGTTTCCGTCATATCGGTGTTATGTTCCCGGATTTTGCGTTCCTTACGCGGTTGGGTTATAATGGGAACCCCTTGACAGTTCGCTTTGAATAAAACTCCTCCAGCAAGGCCCAACCTTGGTTTTACCATTCGCCACCTAGCCTTTTTCCCTTGGGAGTCGCGCATCCTGAGGGTCATCTTATTTTAACCCCTCCGGGCCAGTGCTTGTCTAAGTGTTGGTCCAAACTAGAGTCCTTTGCAGCGCCACCTTGGGGAAACTTGAGGGCTGGTTTTAGTTGTACGGAGCGCTCATCCGGTGTTGCCCCGAGAATGAGATATGTGCAGCTCCTATCAGGATGTCGGCGCATCGGGCGGTCTTGCTGGACTTGTTTTACCATTGTCGAGGATGTCTTGAAGAACCAAGATACCGAGTCTGATCGGAACGTCTCGGGAGGAGGTCTATTCCTTCGTTGACCGTGAGAGCTTGTCATGGGCTAAGTTGGGACACCCCTGCAGGGATTTGAACTTTCGAAAGCCGTGCCCGCGGTTATGGGCAGATGGGAATTTGTTAACATCCGGTTGTAGAAAACCTGAAGTTGACCCTAATTAAAATGCATCAACCGCGTGTGTTACCGTGATGGTCTCTTTCGGGCGGAGTCCGGGAAGTGAACACAATGTTGGAGTTATGCTTGACGTAGGTTGTTCTAGGATCACTTCTTGATCATAGTTTCTCGACCGTGCTTTGCCTTCTCTTCTCGTTCTCATTTGCGTATGTTAGCCACCATATATGCTACTCGCTTGCTGCAGCTCCACCTCATACCTTTACCTTACCCATAAGCTTAAATAGTCTTGATCGCGAGGGTGCGAGATTGCTGAGTCCCCGTGACTCACAGATACTTCCAAAACCAGCTTGCAGGTGCCGATGAGTCCATGCGGATGACGCAACCAAGCTCAGGAGGAGCTCGATGAAGATCTTGTCCTTTGTGTTGTTTCGTTCTAGTTGATCAGTAATGGAGCCCAGTTGGGGTCGATCGGGACCGTGTCGCATTTGGGGTTCTTCTTTTATTTTGGTTCCGTAATCGGACCTTGATTGTATTTGGTTGATGTAATGCTTTATTCATGTAATTGTGTGAAGTGGCGATTGTAAGCCAACTATGTATCTCTTTTCCCTTATGCATTACATGGGTTGTTTGTGAAGATTACCTCACTTGCGACATTTCTTTCAATGCGGTTATGCCTCTAAGTCGTGCTTCGACACGTGGGAGATATAGCCGCATCGAGGGCATTACACTATTCCTCTTCATCTTCCATCATTGAGGGCTTCCCAATTACTTTGGCCATGGTCTTCTTGACCCTTTCTTTCCTTTTCTTCTCTGCCACAACCTGTTCTTTGGGTGCAGATCCCAAAGTTTCTTGAGTGGATGTTCTGGCCTTTGACATAGGAACTCTCTTGGCAGGAACCTTTGTCTTCATTCCTGGCTTAGTGGCAGCAGTTGTGCCATATTCTTTTTTCAGAACTTTCTTCTTTGAGGTGGCCTCTTCCTCAACAGCCACATAGTCCTCATCCTCAGAATCTGAGGTTCTCTTCTTTCTGGCCGTGGTGGCTGCCTTAGGCAAGTTGGTGGGTGTACTCCTGCTTCCCTCATCATAGCTTCTAGAGGGACTAGTGCCCTCACTCATGTGAACTTGCTCCTCAGACTTGTTCTAACTGTCACTCCGATCTGACATGATGCAAACACTAACAGCAGACGCTGTAAATAGATTATAGATGAGGTAGAGTAGATGAGCATCACAAAGTAGAGAGGTTTTTGCAAAAGAATGAGTCAAAAACTTAGTTTTAGTTTTCCACAGAAAACATTTCGGATCTACTGATTTGAAAAATCGGTGATACCGAAGCGGCTTTCGGAACCTAAACTAGTGAACTCGGTCAGACCGAGTCACAATTTGGTGGCACCGAGACTACTAGGGTTTCACAAAGAATTGAACTCGGTCACACCGATTTGCAATTCTCGGTCAGACCGAGAATCACATGTGCAATGGCCTTAGCCAAATCGGTGGAACCGATTTCAACAACTCGGTTGGTCCGAGATGATTTTGGCGGTAACCTAACCCTAAATTTTCAATCCACAACTAAACTACGGAGTGATTTTGCTGGATAGAGTGATCTCAATCGTGGCAAGATACATGGCAAAACAATGTGCTAGGAATTGGAATGAGATTAGCACAAGGATCAAGTCCATACCCTAAGTGCGGCGATGGACCTGCTACAGCGACAACGGCAGAGACGATTTCCGTTGATGGCGGCGGAGACCAGTGGCGGGAGGCAGCTGGCGATGAGGAGGACGATCCGGAGACCCAGGGAGGCAGAGCAGGCTGAGCGCGGGCGAAGGGGTTTGGAGAATTTTCCAAATTTTGGCCCGGGGATATATATAGCCTGCCCTGTCGGTGTGACCGAGTGGAACAACTCGATGGCACCGAGATGCATAAATGCAAGCAGTTATTGCAACTCGGTGTGACCGAAAAGTTCAATGCACCGGGATTGAAAACCTAGATCGACTTAGTGATCTCGGTATGACCGAAATGGATGAATCGGTCAGACCGAAACGCACAAAGAAGTTTTGGTAGTTTAAGTCTATGACGAATCGGGGACTCCGAGTGCTCCTCACACAGAGTGGTTCGAATCTGACTTGATCAAACTTTGTGATGTAGCATGAATAGAGTTTGAGAAAAGAAAAGCATAGATGGCTAGAGAAGGTTCTTAGGCATTCTTGTCCATCCACTTGGCAAAAGAAAAAGGAACCAAGCAATCAAAACAACTAGTGGATGTCCTCGAATGAGTAAATTATGCAACCAACATGCTCACATAATAAAATGGCAAATGAAATATGTGGCAAAGCATGCACAACCAATTCTAGCATCTATCAAGCAATTGGCGATGACTAGGTCATCTATATATGAGTATATTGACTTAGGAGTCAAATGAGAACATTTGATCATAGGTCATACTCATCGTTTAAGCACAAGTGGGGTTACCACTTTTACATAAAGCGTTGTTGTGTTCACAACATTAGAGTTGCTTTAGCTCAATTCTTAGAGTAAAGCTCCCCCTAGATGTGAGATCCCCCTAAGGGGGATGAACTAACCTTGGGTTTTGTCGATGATGACTTCATGTAGGTGTTGAAGATGTGGATGCTCAATGTTGATGTAGATCATTTGGAGCAATCCTTTGGAGTGAGTGGCACTTTCAATACCTACACGGGTTAGTCCCACAAGGAACAAACAAGGATATCCATAGACATAGAGTGATGCACACACAAGATGATGTCTATGAAAGCATTAGGTTACATTGTCCCTTGTCTTACCAACAAGAGGGTTTGTGACTCCTTGAACTAGTGCAAGATGTGGAAGTTGATTGCACTTGTTCTTGCCAAAATGATAAGAGTGAAGTATGTTGGCGGAGTCACCCTCAGGAACTCTCTAGTTCTTCTTCTTTGGGATCCACATCATCTTGATGGGAATCCTTGGAGTTGTAGTCGTACTTGATGAAGTAGAACTTGATGTAGTCTTGGGAACCCACTTGACCAAGGCCTTAGGAGCTTCTTCAAATGCATTAATCTCCTCTTGAAGCTTATCCTTGCCTTTTTTCTCGTGGTCTTGTGGTGGAAGATCATCTTGAGCTTGTGTCCCTTTGAAGGAAGTAGGATCATACTTCTTTTGTTGAGGAACAAACTTCGTCTTGGGGTATTGATCTTCTTCCCACTCAACTCCATTGGCATTGAACTTTCGTTCAAAACCAACACCTTATTTCTTCCGGTGCCTTCCTTGCTTGCGTACAATTTCCTCGAATTGCTTACTCCCGGCAAGGCTCTTGTAAACACCTTTATCCATGATTCCCTTCAATAAGCTATTTTCTCGCTCAAGTGTAACTTGGCTAAGAGAATCATTAGTGGAATCAAGAGAACTACTAGAAGCAACAATATTGGATTTAGCATGATTATTGTTACTACTAGAAGAAGAATCCTTCTTGTTCTTGTTACTAGACTTGACTCGAGGCATGTAAGTGGATAAGAGTAAATGCTTGGCAATGTAAGAAGAACTTTTCTTGCAAAGATCATCATTGATTTCCTTTAAGAACTCATGCTCTTGCTCAAGGTTGAGCTTTTCAAAATGTAATTTCTCATGAGTCCTTAAAAGTTCTCGATGATCTCCTAAGATAGTTTCATGAGCTAACTTAAGAGTGTTTAGTTCTTTAGTTAAACTCAATCTTCACATTATCATTGTCATTCGTTTTATCTTGATTAGCATCATTAATTGACGTTTCATCATAGTATTCATCACTAGAGTTGTCAACAAGTAAATCATCATCACCTAACAAGTCATCTTCGTCACTATTGAAATCAACATACTCGGGGTGTGATACCTTTGGGCCTTTAGCCATGAAGCATCTTCCAAGTCCTTCATTTGGTGAATCAAATATGTCGTAGCAGTTGGTTGACACAAGTGCTAGACCGACAACAACTTCATCTTGAGTATATTCGGAGTCGGAGTGATAGCTTCTCTCGGAGTGATTGTGGGAGTCGGAGCCGGATACCCATTCACCAACATGAGCTTGATGTCTTCGTTTTGTGTAGCTCCTTGATGACTTGTCCTTCCTTTCTGAATCCTTGCTTCTCTGGGATGTTCTTCGTTCATAACGATCATCTCTACTCCTTCTCTCTCTTGATGGTGATTCTTCTCTTCTACTTCTTCTTTTTGGAGAATCTTCTCTTCTCTTGTAGGGTGACGTACACTCATTGGAATAGTGTCCGGGTCTTCCACAATTGTAGCAACTTCGCTCTCGACTAGAAGATCTTTTGTCATTGTAGGACCTTGACTTGGAACTTCTCTCTTTGCTTCTACTCTTGTAGAACATGTTGAAGTTCTTCACCATTAGGCCCAATTCTTCATTGAAGGTTTGTTTCCCACTTGATGATGTGGGAGCTTCACATGAGGCTTTGTAAGCACCACTTGACTTGTTATGGAGCTCCTCCTTATACTTGAGTGACATCTCATGAGCAACAATTCTTCCAATGACTTCCGTTGGCTTGAGATCTTTGTAATTGGGCATCATTTGGATCAATGTGCATACGGTATCATATTTTCCATCCAAAGCTCTTAGGATCTTCTTGATGATGAATTTGTCGGTCATCTCTTCACTTCCTAAGCCGGCGATCTCATTTGTGATAAGAGCAATCCTAGAGTACATTTCAGCGACACCTTCACCATCCTTCATTTTGAACTTATCAAGCTAACTTTGAAGCACATCCAACTTGGATTCCTTGACGGAGTCGGTACCTTTGTGCATATCAATGAAAGTATCCCAAATTTCCTTTGCAATCTCAAGACGGCTGATTTTGTTGAATTCTTCGGGGCACAATCCGTTGAAGAGGATATCACAAGCTTGAGCATTGTATTGCAACATCTTCAACTCTTCCGCGGTAGCTTCACGGTTCGGTTCTCTCCCATCAAAGAATTCATCTTGCAAGCCAATACACACAATAGCCCATACGGTGGGGTTATGTCCAAGAATATGCATTTTCATCTTATGCTTCCAACTACCAAAATTAATACCATCAAAGTAAGGACCTCTACGGTGGTAATTTCCCTCGCTAGACGCCATACTCTCCTAGGTTGTGAAACCAAGGCAATGACTACCAAAAGCTATGGAAATCAGCAAATGGAGATCAAAGCTCTGATACCACTTGTAGGATCAAAAGTAAGTCTAGAGGGGGTGATTAGACTACTTGACCAAATAAAACTTATCCTTTTCCCAATTTTAGTTCTTGGCAGATTTTAGCAACTTTGGACAAGTCAAGCAATCTTAACACAATTCAAGCAAGCATGCAAAGAGTATATGAGCAGCGGAAAGTAAAGCATGCAACTTGCAATAATGTAAAGGGAAGGGTTTGGAGGATTCAAATGCAATAGGAGACACGGATGTTTTTGTCGTGGTTCCGATAGGTGGTGCTATCGTACATCCACGTTAATGGAGACTTCAACTCATGAAGGGTAACAGCTGCACGAGTCCACGAAGGGCTCCACCAACGAAGGGTCCACGAAGAAGCAACCTTGTCTATCCCACCATGGCCGTCGCCCACGAAGGACTTGCCTCACTAGTGGTAGATCTTCACGAAGTAGGCGATCTCCTTGCCCTTACAAACTTCTTGGTTCAACTCCACAATCTTGTCGGAGGCTCCCAAGTGACACCTAGCCAATCTAGGAGACACCACTCTCCAGGAAGTAACAAATGGTGTGTTGATGATGAACTCCTTGCTCTTGTGCTTCAAATGATAGTCTCCCCAACACTCAACTCTCTCTCACAGGATATGGATTTGGTGGAAAGAAGATTTGAGTGGAAAGCAACTTGGGGAAGGCTAGAGATCAAGATTCATATGGTAGGAATGGAATATCTTGGCCTGAACACAAGTGTAGGTGGTTCTCTCTCAGAAAAAGGTAAGTTGGAAGTGTAGGTTCATTCTGATGGCTCTCTCCATGAATGAAGAGGAGGTGAAGGGGTATATATAGCCTCCACACAAAATCTAACCGTTACACACAACTCGCCAATCTCGGTGGGACCGAATTGATAAACTCGGTCGGACCGATTCAGCAAATCTAGTGACCGTTAGGATTTTCGGTGGGACCGCCATGCAACTTGGTAGGACCGATATGATTAGGGTTAGGGCATAACGTAATCTCGGTGAGACCGATTACACAAACTCGGTGAGACCGATTTTGGTAATAAGCTAACCAGAGAGTTGGTCAGGTAAACTTGGTGGGACCGATTCGCTCATTTCGGTGAGACCGAAATGTTACGAAAGGGAAACAGAGAGTTTACATTGCAATCTCGGTGGGACCGATCGCTCATCTCGGTGAGACCGAAACGCTACGAAGGGAAACAGAGAGATTACAATCCCATCTCGGTGAGACTGAGATCCCTATCGGTGAGACCAATTTGCCTAGGGTTTGTGGCAATGGCTATGACATCTGAACTCGGTGGCGCCGGATAGAAAGAATCGGTGGGGCCTAGTTTGACTTTTGGTTTAGGTCATATGTGGATGTGAGAAAGTAGTTGAGGGCTTTGGAGCATATCACTAAGCATTTAGAGCAAGAGCCTCATTAAGCAACACCTCATCCCTCCTTGATAGTATTGGCTTTTCCTATAGACTCAATGTGATCTTGGATCACTAAAATAGAAAATGTAGAGTCTTGAGCTTTGAGCTTGAGCCAATCCTTTTGTCCTTAGCATTTTGAGGGGTCCACTTTTCTCATCCATGCCATGCCAATCATTGAGCTTTCCTGAAATATTAATCTTGAAATAGCATTAGCTCAATGAGCTATATGTCGTTAGGAATTACCAAAACCACCTAGGGATAGTTGCACTTTCAGGGCTCTCCGGTGCCGTCCCACTCTCTGCCTCCCCCTCAACCAACCGCGGGTGACGGGGCTCATGGCGCGCCTCCACCACCTCAGCTCCAAGACGTCGCCTTAGCACCAATGCGCGCGGCTCCGCGGCGTGATCCGCCGCGCCTGGCGCCCACGCGCGAAGAGAGAGGCTGCCAAGAAATTCCGCGGCCGCGAGAAGCCGCACCTGCGCTCCCCGCGCCACCTCGTCAAGACCGCGCACCACCACAGCAGCGCAACGCGTACCTCGTCAAGACCAAGCTCCACCTCCGGAGCGGGCCCCGGCTACCACGGCTGGCTGCCGCGCCTTCACTCCCGAGCTGCGTAGCGTCGCCTGGCCGGGCAAGTTCAAGCCGGATCTGCCTCCTCGCTATGATGGTACCGCTGATCCCGCGGAGTTCCTGCAGCTCTATGAGCTGAGCATCGAAGCGGCCAACAGCGACGAAAAGGTCATGGCGAACTAGTTTCCCATCGCTCTCAAGGATAAAGC
Source organism: Triticum dicoccoides (assembly GCF_002162155.2). Lineage (NCBI taxonomy): Eukaryota > Viridiplantae > Streptophyta > Magnoliopsida > Poales > Poaceae > Triticum > Triticum dicoccoides. The sequence goes on from NC_041388.1 coordinate 485,905,612, forward strand.
TCGCTCCTGGCTCCTGAACCTGCAGCATGGCTCGATCTCCTCCTAGGACAAGATGCGCGACCGCTTCGTCGCCAACTTCCAGGGCACTTGTGACTGCCCTCCAGTCATGGGTGATCTACGCCGCATCAGGCAGCAACCGGGAGAGACCCTCCATAAGGACATCTAGCGCTTCAACAACACCCTCCTCAAGATCCCCAAGGTCACGGACGAGGCCATCATCTCCGCGTTTTCCGACGGCATCCGTGACATCAAGATGAAGGAAGAGCTCGCCATCCATGAGGAGGTCTGCACATCTCAGGAGCTATTCAACCTGGCAAACAGGTGCGCAAGAGCTGAAGAGGGGCGCCTCTCTCTCCTTGAGCTGCCAGCCGTGGGCGCAGAGGAGAAGAAGGCCAAGGCCAAAGACGTGAAGCGCAAGGAGGTAGCTGTGCTCGTAGCGGAGCCCGACGTCAAGCGGGGCAGAGATCATCCCAAATCATCCAAGAACGGCCGACCATTCTGCGCCTTCCACAACCTGAACACCCACAACACCAGTCACTGTCAAGAGCTCAGAGCCATACGAGAAGGACGCTATGGTCGACGCCCCGAGCGCAACGACCAGGGCTATGGCCGCGGGGGAGGACGTGGAGGCGGACGCTGGGACGACCGTGGCCCGTGCTAGGAGTGGCGCGACCGACCTCGCGAGGACCGCTGGCAGGACCAGCCTCGTGAGGGCGCCTGAAGGGACCCGCCTCATGAAGATCGCCCCCAGGGTAACGCCGGTCTTCCCCCGCTGCCGCCGCCAAGAAGGAACAACGACCACCACCAGGACGAGGGGACTGGGGGCTTCCAGGAGCCGCGCACGATAGCCTGCATCTTGGGCGGCGCCCAGGCCCCAGCCTCCCAGCGCAATTTGCTCGCGAGGTGAATGCGGCGCTCCCCAAGCTCGAGGCCACGCGCCCGCTTAGGTGGTCCCAATGCGCTATCACCTTCAACTCGGCGAATCAACTCTAGTGCGCAGCCACCGCTGGCACCCTCCCCATGCTGTGTTCCCCAGTCATCAGCAATGTGCAGGTCACCAAGACCCTCATCGATGGCGGTGCAGGGCTCACCATACTATCTGTCGACACGTTCGGCAACCTCCAAGTGCCATATGAGCAGCTCCAGCCCACCAAGCCTTTCTCAGGAGTGACCGACGGCTCCACCACGCCGATAGGGCAGGTCTGCCTGCCTGTCACCTTCGGGGAGCGCAAGAACTACCGCACCGAGCTCATCGACTTCGACGTCGCGCACATCTGCCTGCCGTACAATGCCATCCTCGGGTATCCAGCCCTGGCCAAGTTCATGGTAGTCACTCATCACGGCTACAACATTCTCAAGATGCCAGAAAGCTGAGGAATCATCACGGTCCTGTGTGAAGAGAGGGATGTGGTGTGCTCCCTCGAGCCCGCCTTTCAAGCCGCAGCAATCGACGACCCCAATAGCAGAAATGAAGGCCCTCTGGAGGCCGTCCTCAAGAAGAAGCAGTCGTGCCGTGCAGGACCTCAGGAGGATGGCGTTGCGGCAGGAGCCACGTCAAGATCAGCGCCCGCTCCAGGGGTGCCTCCCTCCGTCGCATAGGAAGGCACGCCCGGCGCCCTCCTCAGGCAGGGCTCGGGGGCTCTCTTCTGGAGGGCCTCAGACCTTGCCAACCTCACGAGGGAGGAACTCGGGCACCACTTGGAAGCGTGCTTCGCGGCACGTGACCCTCAGGAGAGCACAGGGCAAGGAGTGCCCACCAGTCAGGAGTTCATCACCAAGACCATCCAGGAACTGCAAGAAGCAAGAGCCATGTGCGGCGAGGATGCCGAGCTGCGCGTCTGCATCGACGTCCCAGGGCTCAATAGAGCCGCATCTCATGAGCGTTTCTGGCCTTCGCGTGTAGGCCGCTGCGAGGGCCCGCCGCACAGCTACGTTCGAACTTTGGCTTGCCAAGCGTGGCGTCGGCCTATCAGCGCAACATGCAACGTGTCCTCGCGGCTCAGGAAACCAGGTACCACGCCGTTCTAGAGGAGATGGAAACGGTCTTCAGGGAACCTCCCAAGCCCCCAGAGCCTCAGGAGGCTTAGGTTTCTGGCAGCTCATGAGGAGTCATTTCTTCAACGCACGCCTTCAGCTACACCAACTCTACTTCGTCTACAGAACCAGGTGACATCTTCCAAGCTCGTTTAGCTGGGAGCGCCCCTCGGGCTGCATTATTCCCAGGCCGCGTGGGTCCATCCCTGTGGCATGTACCCCTTTTGCTTATGTCTTCAGCTTACCTTGTTGGGGGCGCCCCTCAAGCTGCATCATCCCCAAGCCGCTCGGGCCGGACCCGGTGGCACGCATCTTCCTGCATTTATCCAAGCTGATCTGCTCTCCATGCTTAACCTGCCAATTGCTATCGCCTACTCGATAATCGTCCCCCCGGGGCCTCCACATAGGCACGACGTTGGTGCATGGGTTCGTCCCTGCCACGCCGACAAATCTGAGCGGTCGATCTCTGGCTCGCGGCACGCCCCGTGCACGTCACCTCACCAGGCCCTCAGTGCCTTCTCCTCATCCAGAGCAACCAGAGGCAGGCTGACAGCTGTAATGGCAAACCGTGTTTCTTCTTGTGCCTGTTCGTAGGGATGCCAAGGGAAGAATAGCAGGCAGCACCGCGAGTCTCCTTTCCTCTCGTGCAATTCCCTTGCGCGTTAAAGGGGGGCTCCTGAGCATCGCGACACAGGAGCTCTTACTGGCTCTCCAGCCCTCACCCCCTGGCCTTGACCATGGCATCGCGAGCTGGCATACCAGCGGCGGCTGAGCTTGCTCGAGGGCCGGGACCTGAGGACGTAGAGCACTAAGGATAGCAAGAGGGGAGGGAAACTCGTATGGGCCAGCCTAGCTATGCCACACAAAATAGGCGCGCAGCCCTAGCGCAACGTCAGGAGTCGCCACAAGATCAACGAGATAAGTCCCACACTCGAATTGGCTAAATGTTTGGGCCTAATGGTCACTCACGCCTAGCCGCAGCCCTGTTGCGGCCACGTCAACTCCCTTTCTCGCCTTACCATGGCTGCTTGAGTGCTAAGGGGGACCTCCTGAGCATCACGTCTCAGGGGCTCTTACTGGACCTCGGGCCGCACTCCTCCTGGCCTTGACCATGACACGCGACCTGGCATACCAGCGACGGCTATAGCCTACCTGGGGACCAGGACCTGTTGGCGTAGAGCAACAAGCTATCGCGAGGGAAGAAAGGGGGGACCGAGCCTTAACGGGACACGCGTTCACCAAATTCTCGTAACAGGGAAGATAAGCACAAAAGACATTACGGACCCTTACATGTCCCCACGGGGTAATTCATGATTCATTGCAGGAAACAAAAGCCGATACTAAGTGGAATCCTATCTACACCCTTCCATGGTGGATGTCATCATCAACAGTGGGCCACGGGAGGTCGGCGCCAACCCCATCTAGATCAGCGGCGGCGACGGTCGGACGCCGCAGCCCTGCTCCAAGCGCGGCGAGATCTCGGGGGCACATAGCTGTCGTTGCTCGTCTCCGGAGTCTCATAAAGCTCAGGAGAGCTGCTGGACTCCCAAGGGCTGCTGCTGCTGGAGTGGTCACGAGCGGGGCGGGCATCAGCCTCGCGCTCCTCTCCAGAGCAGCACTCCAGGCGGTGGCCCTCGGCATCGAAGATCTTGAAGAAGAGCGTGGAGACGCCGTCGTACTCAAAGTGGATCGCGAGGGCACCCCTCGCACGGCAGACCTGCGCGATCTCGCCCCAGCCGCGCGTCATGAAGATCTTATCGGTGGGGACCGCTTCGATCTCCGCTCCGGTTGCTGGAGCGCTGCAGTCGGCGTGCTGTAGCCAGAGCTCGAGAGGCCCCCTCAGTGGCATCACGTCGGAGAAGAACCGCGAGAAGCGGATCCAGGAGCTCGGAGGCATTGGCGCCCACCACACCAACTTGCGCGAGGAGTCCACGGCGTGAACCCCAGGGGCGATGGACGCGTCGCCGTGGCGCGGCGACCCTGGATGCGGCATGGGCGGCGCTGCTCGTCACTCTGTCCTCCCGAGCCCTCGGCTTGGGCGTACAAGGGCAGTGGGTACCCGGGAGGAGGCCGCTCGCACCAAGGCCTCCACACCACTGATACGTCTCCAACGTATCTATAATTTTTGATTGCTCCATGCTATATTATCTACTGTTTTGGACATTATTGGGCTTTATTATCCACTTTAATATTATTTTTGGGACTAACCTATTAACCGTAGGCCCAGCCCAAAATTGCTGTTTTTTGCCTGTTTTAGGGTTTCGAAGAAAAGGAATATCAAACGGAGTCCAAACAGAATGAAACCTTCGGGAACGTGATTTTCTCACCGAATACAACTCAGGAGACTTGGACCCTACGTCAAGCCAACTAATAGGAGGCCACGAGGTAGGGGGCACGCCTGCCCCCCCCCCCCCCAGGCGCGCCCTCCACCCTCGTGGGCCCCCTGTTGCTCCACCGACGTACTTCTTCCTCCTATATATATCCACATACCACCAAACGATCAAAAGAGGAGCCAAAACCGTAATTCCACTGCCGTAACTTTCTGTATCCACGAGATCCCATCTTGGGGCCTGTTCCGGAGCTCCGCCGGAGGGGGCATCGATCACGGAGGGCTCCTACATCGACACCATAGCCTCTCCGATGAAGTGTGAGTAGTTTACTTCAGACCTACGGGTCCATAGTTAGTAGCTAGATGGCTTCTTCTCTCTTTTTGGATCTCAATACAATGTTCTCCCCCTCTCTTGTGGAGATCTATTCAATGTAATCTTCTTTTTGCAGTGTGTTTGTTGAGACCGATGAATTGTCGGTTTATGATCAAGTCTATCTATGAATAATATTTGAATCTTCTCTGAGTTCTTTTATGTATGATTGGTTATCTTTGCAAGTCTCTTCGAATTATCAGTTTGGTTTGGCCTACTAGATTGATCTTTCTTGCCATGGGAGAAGTGCTTAGTTTTGGGTTCAATCTTGTGGTGTCCTTTCCCGGTGACAGTAAGGGCAGAAAGGCACGTATTGTATTGTTGCCATCGAGGATAACAAGATGGGGTTTTCTTCATATTGCATGAGTCTATCCCTCTACATCATGTCATCTTGCTTAAGGCGTTACTTTGTTTTTAACTTAATACTCTAGATGCATGCTAGATAGTGGTTGATGAGTGGAGTAATAGTAGTAGATGCAGGCAGGAGTCGGTTTATTTGTCTCGAACGTGATGCCTATATACATGATCATACCTAGATATTCTCATAACTATGCTCAATTCTGTCAATTGCTCAACAGTAATTTGTTCACCCACCATAGAATACTTATGCTCTCGAGAGAAGCCACTAGTGAAACCTATGGCCCCCGGGTCTATCTTTATCATACCAATCTCCTACTACTTAGTTATTTATTTTGCTATTGACTTTGCATTTTATCATAAAAATACAAAAATATTATCTTGTCATATCTATCAGATCTCACTCTCGTAAGTGGCCCTATAGGGATTGACAACCCCTATTTGCATTGGTTGCGAGGATTTATTTGTTTTGTGCATGTACGAGGGACTCGCGCGTAGCCTCCTACTGGATTGATACCTTGGTTCTCAAAAACTGAGGGAAATACTTACGCTACTTTGCTGCATCATCCCTTCCTCTTCGGGGAAAACCAACGCAGTGCTAAAAGAGGTAGCAAGAAGGATTTCCGGCACCGTTGCCGGGGAGGTTTGCGCAAGTCAAGATTTGACTCCTGACAACTAGCCATTTCTGGCGCCGTTGCCGGGGAGGTCTACGCAAAAGTCAACATACCAAGTACCCATCACATACCCTTATCTCCCGCATTACATCATTTGCCATTTGCCTCTCATTTTCCTCTCCCCCCCCCAATTCACCCTTGCCGTTTTATTCGCCCTCTCTCTCTATCATCCCTCTCTTTCTCTATTTGCCCCCTTTTGTCCGCTTGCTTTTTGTTTGCTTGTGTGTTAGTTTGCTTTCTTGTCGTTATGGCTAGTCCCTTATCTTCTCCGTTGACCCCTGAGTTTGAAATCTTTCACTTTAAACAAAGGTTAGGAGAAAACTTAAAAAATGCCTGGTTGAGAATAATGGAATCTCATCGTAATTGTACCTCTGAAATAAATCTGAGAATTTTTCTTCGCAATTTTTATGTTGGATTCAATATGCCTCATAGACAACTCTTGGATTGCGTTGCCAAAGGCAATTTTATAGAAATCGATCCCCATATTGCACTTGAAATTATAGAAGGTATAGTGGGAACACTACCTCAACAAAAGGGGCCTCATCCTATCCAGGAAGAGACACAAGTTTTTGAAAAAAATTGTGAAGTTACTAAAATCTTGCAGAAATCTCTTGAACCTCTTAAGAACATTAGTGGAAATATTCACCGCATGAATATGTTGATTACCCTTTGCAATAAGTGGTTGGATTCGTTAGATCTAAAAATTTCAGAATATGAAGGGAAACGTAAAGAACCTCCCAGATTCGAACTTGATTCCGCTAAAAAGTTGAAAACCAAAGATGGCAATACCTAGATCTATTCTTGCTTGTTATGCCTAGCTAGGGGTGTTAAACGATAGTGCTTGTTGGGAGGCAACCCAATTTTATTTTTATTCCTTTGTTTTTTCTCCTGCTTAGTAATAAATAAATTATTTAGCCTCTGTTTTGGTTGTGTTTTTTGTTTTTAATTAGTGTTTGTGCCAAGTAGAACCGTTGGGAAGACTTGGGGAAAGTCTTGTTGAACTTGCTGTAAAAAACAGAAACTTTAGCGCTCACGAGAACTGCAGTCATTTTTATTTGGAAAGTGCTATTTAGTTAATTATTTTTTAAGATGATTAATAGATAAATTCCTCACATCCTGCGGTTTATTTTAGAATTTTGGGGGTTCCAGATCTTGCACTAGCTACAGATTACTACAGACTGTTCTGTTTTTGACAGATTCTGTTTTTCGTGTGTTGTTTGCTTATTTTGATGAATCTATGGCTAGTAAAATAGTTTATGAACCATAGAGAAGTTGGAAAACAGTAGGTATAACACCCATATAAATAAAGAATGAGTTCATTACAGTACCTTGAAGTGGTCTTTTGTTTTCTTTCGCTAACGGAGCTCACGAGTTTTTCTACTTTAAGTTTTGTGTTGTGAAGTTTTCAAGTTTTGGGTAACGATTTGATGGATTATGGAACAAGGAGTGGCAAGAGCCTAAGCTTGGGGATGCCCATGGAACCCCCAAGATAATCTAAGGACACCTAAAAGCCAAAGCTTGGGGATGCCCCGGAAGGCATCCCCTCTTTCGTCTACTTCTATCGGTAACTTTACTTGGAGCTATATTTTTATTCGCCACATGATATGTGTTTTGCGTGGAACGTCTTGTATGATTTGAGTCTTTTCTTGTTAGTTTAACACAATCATCCTTGCTGTACACATCTTTTGAGAGAGCCATACATGATTTGGAATTTGTTAGAATACTCTATGTGCTTCGCTTATATCTTTTGAGTTATATAATTTTGCTCTAGTGCTTCACTTATATCTTTTTAGAGCACGGTGGTGGATTTGTTTTATAGAAAATATTGATCTCTCATGCTTCACTTAGATTATTTTGAGAGTCTTAATAGCATGGTAATTTGCTTAAAATCCTAATATGCTTGGTATGCAAGATTAATAATAAAACTTTCTTACGAGTGTGTTGAATACTAAGAGAAGTTTGATGCTTGATGATTGTTTTGAGACATGGAGGTAATAATATCAAAGTCGTGCTAGTTGAGTAGTTGTGAAATTGAGAAATACTTGTGTTGAGGTTTGCAAGTCCCGTAGCATGCACATATGGTAAACGTTATGCAACAAATTTGAAACATGAGGTGTTATTTGATTGTCTTCCTTATGAGTGGCGGTCGGGGACGAGCGATGGTCTTTTCCTACCAATCTATCCCCCTAGGAGCATGCGCGTAGTACCGAGGTTTTTGATGACTTGTAGATTTTTGCAATAAGTATGTGAGTTCTTTATGACTAATGTTGAGTCCATGGATTATATGCACTCTCACCCTTCTACCCTTGCTAGCCTCTTCGGTACCGTACATTGCCCTATCTCACATTGAGAGTTGGCGCAAACTTCGCCGGTGCATCCAAACCCTGTGATATGATACGCTCTTTCACACATAAACCTCCTTATATCTTCCTCAAAACAGCCACCGCTACCTATTATGGCATTTCCATAGCCATTCCGAGATATATTGCCATGCAACTTTCCATCATTCTGTTCATCATGACACATTCATCATTGTCATATTGCTTAGCATGATCATGTAGTTGACATAGTATTTGTGGCAAAGCCACCGTTCATAATTCTTTCATACATGCCACTCTTGGTTCATTGCATATCCCGGTATACCGCCGGAGGCATTCATATAGAGTCATCTTTGTTCTAGTATCGAGTTGTAATCATTGAGTTGTAAATAAATAGAAGTCTGATGATCATCATTTTCTAAAGCATTGTCCCAAGTGAGGAATATAAAAAAAGAGGAAATGCCATAAAAAAGAGAAAAGGCCCAAAAAAAGAAGAAAAAATGAGAGAAAAAGAGAGAAGGGACAATGTTACTATCCTTTGCCACACTTGTGCTTCAAAGTAGCACCATGATCTTCATAGTAGAGAGTCTCTCATGTTATCACTTTCATACCCTAGTGGGAATTTTTCATTATAGAACTTGGCTTGTATATGCCAACAATGGGCCTCCTCAAGCGCCTTAGGTCTTCGCGAGCAAGCAAGTTGGATGCACACCCACTAGTTTCTTATGTTGAGCTTTCATACATTTATAGCTCTAGTGCATCCGTTGCATGGCAATCCCTACTCCATGCATTAACATCAATCGGTGGGCATCTCCATAGCCCATTGATTAGCCTCGTTGATGTGAGACTTTCTCTTTTGTCTTCTCCACATAACCCCCCTCATTATATTTTATTCCACCTATAGTGCTATGTCCATGGCTCGCGCTCATATATTGCGTGAAAGTTTATAGGTTTGAGATTACTAAAGTATGAAACAATTGCTTGGCTTGTCATCGGGGTTGTGCATGATGATAGCATTCTTGTGTGACGAAAATGAAACATGACTAAACCATATGATTTTGTAGGGACGAACTTTCTTTGGCCATGTTATTTTGAGAACACATAATTGTGTAGTTAGTATGCTTGAAGTATTATCATTTTTATGTCAATATGAACTTTTTTCTTGAATCTTTCGAATCTGAATATTCATACCACAATTAAGAAGAATTACATTAAAATTATGCCAAGTAGCACTCCGCATCAAAAATTCTGTTTTTATCATTTACCTACTCGAGGACGAACATGAATTAAGCTTGGGGATGCTTGATACGTCTCCAACGTATCTATAATTTTTGATTGCTCCATGCTATATTATCTACTGTTTTGGACATTATTGGGCTTTATTATCCACTTTTATATTATTTTTGGGACTAACCTATTAACCGGAGGCCCAGCCCAAAATTGTTGTTTTTTGCCTGTTTTAGGGTTTCGAAGAAAAGGAATATCAAACGGAGTCCAAACGGAATGAAACCTTCGGGAACGTGATTTTCTCACCGAATACAACTCAGGAGACTTGGACCCTATGCCAAGACAACTAACAGGAGGCCACGAGGTAGGGGGCGCGCCTA
>NC_041388.1:485915435-485944808 GCF_002162155.2 Triticum dicoccoides
CCAAAACCCTAATTCCACCGCCGTAACTTTCTGTATCCACGAGATCCCATCTTGGGGCCTATTCCGGAGCTCCGTCGGAGGGGGCATCGATCACGGAGGGCTTCTACATCAACACCATAGCCTCTCCGATGAAGTGTGAGTAGTTTACTTCAGACCTACGGGTCCATAGTTAGTAGCTAGATGGCTTCTTCTCTCTTTTTGGATCTCAATACAATGTTCTCCCCCTCTCTTGTGGAGATCTATTCGATGTAATCTTCTTTTTGCGGTGTGTTTGTTGAGACCGATGAATTGTGTGTTTATGATCAAGTCTATCTATGAATAATATTTGAATCTTCTCTGAATTCTTTTATGTATGATTGGTTATCTTTGAAAGTCTCTTTGAATTATCAGTTTGGTTTGGCCTACTAGATTGATCTTTCTTGCCATGGGAGAAGTGCTTAGCTTTGGGTTCAATCTTGCGGTGTCCTTTCCCGGTAACAGTAAGGGCAGCAAGGCACGTATTGTATTGTTGCCATCGAGGATAACAAGATGGGGTTTTCTTCATATTGCATGAGTCTATCCCTCTACATCATGTCATCTTGCTTAAGGCGTTACTCCGTTTTTAACTTAATACTCTAGATGCATGCTGGATAGCGGCCGATGAGTGGAGTAATAGTAGTAGATGCAGGCAGGAGTCAGTCTACTTGTCTCGGACGTGATGCCTATATACATGATCATACCGAGATATTCTCATAACTATGCTCAATTCTATCAATTGCTCAACAGTAATTTGTTCACCCACTGTAGAATACTTATGCTCTCGAGAGAAGCCACTAGTGAAACCTATGGCCCCCGGGTCTATCTTTATCATATCAATCTCCTACTACTTAGTTATTTACTTTGCTATTTACTTTGCCTTTATTTTACTTTGCATCTTTATCATAAAAATACAAAAATATTATCTTATCATATCTATCAGATCTCACTCTCGTAAGTGGCCCTATAGGGATTGACAACCCCTATTTGCGTTGGTTGCGAGGATTTATTTGTTTTGTGCAGGTACGAGGGACTCGAGCGTAGCCTCCTACTGGATTGATACCTTGGTTCTCAAAAACTGAGGGAAATACTTATGCTACTTTGCTACATCATCCCTTCCTCTTCGGGGAAAACCAACGCAGTGCTAAAATAGGTAGCAACCACCTGCAACACCGCCTCATCACGGTGATGAATCGACCTCTTCTTTGGCGAAAGAGGCCCCGGATCATCGCAGGGAGCCTTTCCTTTCTCTTCAGTAGAAAATTTTCTGATGGGCGCCATTGTTGTTCGTAGTGGAGCAAGGAGGAAGAAGCAAGCGAGGAAGAAATGGGCAACGGGGGCTCCGCCCCCCTCCCAATTTATAGCAAGGGAAGGCCAACCGGCGTCTCCCACGATCGCAGGTATTGATGGTTTTCCTTGCATGTCGCAGGGACTTGTCAAGTCGTGCAGTTGTCGAGGCAGCATGGGGAAGCGGAGACGCCCACGTCCAATCAACCGCCACGCGTCAACGAGGTCGCATGCTTTAGGGGCCCGCGGTGCTCCGAACTTGGCCCTTGGCTTCACCGCGAAGCCAAGCCCGAGCGCACCTTGGGCCCGGGGCTAATGTCGGTGTTTTGGGAACGGGGGTTCCCAAGACTTGCTTGCCTGCGGCCCGCGGCGTGGCTGAGCGAGCAGGCCGTACGACCCATCATCACCAACAAAGCACCCAAGACCCTCACGAGGGTCCAAGCCTCGCGAGGCGGACGACGCAAGAACTCCTCGGGAGTAGCCTAGCTAGGCAGACTCACGAGGAGCGGAGATATCAAGGCGGGGCAAACCTCACGAGACCCTCGTGACGTGAGCCGTGACGCACGACACCAGGCGGGCGCCAGAGCGCGCAACGTCCTTGTTTCCTCTTTGGTGCTAAGGAGGCAAGCGCAGACGAAGAGTACCGAGGCATCAGGCAAAGGTTGCTATATTGGTGCAACGAGACCAAGACCAGGAGGACGGCAAGACAGAGGTCATTTTGGAGCCCAGTACAGTGTCACCACCAGAGCCTTTGGCAGGCGAAGACCACTTTTGTCAGGATAGCTTGTACTAGCTGTCCCCCTTCAAATTGGCCTGCCATTGTTGGCTTCCTTCCCGCTCGATATTTGGGAAGAGGACCAGGGCCTATATAAGTAGAGCTAGCCACCATAGTAGAGGCATCCGATCCTAGCTTGATCCAACCCGATCGAGAGCCTACTCACAAGAACACCTCAACCTCAGGAGGTTGTTCTTCCCTTGTACTGTTCATCATCAGCCCTAGAGGCAATCCACCACCAGTACACTGGAGTAGGGTATTACACCACAACAGTGGCCCAAACCAGTATAAATCTTGTGTCTTTCTATGTTGCGAGTTCGTCGAGTTCGTCCACTAGATCTTAGTGAGCTAGGGCGTCGATTGGTGGGAAGGAAAGACTTCGCGCGCACCCCAGTTTCGAACCTTAAGGGTTTGCCAGAACCCCACATCCGACACGCGCAACAACTACCACACCAAGCTCATTGACTTCGGCGTCACGCACATCCGCCTGCCGTACAACGCCATCCTCTGGTACCCAGCCCTGGCCAAGTTCATGGCAGTGACCCATCACGGCTACAATGTCCTCAAGATGTCGGGAAGTAGCGGGATCATCACGGTCCCATGTGAAGAAAGAGATGCGGTGTGCTCCCTCGAGCGTGCCTTCCAAGCTGCAGCAATTGACGACCCCGACTGCAAGGGCGAGGGCCCTCCTGAGGCTGTCCCCAAGAAGAAGCAGCTGCGCCATGTCGGACCTTAGGAGGGTGGCATCGCAGCCGAAGCCTTGTCAGGATTAGTGCCCGCTCCAGGGGCGCCTCCCTCCATCGCATAGGAAGGTGCTCCCGGTGCCCTTCTCGGGCAGGGCTCGGGGGCTTTCTTCTGGAAGGCGTCAGACCTCACCCATATCACGAGGGAGGCGCTTGGGCACCACTTGGAGGCGTGCTTTGCGGCACGTTTCCCTCAGGAGGGCACATGGCAAGGATCGCCCACCGTTCATGAGTTCACCACCAAGATCACCTAGGAGCTGCAAGACCCAAAGGCCATACGCGGCGACCGCCGCTCACAAGGCACAACTTCCCATCCAGGCGAGGATGCCGGGCTGCACGTCTGCGTTGACGTTCCAGGGCTCAACAGGGTCGCTTCTCAGGAGCTTTTCTGGCCTTTGCGTGTGGGACGCTGCGAGCGTATCGGCCGCCTACCAGCGCAACCTGTTGCGCCTCCTGGTGGCTCAGGAGGCCAGGCACCACGCCATCCCGATGGAGATGGAGACGGTCCTCAAGGAACCACCTGAGCCACCAGAGCCTCCTGAGGCTCAGGGCCCCAGTGGCTCGCAAGGAGCAACCCCTTCGCCATGCACCTTCAGCTGCCCCAACTCTCCAACATGACCAGGTGACATTTTCCAAGTTCATTTAGCTAGGAGCGCCCCACAGGCTGCATCATTCCCAGGCCGCGTGGGTCTGTCCCTGTGGCATGTATCCCTTTCCTTATGCCTTTAGCTTACCTTGTCGGGAGCGCCCCTCGGGCTGCATCATTCCCAAGTCGCTCGGGCCTCACCCAGTGGCACGTATCCCTCATGCACTTATTTAAGCTTGGTACCCTCATGTTCAACCCACCTATGATTACTACTTGCTCGATCGCAACCCATCATGGGGACCGCGTGCCGGCCGTCTTTCTTCAAGACCCTTCGCGTGAGTAAGCTGAGCACGGCATCTGTGCTCGGGTCCGTCCCTGCAGCATCGATAAATCCAACGGCCGAGCTCTGTCTGGCTGGCCAGCCCCATTTACGTTACATCCTAGGGTTGTTGGTGCTTGGCTCTCTCACGTGGTAACCTCAGGAAATTCGTTCGGCGCAGGTCGTCTGACCACCTCGCAGGACAAACACAGTGAACAAGAACCAAGACCAGGCGCAACCCGCCTTGAGGTAGGGCCTCGTGAGTCCCGTGCTGGCTCACGAGTGCCCAGATACACCTCGTCTAGCCCTGCCATGCAAGCCACGTGTCAGGGCGGGGCTGTACACGCCTCGGGGGCTCTCCGGAGAGGGAGCCCCCCTCCCATGCACAAGTGGAAGCACCATGCTCCGCGCTGGCCATCGACACCGTCGAGGAGCGGCTATGCCCGTGCACAAGCAGAAGCATTATGCTCCGCGCTGGTGATAAACAACTGAGGGCGTCCTCGCGGTCGCACCAACCTCAGGGAGCCCAGAGCTCAACGTCCGGCCTCACTGCAACGCCTCCCCTCGAGAAGGCCGCGCGAGGGGGCTAGACACGGGGGGCTACGCTCGGGTCACACCCAAGCACACGCCACCCAGCCAGGTCTCCCGGACCTGGTCGTCGCACGCCCCTCCCGAGCCGAGCCTCGGCGAGGGCCAAGGTATAGAGAACGTTTGCACGTCAAGGGGGACTCCTGAGCATCGCTACTCAGGAGCCTAACTGGTCATGTAGCCCCTCACTCCTTGGTCCGTCCTGGTCTCCGGTCGGCCCAACGACGGTTGAGGTATGCGCGCAGTCGGGCTCTACCGACGTAGAACATCAACCTATCCTCGCGTACTCTCCCTGTAAGCTGTTTGCACGTCAAGGGGGAATCCTGAGCATTGCGACTCAGGAGCCTAACTAGTCACGTAGCCCCTCACTCCTTGGTCTGTCCTGGTCTCCGGTCGGACCAATGGCGGTTGAGGTATGCGCGGGGCCGGGATCTGCTGATGCAGAACACAAAGCAAATAGGAAGAAAATCGCAAAATCTCGAAGCAAATATTACAAGACATATTGTCCTCATAATATCAAATGAAAGTTTTAACGCCTCCATGAGGCTTGATGCGTATTGCAGGAACGAAATAGGAAAGCGGCCGCAAGTCTCCCCTGGACATCGCCATCTTCAGGATCGGTGGCATCGCTGGTCAAAGGAGCAAGGACAAAGCCGCAGAACTTCTTCAGCAGGGCCTCCACCTGACCTTTCACGGCTGTGGCAGCGGCCGCACAATGCTCATCAGCTACGGGCTCCAGCAACTCGTCAAGGCGGGCATTGGGGTCGCGAAGGTACAAATGGCTGAAGACACGCGTCAATGCAGCTGAAGAAAGGACACAAGCCTCAGCCTCAGCCATAGGACCGATGCCCTCCACGACTTCTTCAAGCACCTTTACCAAGTGAGGGAGCAGTAGAGCAGGGCCATCCTCGTCGGTGGTCAACGGCTTCTCCAGGCCCTTCTCCTACAGTGACTTCAGTGCCATGCTGGACCTCTTCTCAAGAAGCGAGAAGGCCTCGCGGTCTTCAGCCAGGACCTTCGCCTTGGCATCAAGCTCGGCCTCCCTAGTCTTCGCCCTCTACTCCAGTTCCTCCTGTCAGTTGCGCTCCACGGCCTGCACCTTCATCAGCTCCCCCAGCTCGGCACTGTGGCCCTTGATGGCGTCCTCCCGAGCCTTCATCTCCTCCTCCTTCGCTTCGTGGTCGCGTGCCTCCTTTGCGCGCTCATCGCGCAGCCTCTTCAGCTCACCCTCTAGCTCTCGGCAGCGGTCGCGGGCGGCCTCGGCGTCCTTCAGCGCCGCCTCACGATCGGCCGCAGCTCTGGCGGCGGCCTGCTTCCCCTGCTCGGAGGCCATCGTGGCCTGGCTTAGCGATGCTCGAACGACCCAGTTGGAGTGAAGCCAGCCTGAGGCCAGCTCCAGGCGCCCGGTCACTAGGTGCGGGTCCGCGCCCAGAAGGTCTTCCTGCAGCTTGGCCATCCCCAAGAAGACACTCTCTGAGGATATGGAGGGAACGGAAGAATTTGGAGCCAGAGGAGCAGCAGGAGGAGGAGGCGACGTCATTACCAGAGCCTGGAAGATCGAGGGCTCCGGGGCCCTTGGGACCTCATCAGCAGAGCCGGGTGCTGGCACTTCCGGAGCCAGCGGGGCCACGGGGGCTGGTTCATCCTGCCGATGCTCCTCGTGGCCTTGCGAGGGCGACCGGGTAGGGGAGGTGCGGGTGCTATCGCCTCTCTTCTCCGCGGAGGGGGCACGGCCGCGGCACCCTCCCTCCTCTTCTTCGCTGAAGATGCCGGCCTGATCATCCGAGGGCGAACGTGAGAAAATAGCAAGTACAAGCAGGAACAAGACAAAGTTACTAATCCACCGCGACATAGTCCACCTTCCGCTTGGTGAGCCTGAAACCCAAAAGCGTCGGGGCCTGAGGAGTGGGCACACGGGCTCCGGGAGCAGAAGACGCTGCAGTAGAAGGGCCGGAGCCGGCCCCAGGTGGCACCACACCGAAGGCGGCATCCTGAGAGACTAGCGACGACCTACCCCTTGTCGGGATAGGGGGTAGCTCCCTCACCTCCTGGCGTGCGACGACCTCGGCATCATCTGGAAGGGCGCGGAGGATGTCAGCCTTGCTCAAGGGGGAGTTCTCCCCCATTCCCTCGGGGGTCTCCTTCGAGTCTTCCTCCTCCCCTTCCTTCCCGCGGGACTCGTCAGAAGACACCTCCACCGGCTTCGGTGTTGCGGAGGCCCCAGCGAGCATCGGCGGCACCATCCCGTGCGCGTCAAAGGTCGGCCTGGAGGCAATGAATTGCTTCCAGTCCTTGCGACGGAACAAAGGAAGGAAGGCGCTCGGCGGGTACCCCTAGTTGTCCCCAACCGGGTGGCATAGAACTACAGTCAGCTCATCATCAGGCAGAGCCACCGGGCTCAGACGAACCTTGTCCTCTTCATCCCCAAGCTTCCACAAAGGGCGTGTGCGCGCCTAGAGTGGAGCAACGCGTAGCGCCAAGAATTCCCTCAGGAGCATGACCGCCGTCACCTTGGCCGCTTTCGCATTGCCCGGCTTCAAATCGTCCTTCATCTACTCCAACACCGACGACGCCCGCTCATCAGCGAGCTCTGCACGAGACCACCCCTTGTCAGATTGGGGCGCCTCTGTCGGTAGTTCCAAGTGTTGTTTTGCGCACTTGGCACTCATCATGACCCATTTGGCCCTGATGTTGTCGACCCTCTTCTCGGTGTTCGAGATCGAGTTGGCCTGGCCGGCCGCTATGAAGTTGGCACACCCTGAGATATGGCCACCGGTGACACGGAGGAAGAAGAAGTGGCGCAGCAGTGCCACGGATGGCATCACACCCAGGTACGCCTCACAATATTAGGCGAAGATAGACAAAAGAAGAACGGAATTGGGATGAAGATGCAGCGCCTGAAACCCGAAGTGGTCGAGGACCTCAAAGAAGAAGTCAGAGAAAGGGGGAACCAACCCGGCGGTGATGTTTCTCGTGAAGAAAGGGAAGAAGGCGCTTCCCTCAGGCTTCGGCTTGTCGGAGGCAAGCCAGAGCTCCATCTTCCCCCTCTCGTTGCTCGCCCCCGCCGTCAGCAAGCGCGTGGCGGCTAGGCTCTTCTCCCTAACAGTGGGCGCGTCAAGGACTGGCTCGAACCAAGCCGGTGCCAAGGAGGACTTGACCTTGCGCGGCGCCATTGGACGTAGATGTGGAGCAAAGTCGAGGCAGATCTGGAAGTTTCAGCAACAAGGAGCGACAAAGGGGATCTAGAGCAAGGCAAGGAAGAAGCAATGAAGGCAAGCACTATCTGCGCCAGCCTTTTTGTCAAGTCGGGCAGTTGCCGAGGCAGCGTGGGGAAGCGGAGACGCCCACGTCCAATCAACCGCCACGCGTCAACCGAGGTCGCATGCTTTTGGGGCCCGTGGCGCTCTGCGCTTGACCCTTTGGCTTCGCCTCGAAGCCACGCCCAAGTGCGCCTTGGGCCCGGGGGCTACTGTCGGCGTTATGGGAATGGGGGTCCCCAGACTTGCCTACCTGCGGCCCACGGCGTGGCTGGGCTGGTAGGTTCGTACGGCCCACCTTCATCGACAAGACACTCAAGACCCACGTGAGGGGCCAAGCCTCATGAGGCGGACTACGCAAGACCTCCTCAAGAGCGGCCTCGCTAGGAAGGCTCACAAGGGGCGGAGAGATCAAGGCAAGGTAAACCTCGCGAGGCCCTCGTGAGGTGAGCCATGACGATCGAGGCCAGGCGGGTGCAAGCGCGCGCAACGTCCTTATTTCCTCTTTGGTGCTAAGGGGGCAAGCGCAGGCGCGGAGTACCGAGGCATCAAGCAAAGATTTCCATATTGGTGCAACAAGACCTAGACCAAAAGGACGGCAAGGCGGAGGTCACCATGGAGCCCAAGACGGCGTCATCACCAGAGCCTTTTGTAGGCGAAGACCACCTTTTGTCAGGATAACTTGTACTAGCTGTCCCCTTTCGAATTGGCCGTTGTTGGCTCCCTTCCCGCTCAATATTTGGGGAGAGGACCAGGGCCTCTATAAATAAGACTAGCCACCACCGTAGAGAGATGACCTTGGACCGGATCCGCCCCATCAAGGCCACACGCAAGTTCGCCAAGCACAAGAACACCTCAACCTCAGGAGGCGGTTCTTCCCCTTGTAACTATTCTTCATCAGCCCGGGAGGCAATCCACTACCACCACACTGGAGTAGGGTATTACACCACAACGGTGGCCCGAACAAGTATAAATCTTGTGTCTTTCTGTGTTGTGAGTTCGTTGAGTTCTTCCACAAGATCATAGAGAGCTAGGGCGTGGATCGATAGGGAGAAGGCCTTCGCACGCACCCTAGTGTTCGAACCTCAAGGGTCTGTCGGAACCCATGATCCGACAGCTTGGCATAGAATTTGCAATGCTCATAATAGATCTACTAGGAAGCAATCTACTTCTGTTCTTCTTCGCAATTTTTATGTAGGCATGACTCCTTGGAACAGATATATTCTTGATACCATTACCGGAGGGAATTTCTTGGGTAGCCATACTTTTGATTCTTATAATGTTATGTTAGATTTGTTTGGCCCACCACCTCTTTTGGTCAATGGAACTATTTTAATTTTGGAACATGTGATGCAAAGGCTTGAAATTATAGAAAATAAAGTTGCCACTGTAGAGTTGATTGAGAATTTGGATAAAAAGATCGACAACCAAATTACCCAATATGGATCTAAGGTAGGAGTTACTCTGAAATTTTTCCGAGAAAAAGAACCCATAGTTAATGAAATGATATATCAAGATTCCACTAGAATTGATAAACTTGAGGATATTATTACCAATTTAGGGTCTGCCTTTTCTGCCGTAAGAAACACTTCAAATCCTCCAACTACCAAAGTTGCCAAATTTATGTACGTTCCTAAAAATAAGGGTGAATCTTCTAGTAAGGAAAATGCGGATCTCAAATCAATAAGTGTTCACCCCAACTTTTTCGCTATCATTAAGGAACCTTTCGCTACAAATGAATTTCTTGATTTCTTGCCTAGGAGTTTGATCATTAATAAAAAGAAGGAAACTCCTAAGGGTTATAAGTGTTCAGTTGAAGAATTGCGTACCAAAGATGACAATACCTAGATCTATTCTTGTTTTTATGCCTAGCTAGGGGCGTTAAATGATAGCGCTTGTTGGGAGGCAACCCCATTTTATTTTTATTCCTTGCTTTTTGTTCCTGTTTAGTAATAAATAAAACATCTATCCTCTATTATGATTGTGTTTTTATATTTTAATTAGTGTTTGTGCCAAGTAAGCCTTTAGGATCTTCTTGGATGATTGTTATTTGATCTTGCTGAAAAAAACAGAAAGTATGCGCTCACGAGAATAATTTTCATTTTTTACCAGAGATCGATAAAATACCAATTCCAATTGTAGTAGATCAATATACAAATTATTTAGGACGTCCTAATTTCTAGGATTTTTGGAGTTATATAAGTATTCGAAACCTACAGATTACTACAGACTGTTCTGTTTTTGACAGATTCTGTTTTCGTGTGTTGTTTGCTTATTTTGATGAATCTATGGCTAGTATCGGGGGGTATGAACCATAGAGGAGTTGTAATACAGTAGGTTTAACACCAATCTAAATAAAGAATGAGTTCATTACAGTACCTTAAGGTGGTGGTTTGTTTTGTTATACTAACGGAGCTCATGAGATTTTATGTTGAGTCTTGTGTTGTGAAGTTTTCAAGTTTTTGGGTAAAGATTTGATGGATTATGGAATAAGGAGTGGCAAGAGCCTAAGCTTTGGGATGCCCAAGGCACCCCAAGGTAAAATTCAAGGACAACCAAAAGCCTAAGCTTGGGGATGCCCCGGAAGGCATCCCCTCTTTCGTCTTCGTCTATCGGTAACTTTACTTGAGGCTATTTTTTTATTCACCACATGATATGTGTTTTGCTTGGAGCGTCTTGTATGATTTGAGTCTTTGCTTTTTAGTTTACCACAATCATCCTTGCTGTACACACCGTTTGGGAGAGACACACATGAATAGGAATTTATTAGAATACTCTATGTGCTTCACTTATATCTTTTGAGCTAGATACTTTTGATCTGGTGCTTCACTTATATTTTTTTAGAGCACGATGGTGGTTTTATTTTATAGAAATTATTGATCTCTCATGCTTCACTTATATTATTTTGAGAGTCTTTTAGAACAGCATAGTAATTTGCTTTGGCTATAAAATTAGTCCTATTATGATAGCCATTCAAGATGGGTATGATAAAAACTTTCATATAGAGTGCATTGAATACTATGATACTTGATAGATGTTTTGAGATATAAAGGTGGTAATGTTAGAGTCATGCTAGTTCGGTAATTGTGAAACTGAGAAATACTTGTGTTAAAGTTGGCAAGTCTCGTAGCATGCACGTATGGTAAACGTTGTGTGACAAATTTGAAGCATGGGGTGTTCTTTGAGTGCTTTCCTTATGAGTGGCGGTCGGGGAAGAGCGATGGTCTTTTCCTACCAATCTATCCCTCTAGGGGCATGCGTATTAGTACTTTGCTTCGAGGGATATTAAACTTTTGCAATAAGTATATGAGTTCTTTATGACTAATGTGAGTCCATGGATCATACGCACTCTTACCTTTCCGCAATTTGCTAGCCTCTACGATACCATGCATTGCCCTTTCTCACCTTGAGAGTTGGTGCAAACTTCGCCGGTGCATCCAAACCCCGTGATACGATACACTCTATCACCCATAAGCCTCCTTATATCTTCCTCAAAACAGCCACCATACCTACCTATTATGGCATTTCCATAGCCATTCCGAGATATATTGCCATGCAACTTTCCACCGTTCTGTTTATTATGACACGCTCCATCATTGTCATATCGCTCTGCATGATCATGTAGTTGACATCATATTTGTGGCAAAGCCACTTTCATAATTCTTTCATACATGTCGTTCTTGATTCATCGCATATCCCGGTACACCGCCGGAGGCATTCACATAGAGTCATATTTTTGTTCCAGTATTGTGTTGTAACATTGAGTTATGAGTAAATAAAAGTGTGATGATCATCATTATTAGAGCATTGTCCCATGTGAGGAAAGAACGATGGAGACTATGAAATAAAAAAGAGAGGCCAAAGAAGCCCAAATAAAAAAAGACGCCAAAGAAGCCCAAAAAATGAGAGAAAAAGAGAGAAGGGACAATGTTACTATCCTTTTTCCACACTTGTGCTTCAAAATAGCACCATGATCTTCATGATAGAGAGTTTCTTATTGTTTCACTTTCATATACTAGTGGGAATTTTTAATTATAGAACTTGGCTTGTATATTCCAATGATGGGCTTCCTCAAAATGCCCTAGGTCTTCGTGAGCAAGCAAGATGGATACACACCCACTTAGTTTCTTTAGATGAGCTTTCATACACTTATAGCTCTAGTGCATCCGTTGCATGGCATTCCCTACTCCTCGCATTGACATCAATTGATGGGCATATCCATAGTCCGTATGATTAGCCGCATCATTGTGAGACTTTCTCCTTTTTTTTGTCTTCTCACATAACCCCCATCATCTTATGCTATTCCACCTATAGTGCTATATCAATGGCTTGCGCTCATGTATTGCGTAAGGGTTGAAAAGGCTGAAGCGCGTTAAAAAGTATGAACCAATTGCTCGGCTTGTCATCGGGGTTATGCATGATGTTAGCATTTTGTGTGACGAAAGTGAAGCATGGCGAAACTATATGATTTTGTAGGGATAAGCTTTCTTTGGCTATGTTATTTTGATAAGACATAATGTCTTGGTTAGCATGCTTGAAGTATTACTGTTTTTATGTCAATATTAAACTTTTATCTTGAATCTTTTGAATCTGAACATTCATGCCAAAATAAAGATAATTACATTGAAAATTATGTTAGGGAGCATTCCACATCAAAAATTCTGTTTTTATCATTCACCTACTCGAGGACGAGCAGGAATTAAGCTTGGGGATGCTGGATACATCTCCAATGTATCGATATTTTTTGATTGTTCCATGCTATTATATTATCTGTTTTAGATGTTTAATGGGCTTTAATATACCTTTTTATATTATTTTTTGGACTAACCTATTAACCAAAAGCCCAGTCCAAATTGTTGTTTGTTTGCCTATTTCAGTGTTTCACAGAAAAGGAATATCAAACGGAATCCAAATGGAATGAAACCTTCGCGAGGATCGTTTTTGGAACAAATGCAATCCAAGAGACTTGGAGTGGACGTCAAGGAAGCAGAGAGGAAGACACGAGGCAGGAGGGCGCGCCCCCCACCCTCGTGGGCCCCTCACGGCTCCACCAACCTACTTCTTTTGCCTATATATACTCTTATACCCTGAAACCTTCGGGGAGAGCCACGAAACACCTTTTCCACCGATGCAACCTTCTGTACCCCTGAGATCCCATCTTGGGGCATTTTCTGGTGATCTGCCGGAGGGGGATTCGATCACAGAGGGCTTCTACATCAACACCATAGCCCCTCCGATGATGTGTGAGTAGTTTACCACAGACCTTCGGATCCATAGTTATTAGCTAGATGGCTTCTTCTCTCTCTCTTTGGATCTCAATACAAAGTTCTCCTTGATCTTCTTGGAGATCTATTCGATGTAACTCTTTTGCGGTGTGTTTGCCGAGATCTGATGAATTGTGGTTTATGAACTTGATTATCTATGATTATTATTTGATTCTTCTCTGAATTATTATATGCATGATTTGATATCTTTGCAAGTCTCTTCGAATTATCGGTTTAGTTTGTCCTACTAGATTGATCTTTCTTGCAATGGGAGAAGTGCTTAGCTTTGGGTTCAATCTTGCGGTGCTCGATCCCAGTGACAGAAAGGGAAACGACACATATTGTATTGTTGCCATCGAGGATAAAAAGATGGGGTTTGTATCATATTGCTTGTGTTTATCCCTCTACATCATGTCATCTTGCCTAATGCGTTACTCCGTTCTTATGAACTTAATACTCTAGATGCATGTTGGATAGCGGTCGATGTGTAGAGTAGTAGTAGATGCAGAATCTTTTCGGTCTACTTGACACGGACGTGATGCATATATTCATGATCATTGCCTTAGATATCATCATAACTATGCGCTTTTCTATCAATTGCTCGTCAGCAATTTGTTCACCCACCGTAATACGTGCTATCTTGAGAGAAGCCACTAGTGAAACCTATGGCCCCGGGTCTACTTTACATCATATAAGTTTCCAATCTACAATTCTAGTTTACTATTTATTTTGCAATCTTTATTTTCCAAACTATACCACAAAAATACCAAAAACATTAATCTTATTATCTTTATCAGATGTCACTTTTTCAAGTGGCCGTGAAGGGATTGACAACCCATTTATTGCGTTGGTTGTAAGCTTCTTATTTGTTTGTGTAGGTACTAGGCGATTTGCATGTAGTCTCCTACTGGATTGATACCTTGGTTCTCAAAAACTGAGGGAAATACGTACGCTACTTTGCTGCATCACCCTTTCCTCTTCAAGGGAAAACCAACGCATTCTCAAGAGTTAGCAAGTACATCCACATCGAATGGTCACAGGCTTGGGGAGGCTGGATGCATCGACTGAGGAACACCTCCAGCAAGTCCATACTAGTCACGCCGTCACAGACTAGCTGAACTACCCGGTCGACTAACATCAGCACCTCAGCTTTCTCCTTCGGGGTCTCGAGCAATGAAGGGGGTTGATGAACTCGATCCATGGTGAAGGGGGGAAGACCGGTCGACTGACCAGGAGTCGGAACATCCTTGCTGTAAAACTAAGTCGACTGCCACCCCCTAACCGAGTCAAGAAGATTCATGGCAGGAAAAGCACTCCTACCCCTCGTCTGAATCCCGAAACCCCCACACATTTGGATCACCCGGGTCTTATTGTCAGCCAGACTCACCTTCTTCACAGACTGAGAGCAGCAGGTGAAAATGTGCTTGAAAAGACCCCAGTGTGGTCGACAACCCAAGAAGTTTTTGCACAAAGAGACATACGTGGCGAGATATGTGATTGTGTTAGGGGAAAAGTGGTGAATTTGGGCTCTGAAAAAGTTCGAGAAACCTCGGAAAAAAGGATGGGGAGGCAAAGAGAAACCACGGTCGACATGAGTGGCGAGGAGGACGCACTCACTCTCCTACGGCCGTGGCTCGAGCTCGTTTCCCGGCAGCCTCGCAGATTCAGGGGCAATCAGGCCCCCTGCAGCTAGATCATCCGGATTGTGGACTGGATCCAATCTCCCTAGATCCAGCCGGGCGGCAATCCGGACATTGATGACGACCCCCGACTCATCTTCTTGCCCTTCGACTTCACTGTAGCCATCGCCTTCTTGGCGCGCTCCAGGGCCACTGTCTTGTCCTTCCCCATCATCGTGGGTTTCTCACGTGCGGAGCAACAACATCGAGAGTGGAGAAGGGCATGGTGGAGACGCAGGGGAGGAAGAAGGGCAATGAGGAGTACTGTGCAAACGCATCGGCCTCAACGCCTTTTATGGGCTCTCTTCCGAGTGGCTGACGCGTGGGCTCGAGTGATCTAGTCAAATCCCGCAATAGACGCGCCCCCGATACGTGGCGATAAAGGTGGCGCCAGAATCAAGGCATCTCTATCTGATCCACTCCGTTTACTATGGCGCTCTCCGTCCGGCGCGCTTCTCCAAATTTCGAATCTCGTGAGATCCGGAA
Organism: Triticum dicoccoides; assembly: GCF_002162155.2. Taxonomy (NCBI): domain Eukaryota; kingdom Viridiplantae; phylum Streptophyta; class Magnoliopsida; order Poales; family Poaceae; genus Triticum; species Triticum dicoccoides. The sequence goes on from NC_041388.1 coordinate 485,930,435, forward strand.
ACTGCAGAAAAACCAATCGCGCCCAAGATTTCATACCATTCCAACACTCGAAGCATATTAGTATAAGTTCACTCAACAAACTATGAATGAATCAAGGCGACAGAAAATGGAGTTGAAGGTTCAGCATGGTTCGTCGACCCAAGTAAAATGCCTCCGAAGCACAAAAGTCGGGTCGGGTCCATCTTCAATCCCTTCTCCACTCGGACCTCGATCCATTCGGGGGCTAATGACGATGACATGTACCTAGGGTAGGGTAATAGGCCTGACCTAAAAACCCTCCCCAAGGACATTGCCCTAGAGTCAAAGACATTCAAAGTATAGCAGCGATTACCAACTGAAAACACCTCAGAGTCCAACCCACTAGACCAACAATTCCACTCGGATAACCCATTTCCATTCGACCAAGACATAGTCATTCGACCACACCAGGAACCACTCGGAGTACAGAAGGTCTAAAGTCACTCAGGATGGCAACGGTTAGACGTTCACTCTGTAGTCTTAATAGTCATTTATATGCCTTTATTGTTGGTGTTACCAGTAACGTCTCACCTTAATGTACATTGAACTCCTTGTAGCATGGCTTGGCTGGGATCCTGGCCCACTCTATATAATCCACCCCCCTCCACTTGCACGCGGGTTCGCACCCCCTGTAACTTCATGCATAATCCACTCGACCACTTCCGGGCACCGAGACATAGGGCTTTTACTTCCTCCGAGAAGGGCCTGAACTCGTAAATCTTGCGTGCACAACCTCATCGTAGTTAGGATCTTGCCTCCTCTAACGTAGCCCCTATTCTACTGTCTAACTTAGAACCACGACAGTTCCCATGTCCCTTCTCCATCTCCTACTTGGACGACCTTGGCAATTCGACCGTGGTGTCATCCACAATGGGCGAGCCAATCACTATAGCTTCAAGATGAAGGGAAAGGAGTACGTTCTACAACCTATGACGGAAGGAAATATGCCCTAGAGGCAATAATAAAGTTATTATTTATATTTCCTTATATCATGATAAATTTTTATTATTCATGCTAGAATTGTATTAACCGGAAACTTAGTACATGTGTGAATACATAGACAAACAGAGTGTCACTAGTTTGCCTCTACTTGACTAGCTCGTTGAATAAATGATGGTTATGTTTCCTAACCATAGACATGAGTTTTCATTTGATTAACGGGATCACATCATTAGAGAATGATATGATTGACTTGACCCATCAGTTAGCTTAGCACGATGATTGTTTAGTTTGTTGCTATTGCTTTCTTCATGACTTATACATGTTCCAGTGACTATGAGATTATGCAACTCCCGAGTACCGGAGGAACACTTTGTGTGCTACCAAACGTCACAACGTAACTGGGTGATTAAAAAGGTGCTCTACAGGTGTCTCCGATGGTACTTGTTGAGTTGGCATAGATCGAGATTAGGATTTGTCACTCCAATTGTCGGAGAGGTATCTCTGGGCCCTCTCGGTAATGCACATCACTATAAGCCTTACAAGCATTGTGACTAATGAGTTAGTTGCGGGATGATGTATTACTGAACGAGTAAAGAGACTTGCCGGTAACGAGATTGAACTAGGTATAAGGATACCGACGATCGAATCTCGGCACGTAACATACCGATGACAAAGGGAACAATGTATGTTGTTATGCGGTTTGACCGATAAAGATCTTCGTAGAATATGTAGGAACCAATATGAGCATCCAGGTTCCGCTATTGGTTATTGACCGGAGACGAGTCTCGGTCATGTCTACATAGTTCTCGAACCCGTAGGGTCCGCACGCTTAAAGTTCGGTGACGATCGATAATATGAGTTTATGTGCTTTGATGTACCGAAGGTAGTTCAGAGTCCCGGATATGATCACGGACATGACAAGGAGTCTCGAAATGGCCGAGACATAAAGATCGATATATTGGAAGCCTATATTTGGACATCGGAATAGTTCAAGGTGAAATCGGGATTTTAGCGGAGTACCGGGAGGTTATCGGAACCCCCCGGTAAATGTATGGGCCTTACTGGGCCATAGTGCAGAGAAAGAGAGAGGAGACCAGGGCAGGCCGCGCGCCCCCTCTCCCTCTGGTCCGAATTGGACTAGGAGGGGGCGGCGCCCCCCTTTGCTTCCACCCTCTCTCCCCCTTCCTTCTCTCCTAGTCCAACTAGGAAAGGGGGGAATCCTACTCCCGGTGGGAGTAGGACTCCTACTGGCGCACCCTGCTAGGGCCGGCCGGCCTCCCCCTTGCTCCTTTATATACGGGGGTAGGGGGCACCCCAAGACACACAAGTTGATCAGTTGATCTTTTAGCCGTGTGCGGTGCCCCCCTCCACCATAATCCACCTCGGTCATATCGTAGCGGTGCATAGGCGAAGCCCTGCGTCAGTAGCATCATCATCACCGTCATCACGCTGTCGTGCTGACGAAACTCTCCTCGAAGCTCTGCTGGATCGGAGTTCGTGGGACGTCACCAAGCTAAACATGTGCTGAACTCGGAGGTGCCGTACGTTCGGTACTTGGATCGGTCGGATCGTGAAGACGTATGACTACATCAACCGCGTTCTCATAACGCTTCCGCTTACGGTCTACGAGGGTACATGGACGACACTCTTCCCTCTCGTTGCTATGCATCACCATGATCTTGCATGTGCGTAGGAAATTTTTGGAAATTACTGTGTTTCCCAACAATGACACCAAGTCAAGTGATTGCCGACAAGCAAGCAACCACCCATCATGGAGAGAATAGTGAGAGAGTGAGCCTGTTGGGGAATGTAGCATGCAAAAAAATCCTACGCTCACGCAAGATCTATCTAGGAGATGCATAGAAACGAGAGGGGGAGAGTGTGTCCACGTACCCTCGTAGACCGAAGGCGGTAGCGTTTGACAATGCAGATGATGTAGTCGAACTTCTTCTCATTCCGACCGATCAAGCACCGAACTTACGGCACCTTCGAGTTCTGCACACGTTCATCTCAATGACGTCCCTCGAACTCTTGATCCAGCAAAGTGTCGAGGGAGATATTCGTCAGCACGGGTGAAGTGATCCACACAGGGCTTTACCTAAGCACTACGACAATATGACCGGAGGCGTAATATGTGGAGGGGGGCGCCACACACGGCTAACAATCGTTGTTCTATGTTCTAGAGATGGCCCCCCATCATATATATAGGTTTGAGGAGAGGAGAGGCAGCCAAGGGGTGCCCCAAGTAGGAGGAATCCTACTTGGGCGCCTCCCAATTCGGCCTCCCCCTTCCATATCCATCCGGAGGGGGAAGGAAGGAGGACGGAGGAGGGAAGGAAGGGGGAGGCCGAATTCCTCCCCTTCCTTTCTCCCTTCTCCTCTTTCCTTCCCCCTTATTTTGGACTACATGGGGCGCACCAGCCCCTTAGGGGCTGGTATGTCCCCCTCTTGGCCCGTTAAAGCCCATGTAGTTGCCGGGGGGATGCCCGGAACCCCTTCCGGTGACCCGATATGCACCCGGTACCCCCGGAACACTTCCGGTGTCCGAATATCATCGTCCAATATATGAATCTTTACCTCTGGACCATTTCGAGACTCCTCGTCATGTCTGTGATCTCATCCGGGACTCCGAACAACATTCCGTCACCAAATCACATAACTCAAAATCATCATCGAACGTTAAGCATGCGAACCCTACGGGTTCGAGAACTATGTAGACCTGACCGAGACACCTCTCCAGTAAATAACCAACAGCGGAACCTGGATGCTCATATTGGTTCCCACATATCCTACGAAGATCTTTACGGTTGTACCGTAACGACAACATACATTATTCCCTTTGTCATCGGTATGTTGCCCGAGATTCGATCGTCGGTATCTTCATACCTAGTTCAATCTCGTTACTGACAAGTCTCTTTACTCATTCCGTAATACATCATCCTGCAACTAACTCATTAGTCACATTGCTTGCAAGGCTTACTATGATGTGCATTACCGAGAGGGCCCAAAGATACCTCTCCGATACTCGGAGTGACAAATCGTAATCTCGAATCTATGCCAACCCAACAAAACACCTTCGGAGATACCTATAGAGCATATTTATAATCACCCAGTTGCATTGTGACATTTGATAGCACACAACATATTCCTCCGATATTCGGGAGTTGCATAATCTCATTGTCGAAGGAATATGTATTTGACATGAAGAAAGCAATAGCAATAAAACTGAACGATCAACATGGTAAGCTAATGGATGGGTCTTGTCCATCACATCATTCTCCTAATGATGTGATCCTAGTCATCAAATGACAACACATGTCTATGGTTAGGAAACTTAACCATCTATGATTAACGAGTTAGTCTAGTAGAGGCTTACTAGGGACACTGTGTTTTTGTCTATGTATCCACACATGTATCAAGTTTCCGGTTGATACAATTCTAGCATGAATAATAAACATTTATCAGATATAAGGAAATATAAAATAACAACTATATTATTGCCTCTAGGGCATATTTCCTTGAAAGCTACCAAAAAGGGAGTGAGAGCCACAAGCCAAAATCGAGTGCCTCCACGATGAGCGACAAGAAAAACTTAGTGCTATTTGCTACCAAAAGAAAGATGAGATAAGTGTGTGAGAACCCATCAAGTGTTATGCACTATGTCCTATTGTGCAAGGACGAGGCAACAAGAACTAACACCTCTCACCATCTACCTTTAGAGTTGTCTAATCTATTGCAGGAATTCAAGGACGTTTTCCCCGATGAGCTACCACTGGGACTACCTAGCATCAATTTTAGCTTCATCTACATGAACACCCATATAATACACAACAAAGCCCAAGAAAACAAGCTTGTCGACATCAAATGTGCATTTCTCCATGTTAGCATAGAGGTGTCTTTTCTAAGAGTTTGTAAAACGGTTCTAAGATGGGTGACATGATCTTCTAGAGACATGCTAAACACAAGTATATCGTCAAAATAGACCACAACCAATACGCCAATGTATTGGTGAAGGATATAATGCATCACACGCATAAAAGTGTCGGGTGCTTCGGATAAGCCCATAGGCATAACTAACCATTCATACAAGCCAAATTTGGTTTTGACAACGGTTCTCCATTCATCACCTTCTTGAATGCATATTTGGTAATAGCCACTTTTAAGATCAATTTTAGAGAAAACTGTGGCTCCACCAAGCTCATCGAACATATCATCAAGGCGTGGAATGGGATGCCTATATCGAACAGTAATAGCATTGATAGGACGACAATCAAAACACATGTGAAAACTACCATCTCTCTTAGGCACAAGAATAACCGGAATGGCACAAGGACTTAAGCTTTCACGTACATGCCCATTGTCAATGAGTTGTTGTACTTTCCTTTGTATTTCCTTAGTTTCTTCGGGATTGACGCGGTAGGGTGCCTTGTTCGGTAATGGTGCGCCGGGGATGAGGTTGATTTAGTGTTCAATGCCGCGTAGAGGATTAAAACTTGGCCACAACCAACCAACTTGCAACAAGTGCGAAGTTTCCTTGGCTTAGACAGTTTCTATCATAGATTTGTTAAGGACTTTAGCACTATCGCATCACCTTTGCATGCCTTGAGGAAGAAAAATGCTCCATTTGTTTGGGGGCCATCTCAAGATACCACATTTCATGAGCTTAAAAATTTGCTTACACATGCTCCTTTGCTTGCCTTGCCCAATTTTGACAAAACTTTTCAAGTTCATTGCAATGCTAGTGGCAACGGTATAGGAGGTGTGTTAATGCAAGAGAAGCGCCACATAGCTTACTTTAGTGAGAAACTTTCTGGAGCGCAACTTAACAACCCCATTTATGACAAGGAGCTATATGCCTTAGTGCGAGTTTTGCATGTGTGGGAACATTATCTTCGCCCTCATGAATTTTTCATCCATACGGATCATGAAACGCTTAAATATCTTAAGGGTCAAATGACATTGAATAAGCGACATGCCAAATGGAGTGAGTTTATTGAGCCTTTTCCTTATGTCATCAAGTACATTAAGGGTAAAGAGAATGATGTAGAGGATGCTCTTTCCCGCAAATGCATGCTTGTAACTAAACTTAAATTGAATATTATTGGCTTTGAGCAAATAAAAGACTTGTATGCGCATGATACTACTTTTGCTATTCCATATGCTAAATGCTTGACGCATACATCTTGGGAACGCTATTATATCAAGGATGATTATCTAATGAGAGCTAACAAACTTTGTATACCCGCATCTTCTCTTCGTTTGTTACTTTTGTAAGAGGCTCATGGAGGAGGACTTATGGGTCACTTTGGACGCGACAAGACATTCGCCACGCTCTCCAAGAACTACTTTTGTCCCAAGATGTTCTGCGACGTCTCTCGCTACACCAACCGATGCTCTACATGTCGCAAAGCTAAGTCTAAAGCTCAATCACATGGTCTCTATATGTCACTTCCTATTCCATATCACCCATGGGAAGATATTAGTATGGACTTTGTGCTTGGTTTTCCTAGAACTGAAAGTGGAAAGGATTCTGTGTTTGTTGTTGTGGGTCGTTTCTCTAAAATGGCACACTTTATCCCGTGCAATAAGATAGACGATGCTTCACATGTTGCCAATCTCTTTTGCAGGGAAATCTTGCATCTACATGGAGTGCCCAATGAAGGAAATATGCCCTAGAGGCAATAATAAAGTTGTTATTTATATTTTCTTATATCATGATAAATGTTTATTATTCATGCTAGAATTGTATTAACCAGAAACTTAGTACATGTGTGAATATATAGACAAACAGATTGTCACCAGTATGCCTCTACTTAACTAGCTCGTTAATCAAAGATGGTTAAGTTTACTAGCCATAGACATGAGTTATCATTTGATGAACGGGATCACATCATTAGAGAATGATGTGATTGACTTGACCCATCCGTTAGCTTAGCACTATGCATGTTTAGTTTATTTCTATTGCTTTCTCCATAACTTATACAAGTTCCTATGACTATGAGATTATGCAACTCCCGAATACCGGAGGAACACTTAGTGTGCTATCAAATGTCACAACATAACTGGGTGACTATAAAGATGCTCTACAGGTGTCTCCGATGGTGTTTGTTGAGTTGGCATAGATCGAGATTAGGATTTCTCACTCCGAGTATCCGAGAGCTATCTCTGGGCCCTCTCGGTAATGCACATCACTACAAGTCTTGCAAGCAATGTGACTAATGAATTAGTTGTGGGATGTTGCATTACAGAACGAGTAAAGAGACTTGCCGGTAACGAGATAGAACTAGGTATTGAGATACCGACGATCAAATCTCGGGAAAGTAACATACCGATGACAAAGGGAACAACGTACGTTGTTATGCGGTTTGACCAATAAAGATCTACGTAGAATATGTAGGAACCAATATGAGCATCCAGGTTCCGCTATTGGTTATTGACCGGAGATGAGTCTCGGTCATGTCTACATAGTTCTCGAACCCGTAGGGTCCGCACGCTTAACGTTCGGTATTATGATTTTATGTGTTTTGATGAACCGAAGTTGTTCAGAGTCCCGGATATTATCACGGACATGACGAGGAGTCTCAAAATGGTCGAGACATAAAGATTGATATATTGGACGACTATATTCGGACAACGGAAGTGTTCTGGGTGTTTTCGGAGAAAACCGGAGTGCTGGAGGCTTACAGGAACCCCCCCCCCCCCGGGGGGGGGGGAACTAATGGGCCACATGGGCCTTAGTGGAGAGAGAGAGGGCCGGCCAGGGCAGGGCGCGCGCCCCCTCCCCCTCTAGTCCGAATTGGACTAGGGAAGGGGGTGGCGCCCCCCTTTCCTTCTCCCTCTCCTCCTTCCTTTCCCCCTCCTAGTAGGACTACGAAAAGGGGAGTCCTACTCCTACTAGGAGGAGGACTCCTCCTCTCCTAGCGCGCCCCAAGGGTCAGACGGCCTCCCCCGTTGCTCCTTTATATACGGGGGCAGGGGCACCCTAGAGCACACAAGTTGATCATTGATCTCTTAGCCGTGTGCGGTGCCCCCCTCCACCATAATCCACCTCGGTCATATCGTCGTAGTGCTTAGGCGAAGCCCTACGCTGGTAGCTTCATCATCACCGTCATCATGCCGTCGTGCTGATGAAGCTCTCCCTCGACACTCAGCTGGATCGAGAGTTCGTGGGACGTCACCGAGCCGAACATGTGCAGATCGCGGAGGTGCCTTACTTTCGGTACTAGGATCATTCGGATCATGAAGACGTACGACTACATCAACCACGTTGTCATAACGCTTCCGCTTACGGTCTACGAGGGTACATGGACAACACTCTTCCCCTCTCGTTGCTATGCATCACCATGATAGATCTTGCGTGTGCCTAAGGATTTTTTTGAAATTACTGCGTTCCCTGACAGGTATCAGAGCCAGGTCTATGCGTAGATGTTCTATGAGTAGAACACAAAGGAGTTGTGGACGTGGGTATATACATATTGCTTGTCATCACTAGTTGATTCTTGATTCAGTGGTATTGTTGGATGAAGCAGCTTAGACCAACATTACGCGTATGCTTACGCGAGACTGGTTCTACCAACATGAATCGGATTCAATGAACATGGTTCTTTCTGAAGATCAAAAAGCAATCATTATGCCGCGTTGTGGTTTTTGATGTGTAGGTAAGAACGGTTCTCCCTAAGCCCATAGCAGCCACGTAAAACTTGCAACAACAAAGTAGAGGACGTGTAACTTGTTTTTGCAGGGCATGTTGTGATGTGATATGGTCAAGACGTGATGAGATATAAATTGTAGTATGAGACGATCATGTTTTGTTAAAGTTATCGGCAACTGGCAGGAGCCTTATGGTTGCCTTTATTGCATAAGATGCAAGCGCCATATAATTGCTTTACTTTATCGCTATGCGATAGCAATAGTTGGCGAGACGGCCATGTGACGACACGTTGATAAAGATCAAGATGATGGAGATCATGATGTCATGCCGGTAACGATGGAGATCATGACGGTACTTTGGAGATGGATATCAAAGGCACAAGATGATGATGGCCATATCATGTCACATATTTTGATTGCATGTGATATTTATCCTTTATGCATCTTATTTTGCTTAATACAAGGGTAGCATTATGAGATGATCCCTTACTAAAATTTCAAGGTATAAGTGTTCTCCCTGAGTATGCACCATTGCGGCAGTTCGTCGTGCCGAGACACCACGTGATGATCGGGTGTGATAAGCTCTACGTTCACATACAACGGGTGCAAGCCAGTTTTGCACACGTAGAATACTCGGGTTAAACTTGACGAGCCTATCATATGCAGATATGGACTCAGAACACTGAGATCGAAAGGTCGAGCATGAATCATATAGTAGATATGATCAACATAGTGATGTTCACCATTGAAAACCACTCCATCTCACGTGATGATCGGAAATGGTTTAGTTGATATGGATCACGTGATCACTTATATGATTAGAGGGATGTCTATCTAAGTTGGTGTTCTTAAGTAATATGATTAATTGAACTTTAATTTATCATGAACTTAGTTCTGATAGTATTTGCATAACTATGTGGTAGATCAATAGCCCGTGATGTAGCTCCCCGTTTATTTTTGATATGTTCCTAGAGAAAAATAAGTTGAAAGATGTTAGTAGCAATGATGTGGACTAGCTACGTGATCTGAGGATTATCCTCAGTGCTGCACAGAAGTATTATATCCTTCATGCACCACTAGGTGACAGAACTGTTGCAGGAGCAGATGCAGACGTTATGAACGTTTGACAAGCTCGGTATGATGACTACTTGATAGTTTAGTGCACCATGCTTTACGGCTTAGAACTGGGACTTCAAAAATGTTTTGAATGACATGGAGCATATGAGATGTTCCAAGAGTTGAAATTGGTATTTCATGCTCATGCCCGTGTTCAGAGGTATGAGACCTCTGACAATACTTTGCCTACAAGATGGAGGAGAATAGCTCAACTAGTGAGCATGTGCTCAGATTGTCTGGGTACTAAAATTGCTTGAGTCAAGTGGGAGTTAATCTTCCAGATAAAATAGTGATTGACAGAGTTCTCCAGTCACTATCACCAAGCTACTGGAACTTCGTGATGAACTATAATATGCAAGGGGTGACGAAAGTAATTCCCAAGCTCTTCGTGATGCTAAAATCAGCGAAGGTAGAAATCAAGAAAAGCATAAAGTGTTGATGGTTGACAAGACCACTAGTTTCAAGTAAAAGGGCAAGGGAAAGAAAGGGAACTTCAAGAAGAATGGCAAGCAAGTTGCCTCTCCCATGAAGAAGCCCAAAGCTAGACCCAAGCCAGAAACTGAGTACTTCTACTTCAAAGGAAATGGTCACTGGAAGTGGAACTGCCCTAGATACTTGGCGGATAAGAAGGATGGCATACTGAACGAAAGTATATTGGATATAAATGTTATTTATGTGTACTTTACTAGTGTTTATAGCAACCCCTCTGTATTTGATACTAGTTCAGTTGCTAAGAGTAGTAACTCGAAACGGGAGTTGCAAAATAAACAGACACTAGTTAAGGGTGACGTGATGATGTGTGTTGGAAGTGATTCCAAGGTTGATAAGATCACCATCGCACACTCCCTTTACCTTCGGGATTAGTGTTGAACCTAAAATAAATGTTATTTTGTGTTTGTGTTGAGCATGAATATGATTGGATCATGTTTAATACAATACGGTTATTCATTTAAGTCAAATAATAATTGTTGTTCTATTTACATGAATAAAACCTTCTATGGTCATACACTCAATATAAATGGTTTATTGAATCCCAATCGTAGTGATACACATATTCATAATATTAAAGCCAAAAGATGCAAAGTTAATAATGATAGTGCAACTTATTTGTGGCATTGCCGTTTAGGTCATATTGGTGTCAAGCGCATGAAGAAACTCCATGCTGATGGGCTTTTGGAATCACTTGATGCTTGCGAACCATGCCTCATGGGCAAGATGATTAAGACTCCGTTCTCCAGAACAATGGAGCGAGCAACTGACTTATTGGAAGTAATACATACTGATGTATGCGGTCCGATGAGTGTTGAGGCTCGCGGCGGGTATCGTTATTTTCTGACCTTCGCAGACGATTTGAGCAGATATGGGTATATCTACTTGATGAAACATAAGTCTGAAACATTTGAAAAAGTTCAAAGAATTTCAGAGTGAAGTGGAAATCATTGTAACAAGAAAATAAAGTTTCTACAATCTGATCGCGGAGACGAAAATTTGAGTTACGAGTTTGGTCTTCAACTAAAACAATGTGGAATAGTTTCACAAATTCATTCCACCTGGAACACCACAGCATAATGGTGTGTCCGAACGTCATAACCGTACTTTATTGGATATAGTGCAATCTATGATGTCGCTAACCGATTTACCACTATTGTTTTGGGGTTATGCATTAGAGACAACTACATTCACGTTAAATAGGGCACCATCTAATCCGTTGAGACGACACCGTATCAACTATGGTTTGGCTAGAAACCTAAGCTGCCGTTTCTTAAAGTTTGGGGCTATGATGCTTATGTGAAAAAGTTTCAACCTGATAAACTCGAATCCAAATCGAAGAAATGTGTCTTCATAGGATACCCAAAGGAGACTGTTGGGTACACCTTCTATCATAGATCCGAAGGTAAGATATTCATTGCTAAGAATGGATCCTTTCTAGAGAAGGACTTTCTCTCGAAAGAAGTGAGTGGGAGGAATGTAGAACTTGATGAGGTAATTGTACCTTCTCCCGAATTGGAAAGTAGTTCATCACAGAAATCAATTCTAGTGATTCCTATGCCAATTAATGAGGAAGCTAATGATGATGATCATGAAACTTCAGATCAAGTTAGTACCGAATCTCGTAGGTAAACCAGAGTATGGTCCACACCAGAGTGGTACAGTAATCCTTTCTGGAAGTCATGTTACTAGACCATGACGAACGTACAAACTATGAGGAAGCGATGATGAGCCTGGATTCCGCAAAATGGCTTGAGTCCATGAAATCTGAGATGGGATCCATGTATGAGAACAAAGTGTGGACTTTGGTTGACTTGCCCGTTGATCGGCAGGCCATAGAGAACAAATGAATCTTCAAGAAGAAGATTGACGCTGAAGGTAATGTTACTGTCTACAAAGCTCGACTTGTTGCAAAAGGTTTTCGACAAGTTCAAGGAGTTGACTATGATGATACCTTCTCACCCGTAGCGATGCTTAAAAGTATGTCCGAATCATGTTAGCAGTTGCCACATTTTATGAAATCTGGCAAATGGATATCAAAACTACATTCCTTAATGGATTTATTGAAGAAGAGTTGTATATGATGCAACCAGAAGGTTTTATCAATCCTAAAGATGCTAACAAAGTATGCAAGCTCCATCGACCCATCTATGGACTGGTGCGAGCATCTCGGAGTTGGAATATATGCTTTGATAAGTTGATCAAAGCATATAGTTTTATACAGACTTGCGGTGAAGCCTGTATTTACAAGAAAGTGAGTGGGAGCACTACAGCCTTTCTGATAAGTATATGTGAATGACATATTGTTGGTCGGAAATGATGTAGAATTATCTGGAAAGCATGAAAGAGTGTTTGAAAGGAATTTTTTAAAGAAAGACCTCGGTAAAGCTGCTTACATAGTGAGCATCAAGATCTATAGATATGGATCAAGACACCTGATAAGTTTTTTCAATGAGTACATACCTTGACAAAATTTTGAAGGAGTTCAAAATGGATCAGTCAAAGAAAGAGTTATTGCCTGTGTTGCAAGGTGTGAAGTTGAGTAAAGACTCAAAACCCGACCACGGCATAAAATAGAAAGAGAATGAAAAGTTATTCCCTATGCCTTAGTCATAGGTTCTATAAAGTATGCTATGTTGTGTACCAGACCTATTGTATACCTTAGCATGATTATGGCAAGGGAGTACAATAGTAATCTAGGAGTAAATCACTAGATAGCGGTCAAAATTATCCTTAGAGGACTAAGGAAATATTTCCCGGTTATGGAGGTGATAAAAGAGTTTGCCGTAAAGAGTTATGTCGATGCAAGCTTTTGACACCGATCTAGATGACTCTAAGTCTCGATCTAGATACATACTGAAAGTGGGAGCAATTAGCTAGAGTAGCTTCGTGCAGAGTATTGTAGACATAGAAATTTGCAAAATACATACGGATCTGAATGTTGCAAACCCGTAGACTAAACTTCTCTCACAAGAAAAATAGTATCACTCTTTGGGTGTTAAACACATAGCGATGTGAACTAGATTATTGACTCTAGTAAACCCTTGGGGTATTAGTCACATGAAGATGTGAACTAATCACATAAAGATGTGATCTATTGGTGTGAAATCACATGACGATGTGAACTAGATTATTGACCTAGTGCAAGTGGGAAACTGAAGGAAATATGCCCTAGAGGCAATAATAAACTTGTTATTTATATTTCCTTATATCATGATAAATGTTTATTATTCATGCTAGAATTGTATTAACCGTAAACTTAGTACATGTGTGAATATATAGACAAACAGAGTGTCACTAGTATGCCTCTACTTGACTAGCTCGTTAATCAAAGATGGTTAAGTTTCCTAGCCATAGACATGAGTTGTCATTTGATGAATGGGATCACACCATTAGAGAATGACGTGATTGACTTGAGCCACCTGTTAGCTTAGCACTATGATCGTTCAGTTTATTGCTATTGCTTTCTCCATAACGTATACATGTTCCTATGATTATGAGATTATGCAACTCCCGAATACCGGAGGAACACTTAGTGTGCGATCTAATGCCACAACGTAACTGGGTGACTATAAAGATGCTCTACAGGTGTCTCCAATGGTGTTTGTTGAGTTGGCATAGATCGAGATTAGGATTTGTCACTCTGAGTATCGAAGAGGTATCTCTGGGCCCTCTCGGTAATGCACATCACTATAAGCCTTGCAAGCAATATGACTAATGAATTAGTTGCGGGATTTTGCATTACAGAACGAGTAAAGAGGCTTGCCGGTAACGAGATTGAACTAGGTATTGAGATACCGACGATCGAATCTCGGGCAAGTAACATACCGATGACAAAGGGAACAACGTATGTTGTTATGCGGTTTGACCGATAAAGATCTTCATAGAATATGTAGGAACCAATATGAGCATCCAGGTTACACTATTGGTTATTGACTGGAGATGAATCTCGGTCATGTCTACATAGTTCTCGAACCCGTAGGGTCCGCACGCTTAACGTTCGGTAACGATCGGTATTATGAGTTTATGTGTTTTTATGCACTGAAGGTTGTTCAGAGTCCCGGATATGATCACGGACATGACGAGGAGTCTCGAAATGGTCGAGACATAAATATTGATATATTGGACGGCTATATTCGTACACCGGAAGTGTTCCGGG